>NC_042618.1:190133834-190446906 GCF_901001135.1 Rhinatrema bivittatum | reverse complement strand
CTGGCGATAATGTGTGTTATGCTAATGCATGCAACATTAAATACTCCTCATTTTCATAAACCCCTCCCCTTTGACAAAATTTGCATATACCTAACAATGCGAAAAACAACACATGCATTATCGTGGGCGTTAGGGCCCTAACACCCATGATAATGCCCTAATATGATTTGAAAAATGACCCTGTTAGCTAGTTAAATTCTAGCATCCTAACTTATTAGGTGGCTGGAATTTAGCCGGATATGTCCCTAAATATTCTTTTAGTCAGCTAACTTCTGAGTTACCTGGCTAAATGCTTTGGAATATGGACCTCGGCTTTATGAAAGGCATTAATGGAAGAGGTATTAAAAAAAAAAAAAAAAAAAAAAAGGTCAAGACCTAGAGATGTCGCTGAAAGGTTTACGTTTATGGGTTTTAGTTAGCACGACAGACAGTGATGATTAACTTTCAGACCGTAGGTTCCATAAGTCAAATTCAGCATTTTATTTTCTAGTCAATGAAAACAACGGGATTTATTTTCATTAAACTTGCCTCTCCTTTTGTTTGCATGGGGCTTTTTTTTATGCTAGTAATTTTGCATCAAAATAAAGAATGAAATTGTGCCACCAAGTCAATCATCAAATCAGGAACAAACTAACACATGGAGGTCAATACTCAGCAGAGCCACGAACGGGCAGTTAACAGGGGAAAAGTTACATAGTTAATTTTCACTGGGGTTTGACGGAATTTAGCCAGTTAAATCTGCTGTTAGATATACACAGTTAAAGTTAGGCGGGTGAGTTTCAGACAGCCCTTGGCCACAAGCGGGTAGCACTCAGTATCACTGCTACCCAGTTAAAGTCCCTAAACCTGCTCTTCTTATGAACATACTGGGGCAGGGAGAAGGTGAAGGTACAAACATGATCCAAGACTCCAAAAACTGCTTAAAGCAGCCTTGCTAGGGATTGAAACAATTATAAAGACAGAAAGTTATCATGCTCTATAGAAAGTATTATATGATTTATAGAATTTTAGAGAAATTCTGTAAGGTTTCTAGCAGGGCCAGTGCAAGCATATTTGGTGCCCTATGCAAACCTTCGGTCATTCCTCCACCCCCCCTAACTTAACTACTTTTGGCAGTGGTTCTAGCACAGCGCTCCCTACTTTGGTGGTACTGGCTCTGGTACAGCAGCCCTCTGAAACTCAGGCTGGCAGAATTTTGCTGCCCCCAAAATCTTGGCACTCTGGACGAGCGCCTAGTTTGCCTAACGGAAGCACTGGCTCTGATTTCTAAATATCATACTCATCATGTAATCCTAAAAGATTTAATAATTTTCTTTAAACTCAGTTCTGCCCTCTTCATTTATGTTTCAGTGACAAATAAATTGATTTTTGCATGCACATCTTGGCCGTCCATCTCTCTGTCTGTGACCTATTATCCCTGGCCAAATGAGACACCCTAGGCTGGATTTCTATGTGTGATGTAGGTTTTTTGTCCCTGTAGGGCAGTGCTTCTCAACCCAGTCCTCAGGGCACTCCTAGTCAGTCAGGTTTTCCAGATATCACAATGAAGATGCATGAGGTACTTGCCAGGTTCTTATGGCCTGGATTGGCCACTGTTGGAAACAGGATGCTGGGCTTGATGGACCCTTGGTCTGACCCAGTATGGCATTTTCTTATGTTCTTATGTTCTTATGCATGCAATAGAAGCAGTGCATACAAATCTATCTCATGCATATTCATTGTGGATATCCTGAAAACCAGTGCTGAAAGGAGACATAATGGGGTTGGGCTGGACTTCAGTGCTGCATATTATGGAGAATCAGACCAAACAGCATAGCAATGGAGACAGTGCGGGGAATCTGGCAGAGTGGCTTTTGCTGAAGCGCTCATGCCCAGGAGGGGAGACATGGACTGAAGGTGAAATCTCCCCCTGGGAAGAATGCAACTCCCATCCCTGTGGACAACCTTTGGGCATGTACCTTTCCTATTTGTTATATATTGGGTAGGGATGCACAATCATTTACAATGACATTGAAAACACCAGTAGCAATTGCTGTTTCGTTTTATGACATTTCCAATCTGAAATAGCACAAAGAAACAAGTGTTTGTTTTGTTTTGTTTCTGAACGTTTTTCCTCTGTATACCCCTAATATTGGCTACCATGGAAGATGTTTTTTTTCCCCCAATTATAGCTGCATACATCTCTTTAGATTTTATTTTTTTTTTTTAATTTCCAGCACTTATTAGGGGTTTTCAACCATTTATCCCTAGCATTTATATCTTCTAGTCTGCAGGTGAGGTGATACTCCCATGAAGCCTTGCAATATTCCCTTTAGTAGTTATATCATTTTTTTTTGCTATACTTGAGACTTGAAAAGGTAATTATAATAATGCTGCATATTCCATGTTTGCCATGGATATTCTCAAGTTATTGCTTTTGTTTTTTTCTCTACTCCTCCTGTCTCCAACATGCCTGTTTCATACATCGTGTCGGATGTAAAGGTGAAGGTAAGCTTCCACAAATTTTGTTTTATCCAGTGTTTGAGTTCTGCTGCTCTGTGCATAAATGAAGCAGACAGAGCGACATATCAGACAGATATAAAGACTTCAGGAACCTGCTTATCCAGTTTTCTTCAATCATCAACCCATGAGATAAAACCTTTTTTAAATCAGATGGAGGTACTTTATTCAATCTTTAATGCAAGCACCTCATATCCATGTATTGTAGAGGGATTTTGTAGGGATGTGAATCGTTTTAGGACGATTAAAATTATCGTCCGATAATTTTAATATCGTCTTAAACCGTTATGGAACACAATACAATACAGATTCTAACGATTTATCGTTATAAATCGTTAGAATCGTGAGCCGGCCCATTAAAAACCCCCTAAAACCCACCCCCGACCCTTTAAATTAAATCCCCCACCCTCCCGAACCCCCCCCCCAAATAACTTAAATAACCTGCGGGTCCAGCGGCGGTCCGGAACGGCAGCGGTCCGGAACGGGCTCCTGCTCCTGCATCTTGTCGTCTTCAGCCGGCGCCATTTTCCAAAATGGCGCCGAAAAATGGCGGCGGCCATAGACGAAAAAGATTGGACGGCAGGAGGTCCTTCCGGACCCCCGCTGGACTTTTGGCAAGTCTCGTGGGGGTCAGGAGGCCCCCCACAAGCTGGCCAAAAGTTCCTGGAGGTCCAGCGGGGGTCAGGGAGCGATTTCCCGCCGCGAATCGTTTTCGTACGGAAAATGGCGCCGGCCATACGCGTATGGCCGGCGCCATTTTCCGTACGGAAAATGGCGCCGGCAGGAGATCAACTGCAGGAGGTCGTTCAGCGAGGCGCCGGAACCCTCGCTGAACGACCTCCTGCAGTCGATCTCCTGCCGGCGCCATTTTCCATACGGAAAATGGCGCCGGCCATACGCGTATGGCCGGCGCCATTTTTTGTACGAAAACGATTCGCGGCGGGAAATCGCTCCCTGACCCCCGCTGGACCTCCAGGAACTTTTGGCCAGCTTGTGGGGGGCCTCCTGACCCCCACGAGACTTTCCAAAAGTCCAGCGGGGGTCCGGAAGGACCTCCTGCCGTCCAATCTTTTTCGTCTATGGCCGCCGCCATTTTCGGCGCCATTTTGGAAAATGGCGCCGGCTGAAGACGACAAGATGCAGGAGCAGGAGCCCGTTCCGGACCGCTGCCGTTCCGGACCGCCGCTGGACCCGCAGGTTATTTAAGTTATTTGGGGGGGGTTCGGGAGGGTGGGGGATTTAATTTAAAGGGTCGGGGGTGGGTTTTAGGGGGTTTTAGTGTGCCGGTTTTTCGATTTTTCGATTTTTCGATTTTTAACGATTTTTCACGATATTTTACCCCCCCAAACGGCAACAATACGATTCCCTCCCCCTCCCAGCCGAAATCGATCGTTAAGACGATCGAGGACACGATTCACATCCCTAGGATTTTGTGCCATGGGAAAACCCAGGCTCTTTCAACATGGTACCCTTTTCTGCAGCAGGAATATCTGACTAAATGAATATATCTTATTTCAGTAAAAGCCCTTAAGCTCTTCAAACTAGCGTACCCTGACTAACCAAGTTTTCCAAAGATACACCCTCTTAGACTGACACGCCTCTATCCTTCTCAATAATTCCCCGACCCCCCCCACTCATCCCTGCCTCCTTATACATCCCTGTTCCCACTCCTCCCACCCTCCCCTCTTCCTCTACCTCTCACTCACCTTTTACATCCTGCCACCCTGTTAATAGTTAAAATTTCCCTTTTCCTATGCTCTCCTTTAGAGTTATTTATTTAACCATCTCTCCTCTCGAGTTATTTATTTAACCATTCATCTCAAGCTGATTTAGTTATCTGTCTCGTTACTATACTTTAAATTATTGTAAAGCTTGTTGCTATGTTACGTTACATTGTGAACCGAGGTGATGTTTCTAACGTGCCCCGGTATATAAAAAATCTTTAAATAAATAAATAAATAAATAAATAAATAACAGTGCCAATGCATCGTGTTGCTTCCTTTGAACTGAAGATACACTTCAGACAAGTGACAATGGTGCTCTTTAATCTATATTTCATGCAGCTTGAGCATTTTAGATAATATTTCATTTTGTTGTGCAGCCTCCCCCATCACTCATACAGTGCAATGTTCATGATGATGCTTTCTGTACAGCTCAATTTTTTTAAAAAGATCTAGGCAGCTTAAATGTGAATAAAAATAGGGATAAGCTTCCTAAGTCATCCATATGTGGGTAAGTGAATTTTTAGCCTCCCAACAGTAATTTTCATAATACATCTACTTTTGGCCACATAGAAAAGATATGTTCCAGCGGACATTCCACTTCCAGAGGACTCTTTCCAAACTATGCAGATACATGGGGAGAGTAATTTTCTAGAGGTAAAATCAGAGTTTACACTATGGGGCGGATTTTAAAAGGATTACGCGCATATTATACACGCGTAACCCTTTTAAAACCCTCCTGCGCGCGCCAAGCGTATTTTGCATAGGCTCGGTGACGCGCGCAAGCCCCAGGATGCGCGTATGTCCTGAGGCTTGAAAAAATGGGCGGGGAGTGGGTGGGCCAGGGGAGGGGCAGGGCGGGGGTGGGACCAAGGCCTCCAGCACAGCGGTTTTGCTGGGGGCTTGCGCGCCGACACTCAGCCGGCGCTCGCAACCTCCACCTGCCCAGAGGCAGGCGTAAATCAAGAAACAAAGGTAGGGCGGATTTAGATAGGGCTGGGGGACGGGTTAGATAGGGGAAGGGAGGGGAAGGTGGGGGGGGGGGCAGAAGGAAAGTTCCCTCCGAGGCCGCTCCAATTTCCGCTCCTCCTTCTATTATCCGATAGATTTTCACCCCACCATCTTCTCCTTCCTTCCATTCCCCCCCCCCCCATTGTTACTTTTTTGTAACTATGTATAATTTATCTGTTTTTGTTTGACTTTTAAACCGTTATGATGGCTGAACCAAATGACGGTATATAAAAATCAATTAATTAATTAATTAAATAACCGATTCACATTTACCCATTCTAGACCTTTCATGATTTTAAAAACCTCTATCATATCCCCCTTCAGCCGTCTCTTCTCCAAGCTGAAGAGTCCTAACCTCTTTAGTCTTTCCTCATAGGGGAGCTGTTCCATCCCCTTATCATTTTGGTCGCCCTTCTCTGTACCTTCTCCATCGCAACTATATCTTTTTTGAGATGCGGCGACCAGAATTGTACACAGTATTCAAGGTGCGGTCTCACCATGGAGCGATAGAGAGGCATTATGACATTTTCCGTTTTATTCACCATTCCCTTTCTAATAATTCCCAACATTCTGTTTGCTTTTTTGACTGCCGCAGCACACTGTACCGATGATTTCAATGTGTTATCCACTATGACACCTAGATCTCTTTCTTGGGTGGTAGCTCCTAATATGGAACCCAACATTGTGTAACTATAGCATGGGTTATTTTTCCCTATAAGCAACACCTTGCACTTATCCACATTAAATTTCATCTGCCATTTGGTTGCCCAATTTTCTAGTCTCACAAGGTCTCACAAGGTCTTCCTGCATGGAGATGGCTCCCGGACCCCCGGGTCCGGGAGCCATCTCCATGCAGCGCGCGCATGTTATAAAATCTGGTGTACATTTGTGCGCCGATTAGCACACACAAATGTACCCTGCGCGCGCAGATTATAAAATATGCCCCTTAGTGTAGCTGTGTTTAAAAAAGGATTGGATAAGTTCTTGGAGGAGAAGTCCATTACCTGCTATTAAGTTCACCTAGAGAATAGCCACTGCCATTAGCAATGGTAACATGGAATAGACTTAGTTTTTGGGTACTTGCCAGGTTCTTATGGCCTGGATTGGCCACTGTTGGAAACAGGATGCTGGGCTTGATGGACCCTTGGTCTGACCCAGTATGTTCTTATGTTCTTATGGGCTTTTAAAATCCATAAATGTGTATTAGAGACCACTGCATTAGTAAATAAGACCCATAAATATTTGTTGCTCTTCCTAGGGCTCCTTCTAGTTATTTTATTTATTGATAAACATTTGATGCTCTGCCTTTTCCCACGAGTAGACCCAAGGCAGATTACATAAAATAACAAGGCACTGATTACATAAGTAATGGATACAGACAGATATGATAACAGATATGAGGTAGATTTCTGGTAAATATACTGTAAAAGAAGTAGGTACATTAGGTAGGAATAAGGAGTTGTGTGCACTGGGTATAAATCTTTGAATTCCTGAATGAGGCTCTATCATGGTGGTGTTGATGTACAATGGTATGACGTAAAGAGAAAAAAAAGACTGGGGATGGGAGGGACTGGGAGAGAGGGACTGTGAGGATTGGGGGGAGAGAGGGACTGCTGGGGATGGGGGGAGGAACTACTGGATATGGTGAGAGGGACTGCTGGGGATAAATGTAGGGAGAGAGCGACTGCTGGGGGATGAGGAAAAGGGGGAGGAAGGGACTGCTGGAGACGAGGGGGGAGAGAGGGAATGCTAGAGAGAATGGGAGGGAATGGAATGGGATGAGCAGATTGAATGAGAGAGAATGACTGCTAGAGATTGGGGAGATGAAAGAGACAGAGAGAGAGTGTGTGCTGGGAATGAGGAGGATTGAGAGAGAGAGTTCTGGGGAGGAAGATACAATTTACTTGAATGTCCTGATTTATGACAATAGTTGGGGTCCAGAGGGTGGCTACTGAAATGATCAATGGTCTTTGTTCTAAAGCATATGGGCACAGTCTTAAAGATTTAAACATATATACCCTAGAGGGAAGGTGAGATAAGGGAGATATGATAGAGGCATTTAAATAACTCCTAGATCTCCATGCGCAGGAGGGGGCACTTTCGACAGAAGGAAGGCTCTTGAATGGAGTTGGGGTCATGGGATGAGAGGGAAAGAGGATAGACTCAGGAGTAATCTATGGAAACATTTCTTTGCCAGGAGAGTGGTGGATGCATGGAGCAGCTCCTCATGGAAGTGGTGGAGAGAAGGACAGTATCTAAATTCAAAAAAGCATGGAATAAACACAAGATCTCTGAAGGGGATGGTGTAGGGATTGTAAAGATGAATTGGTTAGTGTGGATGGGCAGACTAGATTGGTCATATGATCTTTTTCTTCCGTCAAGTTTTTATGTTGCTGTGTTTCTATGCATATATATAGTTAAGAAGTAAGTTAAACCTCAGTGGTGCGATAGATAGATATTAAAAATCATTTGGCTAGATGTAGCCTGGAAGTGGGCAAACTTTTTGAGATTCACTATCAGGAAGACTTCTTGTAGACTAAGATGAGTCTGTGTTGTGGAATCTGGGGGAAGGCTTGGTTAAAATGCCAAGGGTCCGATTCACTATGGCTTTTCTCCCTTATGTCTATTGCTGAAAAAAGCTTAGAGAATCAGGTCCCAAGATTCCAGTTTTCTTCAAGACCAATACAGCCACTAGAAATCTACATTATATATTTGAGCTTTTAAACAAATAATGTTTTAATATAATTCTGTTTTCAATTCACAGAAAAGAAGGCATCATGGGTCTCCCAAGGTATTGCATGTTTCAATCATTCTATAAAGTTACCATAGGTCTTGAAGTGTTAGCCACGGCTAAGAGTGACTTTATGAAAATGAAATGCTTAATTTCTATGTGTGTATTTCCTTTAGGGGCACAATTTAGAAATTGCCTGGGGAGCTTACAAGCCCATGGGTACTTTGTACTCATGGACTGCAAGCTAATTTTGAAGGCAAGACTTGCATGGAGTTTCTTTTTGAAAATTTGGGGACCTCATGGAGGACTTTGCACCTGGCTTCCCATAGGTGCAAAATATGTGCAGAAAAGCACATATGGGGATTTCAAAACGAAATACTCATATATTTTGCTTTCCCCACCCTAACTCTATTCTTATCTTTTTTTCATATGGTCAAAAATACCCACATCTGATTGAAAGAAAAATTTACCAAACTAATTTGAGGAGCCCTTGAACTTCTTGCATTTTTTCCAAACTAGTTCGTGAACTTTCTAAAACCAAAAACAACCATTCATCTGTAGTCATAGGCAGAGAGAGCGTGGCACTAGCTTTGCAATGACTTGGAATATAAGGAGTTATGAGTGACTCCCCTCCCGCACTCCTCTGGATAATTTTGTCATTGGCGCCAAAGGAGCAGAGAGGGCAGCACCCTAGAAGAAATAAAGTTCCCTAGTTTTCTGTATTGAATTTGGAGGAAAACAATTGAGGTCAGGTTCATGTGCCTGAAATGGAGAAGACTCTGTTGTCTGGTCCGCACTCCACACCTGGGTAAGTCCCAAAATGTTCATGCTGGTGGTTCTGCTTGGACCCTCTTACTTGAGGCAGAGGTATAGACAACTCACACACCAAAAGAATACATTACAATCTTTACTTTGGGAGTTACCGAATAGCACAAAATGTAGAAGGAAAACATTTGGTGAGTAATGATAACAGCTCCCTGGACCCTTAGGAACAGTTTTTCAGAATAAAATCCAAAACGTATTAGAAATAGCTATATGCAAGCTTAGCAATGATTGAAACCCACAATCCAGTCTCTCAGTTCAGAACGGTCTAATGTAAACTTTATCCCAACCGAGAGAGTAATTAGTGAATTTCAGGAGGACTTTAGTCCCCAACTGAGAAAACAAAACAATACATTTTTGTCCAACATAAGTGTTATGCATAGCAAAAAAAAACCTCAGTACTTGGATTGGGGTCCCTTTAGAGGTGGTTATCCTTATGAATAGGACTGGTGAAATGCACTGGATATTAAGTTCTTGCAAAGCTTTAGAGAGGTAGCAATGTCTGTGAGTCAGGCAGTAAGTAATCCCCTCACCAAGCTGGCCCTTGAATTGCTGGAACTGTTTCCTTTCTATCTATTAAAAAAAAAAACAGCAAGGGCTCAACTGACTAACAACTCAGCACTCCTGGGGTGAAAGACCCTGGGGAGGGCTTGTGCTCCCTCACATTTGACTCAAGCCACCCATCCCCACCCCACCGCCCAGCATCAAAGCCATATCCCATCTTGAGTTATCCCTTAAAGGTGCAGCAGTTAGAGGGTCTGGAGGCAATGGAATAACTGCCAGTCCATTATCCTCTGCTCCTTTAAGAGCAATACTGGCATGAGAAACATCATTACTCTTGGGCTAGTCATGTAAAAGTCTTTCTGTATACTTTTGGCAGCTAAGTATACCCACTCCTCTTAGACCCTTGAAAGTTCAAGAATGCCTGGGCTGGGTGGAAGGATATTTACATAATTGTTCTTCAGCATTCTGAGAGATTTACTATTGTATGAAGAAATGAAGTAGCAGCTTTTACCCGTGAGCAGGGCCAGATTTAGGCATAAGCATGTGCCTAGGATGCCAAGATCTGAAGCGGTCCAAAAACTAAGACTCACCATGCTGCTCTCTGATTTTGGAGGTGAAACCCCCTATCTCCAATCCTTTGCGTATGGGTGCCATAATCTTAAATCCAGCCTTGCCCAAGAGGGAGAGTGAAAAACAACAGAGATAGGGCAGGGAGATTGAAGAGACAGGAGACAGAGTGCTGCCTGAAATTAAAAGAGGCAGAGATGGGATAAGGGTTGGGGGTGGGGGTGTGGGTGGGTGGGGCAGAGAACTGGCCTACCATATTAAACTTGGGACTCCCATCTGCAAAAAATAAAAAATTTAGTTTTGGCTATGCCCCTGGAAGGAATTATTGTAACTTGTCATGTCTCCCTGGACTGAAATACAGAGTTTGCTTCCAATTGCTTGAATCTGGGCTCTGCACTCCCCTGGAAGCACATACTGGCTAGCCTGTCAGTCAGAGAAATCTTCCCCTGTGTTCTAACACTAACTCCTCTGTCTCCCCCTCTGCAAACTGTGCAGCTCATGTCCTCTTTTTCTTTTTGCAAAAATCCACAGAAGAAAGAAAAAACAGTGCAGAACAGGTCAGCAGGCATCCAGGAGGCTGAGCATTCTCACTGACCTTCAGTAGGTCATGCTCACCCTAAAGATTAACCCTGTAAAGGCAGGGCTGCAACAATCCAGGCCATAGCCCACTGATTTCAGCAAGCAAACGGTGGGTGGTACCATTTTTTTGACTAGAAGTTCCATATCTCAAGTCCAAAAACACCTTCCTCTTAATCACCTACATTGAAGCAAGTTTCTAATCAGATTTTAAGTCACTTGTAGAGGTTAAAGTCCTGGTAGAGGGGAATCAGAGTCCAACAATTTGCCATCTTCCTCAAATACGTAATAAATTTAACTAAGCAGATCTGAACTATAAGCCACAGAGCATATATATGTGTATTGTGACAAGCCAGGTCTCTTTATTTTATACAAGAAGCCTATACTATCATGTATAAATGTGCATAGGAAGGCTAATTTTCAGTGGTTCACTTAAGTCCACTTTGAAAATTAGTGGGTGTGTGCAGAACCCTGCCTGCCATATGCGCACGCATCTACTCTTGCTCGTTAGCAGGTGTAAATGTGTAAGTGTAGATTTACATGCCTACTTTCAAACAGTGAAAGTGTGTATCTCTGGTTTCCCTGCCCTAATTGTGACCCCAGAATACCTCTTTCTTGTGCTTCTACCCATACTTGCAGACGCACAACCCCCTGTGCAATTTTTATAAGCCCATTTACACTTATAAATCTATGTTTTATGTATATAAATCCATTTGAAAATTCACTCCTATATGTTGGGCTTTGTAAAGAGTTTTAATTTAACCACTTTGATTTATGATGGCGAGGTGGTCTCTTAAGAGAATAAACAAATTCATTTAATTTCTTTGTGCAGCTCCACCTTACCAGCCAACCTACACATCATACGCCCGCCCAGTATATAGTGGTAAGTTTGTGGGGGTTTTTTTAATCAGTGGCTCCCGCTTCTGTATACCTTTAGGACTTTAAAAACCAACATCTAAAAGTAGCCACGCAGCACAGCAGCTCATCAGGATAGAGGGGGTTGAATCTTTGGTCTTCAGCAGTAGCAGTACCCTGTGGCTACTGAAAGCTTTGAGGCAAGTTGTTTACCTTCACAAAATGTAGGTGTTTCAGTAGTGAATTCCGTTTTAGCCTTTACGCCAAGAATGTAAAAAATTCTTTACGTGCTGTATCTTTAAAGTACAATATTGCAGACTGTAAGCTGTTGTCCAGCAGCTGTTGTTTTGCACTTTCTTTTTCTTTCCTGCTAGGAGCAAAACATTCTCTATCCTCTCTCTCCCCTCTCACTACTGGACATTGCTGTGAAAGACTTTTATTGGCCAGTTGCTTTGAGACATTCTTCTGTTTTTGCAGTTGATTCAGATCCACACTTTATTCTACAAATACCAGAGAAGAAAGATGCTATTTGCTTCAATATAAATGAAGGAAAAGGAGTGGTGCTGAACCTAATAAATGACCCTGAGTCAGGTGCGTTATATTAATTTCACCGTTAACATAGTAACATATTGTAGTAGATGATGGAAGATAGAAGCCAAAAGGCCTACCTTGTCTGCCCAATTGCTCCCTATTACACTGCTCTAAGGATGTGTCCAAGCTGTCAGCTGTACAGGTTTGGCAGCCTGCAGAATAGTAAATGGCAGCAGATAAAGATCCAAATGGTCTATAAAGTCTGCTCAGCAGGTTGCTTGGGCAGTAACTGATGCTCCATGAAGGTTACCTCCCATGTCTTCCCTTAAGGTTAATAACTGTCAGGTTACCCCCTTGACCTTTCTGTTACGGGTAGTAACTGCTGCTCCGTAAAGGTTACTTCATTTCCATCCTCTAGCCAGTAGTGATCCTCTGTGTTTATCCCATGCCTAGCGGAATTCCATTACTGATCTTGTCTTCACCACCCGTTCCGGGAAGGCATTCCATGTATCCACCACCCTTTCTGTGAAGAAATATTTCCTGACATTGTTCCTGAGTCTACCCTTTATCCAAGTCTGTTTTGTTGTCTCCCCTCTTGGACCCTCTAGCATTCTGCGTAGTTGGTCATACAAGTTCCCATACTCATACCATCAAATAGATACCCGCCCGTGTCTTGTACTCAGCCTTTCAACCTTGTTGTTATTACTGCCTTCTATCCATCCCAAGCGTACTTAAATTCTGGCATAGTATTGGCTTCCCTCGCTGCTGCTTGTAGGTTTCTCCAAGCATCTACCACCCATCTCAGTAAAGAAATACTTCTTCATATTTCCTATGAGCCTTTCTCCCTTCAACTTCATTTTCTGATATCCTGTCCTTAAATTTGCTTTTGCTATGGAAAATTGCACTTTCCTGCACTTTATTGAAACTTGTCAAAAATGTGAGTGTTTCTGTCATTTTCTCCCTTTCCCTTCTTTTCTCCAGAGTTTATATTTCATTTGTAGTAATAAACAAAATAATTATTCAGGGAGTACTGTCACTGTATATTGCACTGACAGTTCTGTAATAGATAAAGCACTAGGTTCCCTATGCTCTAAATTAGAGTAGAGAAAAGTTGAATGATTTGTTCAAGGTCACGCAAAGGATGCTAAAAGTGTGAGATGGGATGGAGCCTCTGCACTTCACCTTCGGCGTTCTCTCTGTTCTATGTTTACTAGGAGTTCCATGAATCTCGCTACCCCATTTTCATACCCTTTCCTAGTGGCTTAAGTACTAATGGGCATTGGCACTAATAATGTGAGCATTAGATAGCAGCCATGCTAATATATACATGTGCTGGTGACATTAACATTTGCATGTTAATGTCACCAGCAAAACTCTGGAAGCTATGTTAATGGTCATGCAAATTACCTAAACTTAAGAACTAGAAACTGGCTTCACTGGATATTAAAAGTCAATGTATTATCTTGTGTTAGTTAATACCTGAGTTTTAATGCAACAGTCTAAAGCCCAACTAACTTTTGCAGCCTTAGTAAGTCATGTTAATTTGGGCCTCATGAGCTCAAACTCTCCTGCCCTGAAGCAAGCACGGCCCTCTACTCTTCCTGACCCTATCCTTCTCCCCACCCAAAACTCAAAGGTCCTCTTACCCATCATCCCTACACCCCAAAAGTTATTGGGCCTTTGAGCCTGCCTCTTCCCCCAGACACAACTCACATCAAAAACATGTCCTTAATCTTCACCAGCAGGAGAGAGCTGGGTTCCAAAACGTTGCCGCTGACACTGACCCCAGTGCCAAAGCCTAGGTGGAAGGGATGAGGGGCTGGGCTGCAGGCTGAATCTAATACTTTGATTCATAACAAATAAATCCCAGGTCTGGAACTGGAGCAAAGTGAGCTGTTGTAACATTATAAATTCTCAAAGCCAGCTTTCTCTGTTAATGCTTGTACAAATTATGCCATATTAGATTTCTGAAAAATTGTTGTTGTCATTTGTAACTAGCTCCTCATATCTGGTTGCATTAGGTGTTGTAGTTAACGGGCAGCTCATTGGAGATAAAGGTGTGAGCAGTGCGGCAAAGATGCCTAATACATACTTTGGAAAAATTGGCATTGTGTACAAAGGACTGGACTTAAGAATCGAGGCAACACCACAGACGATCGCTATTCTGAACGGCAGAGATAATTCTGTTTTTTCCTGGTTGGATACGCTCTCTCTGGATCAGGATGGGTAAAGTATTAAGAAACGCACAGACTCTTTTAGAAAGGCAATAAGCTCTGCAGATGGCAGAATGGTAGAATGGTATAGTACATTATAATACATGGTAGTGGCAGAATGGTATAGTACTTTATCTTTGTTCTCCCTCTCTTTTTTTCCTACTCCCAGTTAAGGCATCCTTGTTATAATGTAACTTTATGCTCCTTTTAAATTGTCTCGTTGAGTGGTTGGTTTATAGTTACTGCTTAGTTCTATGTAAACCAAGTTGATTTGATTTGTATCAAGAAAGTCGGTATATAAAAGCCTTTAATAAAATAAATAAAATAAAATCTATAGAGCTGAGCCGGAGTTTTCAAAACGTAATACACATTTCTCCTTTGTAAGAAATAACAATTAGAGCCCAAGGGGTTATGGGTATGAGACGTGACTATTCTAACCTCTGAATTTGTTATTTACAAGTATTTTGCCAGTGCCGTGACCTTAATGCCTTTTCTCACTTTTTTTCTTACCTAGTCTGACTCTGATAATTAACAGAAAAAAGAATCTGGTGGTGTCAATGGGAGATGGCGCAAAGTTTGTTGTTGTTTTGCATCAAGTGTGGAAGAAGCATCCTGAGCACCAGGACTTTCTAGGGTTTTACACTCTGGATACTCACATGTTCTCAGAGAGGACCCATGGATTGTTAGGTGAGAATTCACTTCATGCATTTGTTATAGCGTGACAGGTCAGCTCTTGTGATGTGGCCCAGGAGCCCGCCTGCAGTCTTCCTGGCCTCCAGATCTCCTGGTCAGGTAGCCCAAGCCTGCTTTTGACAAAACAGAAGTGGTTTATTTTGCTTTTACAATTGGGCAGTGTTTCTTTATAGGATAATTTTCAAACCCGACAGGGAGTTTGCATGCCCACTGGTAGTTTGTAATTTTTGAGAATTGCTCCCTTACAGCTTTTATCCACTTAAATTGCCCATCTGGAAATTACAGTTCCTCAAACTGGCTAAAAGTACAACAGATAATTTCTTTATTTATGCTCCTTTTGAGGGGAGCAGGTTTTGAACGGAATTGTAAAATAATGAGCTACGATTACACTTTCAAACATCTGCGTGTTCATTTCCAAGGAAAAACATAGCTATACAAAAAGCAGGTTCATGAGCACGTCACATGCACGTACTTTCTTTTGGAAATTTGCTGCAAATTCTATGGGCAAAAAGTACCCGTGGACTTTGCACAAAAGCAGACGGTTTGAAAATTGCCCTCATGAAACACAAGGAGGTCCCTCTTTAGCAGCGAGGGGAGTGGGTGAGTTATCCACAGCCAGTTGTGTGTTCTGCTGAATATACCTGGATAAAGTCCGGGTTATCTGAGTAACTTGAGGGCTGCTCTCCGGCACAATCAGATTTACCCAGAATACTTAGCCAGATAACTCTGAATACTGGCATCCTCTAGATAAGTTAAGTCCCCACCTGGGAGAGCCCATGAAGCACCTCTGATTTATCCAGGTAACTTTGTTTTTTGCTAAATTGTTACCTGAATAAATCAGCAGCGGGAAATTCAAATTCTGCTGTTTCTCTGGCTAAGTCCGAACTCAGCAGGACAAAGTACTTTGTGGACCTCAGTATTTACAGATACCATCTTCAGGCAGAGTCTTACTGTAGGGTGGCGATCAGGAAGTTACCTGGCTAATCTTTCTCTGGTCAGTGGGGCAGGAAATTTGAATCTTTGGATTTCGATTTTGACCTTACCATGTCCAGCTTCACACCGACCAGCCCAGCTACCTTGATTACTTGGCACTTTATTTTAAGGCTCAGCTAAGCTGAGTGCTTTAGAAAGAAATATAATTATCTGTTTGCTTCTCTGGCAACTATAGTAACCATTACAAATTCCAATTTCTAGTCATTAGCTTCTTCCAGGGCTCTCTCTCTCTCTCCCGAAGCACACGAGTCTGCCTCCTGCAGCCTGTGGACACGATCTCTGCTCCTTTAAATTTACTGTCAGGTTGAAGGCCCCTGCAGTTATAAACCAGTTCAGAGTTCAAGAACCCAACCTTATTCTAGTGTGCATCTTACAGGAAGCACACACAGATTCAGAACAAACTCACGGTTCATTCCAGCCTGGACTGGAATGTCCAGGTTTGTCTTTTATAGGCACTTCAGCAGGTTACTGGTCTCCACAGCATGGTTCCCAGCCATCAAGTCTAGGCTGGAGGCAAGCACATTCTGTTCATTTAGCTTCCCTTTAGCATTGACTCTTGGTGTTCAGAAATCAACCTTTAGTTCCCTGCCTCAGCACGCCACAGATTTAAGACCAGACCATGCCCTTTTGCCCTGACCCTTGCTGAACTAACATTTCTCATGTCTTTAAGCAACCTGTATTGGTAGCATTCAACTTGCCTTTCTCAGCTCATCTTACCAAAATGAGCATTCAAAATTCAGTGCAGGAGCTTCCTCCTGCCTCCAGGAGTGGGTTGTAGATGGACTAGAGGGAGGGGAGTTTAGAAAGGAGTGCGATCCTAGTGGGGGGCAGGTTCTTTGACACATTTGGTTCGGGCAGTGGGAAGGAGAATAGTCCGAGATGGGAAGGAGGCCCCTAAAACTACAAGCATACATTTGCACCACCTTGAAGGACGATTTAAATCTAGGCAGGTAAAATATGCACACACATTTTTAAAATCAAATGTGTGCACATTGTTGTCTCTCCCCAATCTAACCCCATTTAGACAGCTATCTTTAGATGCTCAGCAGAAGGCAATCTTTAGCCATGCTGATCTAGCCAGTGTTATGATGCTGCTTGCGGAGCCCATCCTGTGAGCAGCCTCTCACTCAATTCGGCCCGCGCCAGCCCAAAGCCTTTGTGCAGCCTAGGCCGCCCCTGCACCATCACTGCCACTCCTTGTGGCCCGACGCCGCTGTATGTGGCAGGAGGGGCTGCTGTAGCTCCTTCGTGGCAGGAACTCCTGCCCAGACACCTCTTTATGGTGGAGTGCCACCACCGTCCTTCATCTTTGCGACCCTGGAGCTGCTGCAAGGATCCTCTTTGTGGCAGGAGGAAGCCACCGACGACTGTTTCATCTTCACGGCCCTAGTGCTGCCACCGGGATGCCTCATCTTTGCAGCAGGAAGCTACCGCCAACGGTGTCTTCTTCGTGGCCTTGGTGCCGCTGCCGACTGCACCTATGAGACAGGGACGCCGCTGCCTGATCCTGCCTCCTTGGGCCTTGCATAGGTGCGCGCGTCTCAGCTCAATATTTAAAGAGCCAGCGGCAGGAAAAGCCCCGTGGCCCCAACGATGACATCATCAGTCTGCTCCTTCATCCAGCCCTATAAAAGGGCTCAGCTTTCATTCCTCAGGGCCTTCAAATTGGATCTTCATGGTTGTCCATGCTTCCTCCGGCCGGTCAAGGTCTTCCGTGGTCTGCCTTTTTCTAGATGGTTCTTTGTTTGATGTCCTAGATGTTCCTTGTCTCCTTCATCTGATGTTCCTGGTCCTGTTCCTCGTTGGAGCTCCTTTGTCATCTCTCTGCGTCCTGATGTTCCATGTCCAGAGGTACCTGATGTTCCAGTCCTGGTCCTGATGTCCTTGTCTCTGGCTGTTTGTCCTGCTTCCAGGTTCCCTGCTTGTCCACCTTTCTTGGTGTGCCACCGTCGTGGTCCGTGACACAAGGCCTGTCTTCATGTCTGCAGTGCAAGTCTTCGGAAGGCCCCTTGATTTTAATTCCAAGGTCTGTTTCTGAATCTGAGTTCCGAAGTCTTGAATCTTGTTCCAAGTCTTCAGAGTACCTTGTGCCTGCTTCCGTCTATGCCCAAGACTCAAGCCAGAACCTGCTCCGCTTCAGTGTGGTCTGCGACCAGCCATGGGCAGCTGTGTAGAGCATGCCTTGGTGCAGGCCTCTCCTGAGTCTTCTACATGTTTCCGGTTCCAAGACTTCACTTTCTTGCCTGAAGTCTGCTTCACTTTCGGCGTGGTCCGCGACCAGCCATGGGGGGCTATCTAGGGCTCGCTGTGGTGCAGAACTCACTCTGTACTAGTGCCTGAACCCTGAATTCTCGCCTGAGTCTTCCAAGTATCCTGAAACCTTGTGAGTCTTCCAAGTTCCTTGAGTCCTTGTCCGAGTCTTCCAAGTTTCTTGAGTCCTTGTTCGAGTCTTCCAAGTTCCATGTATCCTCATCTGAGTCTTCCAAGTTCCTGAGTTCCATGTCTTGTCTTGTTCCTGCCCTCAGCCTCCATCTGGCCTCAGACACTCGTCCTCAAGTGGTGGGTCTGGAATGGCTACCAAGTAGCCAGAGGGCTACTCTTGAGACCAGCACTGCATTGCTGGGTCTCACCGGTACGGTTAGGTCCAGTGGAGGGCTGAGCCTGCATTGTTCCAGTTCCTGATGTTCCATGTCTTGATCCTGGTCCAGCATTGTTCTAGCTCCAGTCCGTGCCTGAACACACTCATCTCCCACAGTGTGGGGCGGATAATCATACTCCGCGAATAGGCCTACTTTTGTTTGCGCCCCAAGAGCGCCGAGCCGCGCAGCCTACCCCCGTTCCCTCCGAGGCCGCTCCGAAATCGGAGCGGCCTCGGAGGGAACTTCCTTTTGCCCTCCCCTCACCGTCCCCTCCCTTCCCCTACCTAACCCACCCACCCGGCCCTGTCTAAGCCCCCCCTTACCTTTGTCGGGGGATTTACGCCTCCCAGAGGGAGGCGTAAATCCCCGCGCGTCAGCGGGCCTCCTGCGTGCCGGGACGCGACCTGGGGGCGGGTATGGAGGGCGCGGCCACGCCCCCGGACCGCCCCGGGCCGTAGCCACGCCCCGTACCCGCCCCAAAACGCTGCTGACACGCCCCCAAAACGCCGCGACGACCGGGTCCGCCCCCGACACGCCTCCGACACGCCCCCCTCGGAGAACCCCGGGACTTACGCGAGTCCCGGGGCTCTGCGCGCGCCGGTAGGCCTATGTAAAATAGGCTCACTGGCGAGCAGGGCTCTGAAAATCCACCCCTGTGTGTATTGGGGCTCCTCCCTGAGCCGTGCCGCGGCCCAAGGGCTCACAATCTCTCTGAGCAAGCGATCACACCTCCGCGTTCGCAACAGCCAGCTAGATCCTTCTGAAAACTGACTTCTGAAAATTGTGTAATAAGCAGTATTCTGTAGGCAGAAAATTAGCTTTTTATGGCATAGTCCTAGGGAGAAGGATGGAGGCGGTGGGCTCAGCTAAAGCATCATCCTTATTACATTTAGCTGGCAGGTGGTTTTATAATGTGTGCATTGGAATTCACAGATTTAGCAATGTGAAGTGTTTAACAAGTTGTTCATCTTTTTTCACTTTCATTTTCAGGGCAGTTCTTCCATGGGATTGACTTTGAAGTGTTTGATGTCCACCAGAGCTCTGAGCCAGGAAAACCAGATGCTACAATGATTGTTAAAAATAATACATTGACTGTAACTAGGTAAATAATATTACATTGTGTGCTATTTTATCTCTATGAACTAAGCTTCTCATGAAGCACATGAGGCAGAATAGATTCTAAATCATAGAATGCATTATTGGCCGCCTTATGCATAAACCTCATTGTTTCTTTTTGGACATGCATAGTTGCCTCTCTGATATCAGTCCCTTATAGAACAGAGTGTAGCAGGGTCATGGAGCTTACTCCATGAAAGATATTAGTGAAAACTAAAGACAAGAAGCCAAAAAATGCTTGCCCGTACTTCAGTCATCACGCTGCCCCATTCAAATATTCTCTGAAGCACTTATTAAGCTTGACTACACAGGAAACAATTAAGAAACTGTCCTACATATCTTACTGTAAGCTTATCATTGAACCATTTGTAACTCTTCATGCCCCCACAGACATATTTTCTCTTTCAGAATACCATTTAAACTATTTGCCTGGACCTCCCAAGTAGTTATTCATTGCAGCCTCCTTTTTGACCTCTAAATGGGTGAACAGTTTTACCAAAAGTGAGATCATGTCAAACATGAGATCTATGTTTCTATTTGGGTGATCAGAGAATTAATTTAGGGTGTGTGCTGGATGTGGTATACTTGTATTTCAACACAACTTTTGACACTATCCTGCATAGGAGACTCATAAATAAACTTAGCCTAGGTGTGGGCCCCACGATATTTGACTGGATTAGCAACTGGTTGGTGATAGACAAGAGAGGATAGCAGTAAACTGAGTTCACTCCAAGGAAAGAAGGATGATCAGTGGAGTGCCTCGGTCATGGTTAGAATTATGTTCAATATTTTCATGATATACCAATGTAAGGGTTTACTACTATCTTTGTCAGACCAACTACCACCACAATAAAAATGATGCCATAGGTAAATGATTAGTGGACCAGGTAAATGATTAGTGGATCATCATACTAAGCTCTACTGGTTATATAACCTTCTTTGCTTTTTCAATAATCATCGGTGCAAGATCAGTTCCAATATTTTAAAATTTTTTGATGTTTGCAAATAAAACCCTTATAATTTACTTATCTGTTTTATTTTCATTCTTCCCTGTAATTTCATAGTCCAGAGTCCATAATCCCGACATGGGCCATGTTTCGAATTCAAATCTGCATAAGAGGAATTGATCTTGGACCAATGATTATTGAAAAAGCAAAGAAGGTTGTAAAACCGGTACAGCTTAGTATGTCTGCAAAAAACAAATTTTTCCTAAGACCTGCAAAAGATTGGGCATCTCTGAGGAACTAGATAGAATGAAGTGTGATCTAAGAAAGTTCAAAGAGTGGTCAAATGCTTGACAGCTAAGTTGCAATGCAAAAAAAGGTAGAGTCATGAATATGGGGAATAGAAATCTAAGGCACTAATATGTGACAGAGGATGAGATACTAATAATGTGCACCAAACAGGAGATAGACCTCAGGATGATCATATTTGAAGATCTCGAAATAGCAATACAGTATGTAACAAGATGATAGTAGCCAGAGCCAGTGGAATGATGGGGTGTACATGAATAGGAGTAACCACTAAGCCACTTTGGTTCAGGACCCCAGATCTTCCCTGTCATGTGACAGGGGCAAGTTCAGGTCATTGCCATTTTGGAAAATGGCACTAACTAGGCCCAGGGCTAAGGAGCACCCTGGGCCCTCTACTTTTGCAGAATTGGAGAATTTAAGCTATAGGGGTGTGGGGGAATCTGGTGGGGACCAGGCTAGGGAGTCCACTAGGCCATCCATGATTTGTATCGACTGGTGAGGGAGCCCTACCGGCCTAAAATGGAATGAGGGGGGTGGAGTGGTGACTATTTGAGAGGGGCGGTCTGAGTACTTCAGGAGATGGGTGACATCATTGCGTGGCTGTGTTCTAAGTTTTGTGACTTTTTTTTTTTTGTGGGGCCACCTTGATTGGCAGCCCCAGGGTGGGAGAGGAGAATTTAAGAAGAACCCAGGTGACTTTTTCAATATCTTTTAGGGGGGAGCCTTGTTGAGCCACATGGCCCTTTAAAGCCATGATGGCCCCATGCTTTGGGGGCCACCATCATGCTTTGCCATGGCCCCAGCTGTGTTGTTTAATCTCGCAGACTTTTTGCATGAGATAAAACAACGCAGTGATACTGCCACAATATTTTGTCGGGAAAGGGCTAAATATCATGGAATTGATATAGCTGCTTAGTGAATCTAGGAAAATGAATAGCAGGCATAAATTTAGGAACCCTAAGTTTTAGGGACCTAAATATATGTGAATTTTCTGCTGAAAATTTAGAATTCTAACTTAGCAAACTACATTTAGGAGCTCAGCTATTATGGAATATTGGCCCTGAACGTTGCAAACTTTTAACTGCGAAATGTCACGTTTGTTTTGAATTGAAATAATGCAACCATCCTTTTTATATTTGCTTGAGAAAGTCCCTACTTCTTGAAGTATATAAGATTATGTATGCTCAAAATGCCCCCAACATGAGTAGTATGTCATAATGTCATGCTGATAATTACTAGGGATACACTTTCGTTTCAAATGAATGGGCAAAACATAATGAATTAGACCATATTTGTTTCATTTGTGGCCCCCTGAAATGAATAGAGGGGTCCCATAATTGAAATAAATGTTCTTCATCTCATTTGTTTTTTTCCCCCCATTATTTCTGTGGCCATTTGAAGTCTGTCTGTACTGCTGAGGAAAAGTAACAACTGGCAACTATAGGAACCAGCTCTTTCCTGTATGATCTTACCACCTTGTCAGATCCTTTTTGAAGTCAAGGCAGGACAAGTTGGCAAGGAGACTAACCAAAGGAAAAATCACAGTGTAGCATCTTTTTAAATAGCCTATAGCTTTTTGTGGATTAAGTGACGCTGATCCATTCCCACTGTAAAGTCTAAGCATGTGTAAGAAGCAATCTGTATTTCCTCTCTAGCTATTCACAGAGAAAGATGTGCTTTTAAAACTCTCACAGAAAAAGCTTTATTTTTGGTACTGGTAGAAGGCTGCTTCTAATCTTCTCTGTGCTGCAGTGGTCTCACTCACTGTGTCAGAAAGAGAGGCAGTACACTGCTGATGATTTTAAATTTTCTCTTCACTGGGGGATGATCACAGTGGGAGATAGTATGGAGATTCCAGTTGCAGCAGTGCTAGTGATTTTTATGTCTGTCTTTCTGGATGAGATGAGCAGTGTACACTCAGAGACTGAAGACAAAAAGCTGCCAGTCTTTTTTTTCTCTGTTCAGATTTAACAGTTTTTTTCAGTGTGGAGTCAGTTAGCATTAGTGCACTCAGCACAGCATGCATACAGAGTATGTGTGTGTGTGAGAGAGAGACACACACACAGTTCTCTATAGAGTGAATGGTAATATGAGTGATGGTACAGTTACAATATCAAATTAATTTGTAATACCCAAACTCCCAGTAGTCAGTACACTTAAACAACATCCATCATGTCAGGAAAAGAGAGAGGAGAGGATGTTGGCAGGGTTGGAATCTTTGGCAGGGGCAGCAATAAAAAAGGTAGTCCTGCACCAAAATTGAAGTAGGACTTTTTTAGGCCCAGAATGGCAGGAGAAGAAGGCAGCTCAATCCATAAGAAACTGAAATTTAGAGAGTGTGTACCACTGCTGCCTATTCCTCTCCCTCTTGTTTTGGCGCAGAGGGAAAAAGCAGGAGAGCCATCCAATGCTAGCCTTAGTAGGGCAAGAGAAGCAAATGTGCAATGTGTAAAACAATCAGCAAGCTACTCTTTGGTTCCTGGTTTTGAGGCAGTGAAGGCAGTATTTGCACCAACTGATTCAAAGGAATAATCTTGTTTTGGATTTTCTGAATCAGAAGCTATTGAAAAGCTAGTAGTTGAAAAGAATTTGGGATGTTTGGTCAGTAGCATCTCAGGTTCCAGTATAGTGATGGAGGAGAGAGATGATGCTGACAATGTTGAGATCAACCCTCAGGAAGAGAAGTTAGTACAGGTAGAGAGAATTACTGATGCCCTTGGCATTTTCCTCCAGTGCCAGCATCAACCTCCAAAAATATAGAGAAGGGATTGCAGAAGAAATCCCTGATCTGAAGACACTTTGGGCCTGTTATTCAGTGCTGGCCGGGTAAGTAACTTAGCCAGATATGACTTATCTGGCTAAGATACAAGGGATATTCAGCAGCATGGCTATGCTGGTGAATATCCATGGTCAAGGCACTACTTAGACGGTTAAGTTAAATCCAGCCAAGTTAGATCAGCTCTACTTAGCGTTATCCAGATCCGTCCACTGCCTGCCCACAAATTAGCTAGCTAAAAGGTAGCCGGATAAGTGACTTAGTGCTTAGTGTATTCACTGAAGGAAGGTTGTTAGGAAGGGAAGCAAGTGAGGCATCTCATAAAAGCTGGTATGCAGCATCACCTGTAGAAACAGCACCTGCTAGCACTGGACATCTTCTGCCACTCAAAGTAAAAGCCAGAGAAAAGAGGTTGAAAAGGGGGAGACTTTTTCCTGAATTGATCCCACAGTCCCTTCCAGCAGTCCAGTGGCAAGCCAGCAGTCCCCAGCCATGCATCTGACGCAGAGAAAATAGGCTGGTGTTCCATAGCACTGTCCCATGGCAAGAGGCAGGCAGCATCTAATATAGTAACAAGGAGCATTGGGAAAATGTTTGCATTTGATAACCAACCCATGCTGGTAGGGGAGAAAGTGGGCTTTAAGTGTCTGCTGCATGTGCTAGCTCTGAATTACAAAGTCCCCTCCAGGACTAAATTTAGTAGGAAGGTCATCCTTGCTCTATACAATCAGTGTCGTAGTCACATGCAGGTGCAGTTGGCTAAGGCAGAGGGGAGCAGCATGTATTTCACCAACGATATCTAGACGAACACAAAAGCTATGCATTGCATAGTTACCTCTCTCTCTGACAGCACACTGGTGGGACCTGGTTGAGGCAGGGGCTGGCAGCAGCTCTAATGGGGACAGAGCTTCAGGGTATAGATGAGCTTTGCTGCACACCTAGTTCATGCATAGCCCCCATACCTTGTGCAATATTCTGTCAACCATAAGAAAGATGCAGGAGTCTTCAGGCAGGTTTTTTTGTGACAGACTGTGGTACAAATAGACGATTGGGGCTTTCTGGATATCCATTGCTTTACACACTTGTTACACCTGGAAGTGAAGGATGCCCTGAGGCTGGGGCCCAAGGACAATGGGAATCTATTCCTGAAGAACCTGATAGAGAGGTGCAGGAAAATAGCAGGGCATTTCCATCAAAGTGTAAAGGTGGGAAGGTTTCTTCATAAGAGACAGGAAGAATTTGGGATACCTCAAAAGCATCTGGTTTGAGATATTAGTACCTGCTGGAATTCCACATATATGATGCTGCAGAGGTTAGTGGAGTAGCAGGCACCTCTTCATTATCGATCTCTGGAAACAGAGATAGGTGTACATTGCTCCTTGGGGCATCGTGATTGGATAATGAGGCAGCTAGAACAAATCCTGAAGCCCTTCAAGGACCTGATTTCCTGAAGCACCACCCTGAGTGGAGTCATCCCTATAGTAAATATTCCAGAAATAAAATTAGAGGGCTTCTGTGAGGAAGAGGGAATGAAAACAAAGGTATTGCTATTTGTGGATTCTTGCAGCAGCAGGTGCAAGAGACACTGAAACCTCTCACACAGAACAATACATACATGCTTAATACACTTTGTGATCCATGGCGGAAAGGAAATCTTGCTTTCCAGTCCCAGCATCTCACATTCATGAAGGAAATGCTGGTAGCTAATGTATGTAAAGAGGAGTGCCAGAGGCAAAAGCATAGTGGGGATTTAGCACAGAAAAAGAGCGGCCAACTCAGACAGGACTGCAAGCAGGCACAGCACCTTGTAAACAACCACTTCCTCTCCCATTTCAATACATCAAAGCGACATTGCCCAAAAGAACCATCTTTCCTGACACAGGCTATAGCTTAATCAGCTGACAAGAGAGACCCTTGGCCCACCCCAGCAAAGGAGACCCCAGTGCAAATTTCTATAACATGATATCTCATAGAGCCCATCAAAGACAGGGGCAAAGATGTGGTAACATATTGGGCACACAAGTCCACACTCTGCCAGACTTAGCCAAGGTGGCTTAGCACTACCTTTTCTACCCATCAACCACTATGCCTAGTGAATGAGTCTTCTCAATGATGTGACATCATGAACCCTCATCACTCAAGGCTGGCATCAGAGTTGATAGAAAAGCTATTTTTGAAAAATAATCTTCCTATGCCTGGGTTTCCAGAATTTCCATGTGAGTAGCAAGATGACTGAATGCACCTTGAAGGCCTTGCCGTTGTTCTGTTACCTGCCATACCAAGTATACTACCTTAGGAGTCTTGCTGCCACTGCTCTGCCTACCTGCTTTGCTCCTGATTTACTACCTTAGGGGTCTTGTTTCCACCACTCTGCCTACCTGCCATGCCCCAATGTACCACGTTAGGGGTCTTGCTGCTGCTGCTGCTCTGCTTACCTGCCATGCCCCTGATATATCACCTTAGGAGACTTGCTACCACTCTATCTGCCATGCTCCATATTTACCACCTTGGTCTTATTGCTACTCTGTTTAACTGCCATGTCTATGATGTACCAGCATGGGAGTCTTGGTGCTTTCTTGTTGCAGTTTGGAACTCAACCTAGGTGTCCAACTTTCTTTCTTTGTTGGTTACACTGGGGCATTTTTTCCCCAGGAAAAAAACCCAAAAAACCAAAACCTTTTTTTGGTTCTCTACTTTACTAATTTATTGTACATCTCTAGAATTCCAGCCTAATTTTTCCACCCTTCTTCTTTCTTGGTTATACTGGGGTGTGTTGTCCCCAAAAAACCCTCAGTCAAAAGGAAAAAGTGCAGGCACAACAGAAAAGATGCACAAGAGCGACCTGAATGTGGTAAAAAGTTTCACTAGGAAGAGAACTAATGCAACACCAGAAAATCAACAAAGGGAAACACTGTGTTCAGCGACAGAAAATGGGAAAAGCTGTCTTAATAAAGCAAACCTCACAAATTACCAGAAAAACAACACTGATGAAAGACAATTGTCATGTTCTGATTGTGACAAAAGTTTCATTTTAAAGCAAATTTCATAAAAAATCCAAAACTCCACCCAGCGGCAAGATCAGTTTCATGAAGGGAATATAATAAAAGTTTATATGGCAAAAGTAAAACTGATGATAGATCATTCTCTTGTATTAAATCTAACATGTGGCAAGTGCTTCAACAGGAAGACAGATACTTCCCATGGAGTTCTGCCTTACTGCTGTACCCCATATCCTATGCCTTTCTTCCACTCAACATTGCTCCCATACCCAGACTTTGCACCTTGAAGGTCTTGCTGTCACACACTCCAGTCTCTACAATGTGGGGGGATGCTTTGCACCTTTCATGGGGGCCGATGTAATAAGACCTGCAGCACGGGTTTTGATCACCACACATGACTGAAGATGCCGCTTCTGTGGGATGTAAAAAAAAAAAAAAGAATCAAATAATTGGTGTGCAGAAATCTGCGCATGTACAGAAAAATGTGCGTACCTAAGTGTGGGAAGGGCCTATGTAATAAGCAGCTGCATCCACACTCAAAACCCGCGCAGATAATCCGCACATAAAAGCGAGCGAGTGAATGGGTCTTCCTATTAAGTGAAAGTATGACCCTGGAAATTTTGTTTAATATTTCAAATAACTGTGCTGCAGAAAACATGGCAAATATTTTCATGGATGCTAATTCACACTGGCATAGCAGTGAGATAGGTGCTCAGCTGGGCACCAATCTGGATGCTCGGGTGCCGACAAAGGCACTCAGCTGGGAGCGAATATGGACGCTCTGACGCCCAGAAAGGCACCTAGCTAATCTTGCTGCTCAGGCACTGAGCTAGGCGCTTACTTGGTCGCGAATCTATACAATCAGGTGCCCAGAAAGGTGCCTAGCTAATTTTGTCACTTAGTCGCTGAGCTAGGTGCTTACTTGGTCGTGAATCTATACGATCGGATGCCCAGAAAAGTACCTAGCTAAGCTAGCCACTCGGTCGCCGTGATAGGTGCTCAGCTAGGTGGTTTTCAGGATGCTCAGATACCGACATAGCCCCCCCCCCCTCCCCATGTCAGCGCTGACACTTAACTGGTGCCCTGACCATGGTGGTAAAAAACCTGCATTAAAAAACCCACGCTAGCATTAGCATGACTCCCTGCATTGCCTATGATTAGGTAATTGCCTACATTGTATGCTGTTGGCATGCATTCACTCAGGAAAAACCACGGGTCTGTAAGCGGATTCGTACATGCTTTTTTCCCGTGCACAAAACCCTTATTACGTCCCCGAAGATGACTTTGCATGGGAAAATACGCATACAAACGTGCACAAACCCGCAGCAGCTTCAGTCCAGCTTATTAAATCAGCCCCATGGTGTCTAAGTGTGTTGATGCCACTCTTTGTGCTGCTTTATCCCATTTTCGTGCCTTGGGGTTTTCCTGCCACCTTTTCTGCTTCATTCCCCCTGCATGGTACCTCAGGATGTTGATGCCAGTCTTGGAGCCACTTTGACTTTCGTGCTGCTTTTGAGGGTTCATGCTACTGTTTTTGATGCCCTCTTTTGAAGCCTTGGGTTGTTCTTCCTACTTCTGCTGCTGCTGCTTTACTCCTCTGAGAGTCCCTTGAGAACTACAAGCACTGCTGATACCACTTTGCCCCTTTATGGTGCCTTAGGGTATTCATGCCATTATTGGTGCCATGTTGCCACAGTCTTAATACACTGGGGTGCTTTGGCTATTATGATGATGTTGACTCACCAGTTTCATTAGAATTGATGAAAAAAAACAAAACAAGTTTTGAGCCCAAAATAGGCTACAGTACTTCCCCATTGACTTTAATGGTAAATGAATGAACTAAGAAAAACAAATAACCACTTTTTTTTTCATTTGCAACAAACCAGATAAAGGTATACAATCTACAAAATGAACGAATGAAACAAACCAAATATTTTTCCTCTGCATATCTCTATTAATTACACAGAACTGTATGCGTACGTATATTGGACACATGGTAACAGACACACAAAGGAGCTGAATTAACACAAGTTTGAAACTCGACAAAAGTAGTCAGTCATCAAGATTTCTATAATTGAAATTAATGCTCTCTTTGTCAGCTATGACACTCCAGCAGTTTCAGACTTCTAAAAACACATCTAGGTCTTTGTAGCTGGTATATGGTTCACAACATATGCAGGTGCAAGAACCTTTGTATAAAGCTAAAATTCTTCTAAAGGAACATCATTCCATCCAGGAATTTATATCAAAATAAGCTTTTGCTTATTTTAAGAAATCTTTGAGTGATCAAACATTCTGATTGTTTTACCTGTCCACTCCAACTTCAACCTTCCATGCCAGTTCCCTTCAGAAGAAGGGGGTGGAGGAAGGGAGGAACAACATGAGGAGAGGGGGGCTGAATTAGGGAGAAGAACAGAGAGGTGATTCGGCCAAACCTTTTGGTTCGGCCTTCGTTACTGGCCCACCGCAGGAAATTTTGTTTCCTGCGGTTCGGGCCGATTTTTTTATTTCAGCTGTCCCGAACTTAAAAACCTCCCCCACCCTCCTGACCCCCCCCCCCCAAACTTGCTGAAAGTCCCTGGTGGTCCAGCGGGGGTCCTGGGAACGATCTCCCACTCTCGGGCCATCAGCTGCCAGTAAACAAAATGGTGCCGGTGGCCCTTTGCCCTTACCATGTGACAGGGCTATCAGTGCCATTGGCCAGCTTCTGTGATATGGAGCAATGGATGGCCGGCGCCATCTTAAAAAATGGTGCGGGCCATCCATTGCTCCTACCATGTGACAGGGGCCGACCAATGGCACAGATAGCCCCTGTCACATGGTAAGGGCAAAGGGCCATCGGCGCCTTTTTGATTAGTGGCAGCCGACAGCCCGAGGGGGAGAGATCGCTCCCGGGACCCCGCTGGACCACCAGAGACATTCGGTAAGTCTTGGGAGGAGGGTCGGGCAAGTCTTAGGGGGTCGGGAGGGTTGGGGGTTGTAATTAATTAAATTTGAAGGGTTGGGGTGGGTTTGGGTTTTTGGGTTTTTTTATATGCCCTTTCTCCCCCCCCAAAACAATAAGAAAACCACACGAATTTCGCGGGTTTTCCTATCGTTTCGTCGACCCCTCCCCCTAAATGCGACGAAATAGGAAATATTGTCTATATTTCCTATTTCGTGGCAAACGAATGCACATCCCTAGAGAAGAATGCTTTTTTTTCATCTGCTCTAACTTCAGCTGTATCCCTACTCCAATTGTCTGCAGGCTGACAGAGAAGCAGAGAGAGCTGAGAGTGCAGGCAAGCACCCTGTTGCTTTCTTTAAATGATTAAATTAGGGAATGGAGAGATTTCAGTCAGGAAAGTTGATTGTGTGGCAGATTGTCAATTATGTGACTGCAGCCAATTATGTGGTTTTTCCCATGGTCACACAATTGTGGGATTCAAAGGATTTTTGTCCCATCATGCAGGTCTAATTATTTAAATACAGCAACCAGGCACACCATTTTAAAGTCCCTCAGGGAGCTAACATGTAGGATTATGATTTATTAAAAGGGATTTTCCTAAGTATTACACTAGATGTTGCTAGCTTGGTATTCTGAAGAACTATTTCAGGAGTAGATCTTTAAAAGGAACTTAAAATCCACTTTTTCACACAAAAGGTAGTTACTATTTTGGAAAATGTATTTGCTGAAGATCAATATACGGCTATAGAAGGGGACTCAATAAATTCTTACAAGCTGATGGGTAGGATATCAGTATGGGATTGTTAATGACGGACATGATGGGTTATAACTATGCCACCTTCCAAGGATGTTGTCTGCCTTTTAGAAATCGATTCACTTCTGGATAAAACACAAAGTCATTCATTTCAGTTAGAAATTTGATCTGTTCTAGAAGAAAGCTTCTTTTAGCAATGAATGGTTAACAAGATCCTCTGGCAATAGAAATCGTTGTATAAAAATGCCATTTTCAGATTGCCTATGCTCGACTATAGCACATCACTTGTGCTCATTAACTGGTTAAAAATCACCTTTCATGCACATCCAATTATTTCACAGTGAAAACAGTGTAAAAAGCAGCATTTAGAGCTGACATTTACAAGGTCATACTTAGCAGTGAATGAGATTATTAAAATGTAGCACATATATGTATAGGTTAAAGGTATTATGCTGTATGAGGAGAGGCTAATGATGTTCCATTTGATAGGTGTTGATATCGAAGGCTTACCCTAGTCACCCATTTTAAGAATTGAGAAGGGAATTTTTTTTCCTTAGGAAACACTATTGGCTAAAGCTTTCCCCTAGTTCATCACAAAAAAAAAAAATCAACTAATATCAGATATCAAGAAGGTTCAGTCCATTAGATTTCAGGTCTCCTTTGTACCAAACACACTGCAGTATTTACTGGTTCTCTCTTCTTTCTCCTTTCAGAGGCTGGCAGAAAGATTACAGAAAAGATCCAAAGACTGGCACTAATGTCGCCTGCTGGTTTGTTCATAACAATGGAAAAGGCTTAATTGATGGAGTCCACACCGATTATATTGTTCCCAATATACTTAGCACAGCATAAAGCAGTCACCATCCTTGTTGTTTAAAAATATAGTTAATGAATCTTTTTGTAAGTCAACAAGCAGAAGAAAGAAGAGATCCTAACTTCTGCACATGTGAATTTAATTGTTAAAATTAAAAGGAATTTCTGAGTCTTTATAATTGCTTCCGTGTGCAGTTTGTCATCATACTTTATCATCCTTTCTCATCTCTGTCCTTCCAGAGAACTCCTCCTACATTCTTTATCCAGTTTCAAGTTCTTGAGCTATAGCTATACAGTGTGGAGAATGGAGATAGACTTCCCACATCGACATCCATTTGCAAATGAAAATACTTTTGTGTTCATATTATCGGATAATTTTATAAAGGAAGGTGCATACACCCATAAATGCACAGGCAAAAATATGCCTCATAGCATGTAAAAATACTGTTGCTTTGCATACTTCTACAGTCTTTGCATGAGAAAGAGAGAGAATGAGAGAGAGAACAAGAACCTCTATACAGTCACTTTGCCACGCTCTCTATATATTTGCCACCCTAGAGGGGCACTTTGAATCGGGGTGGGCTTCGGAAGGTGGGTAGGGGGTTAGGGGAGGTGTTGTTACAGATACAGTCAGAGGTATTCATAGTAAAATTGACATCAGTAAAGAATTCTAGTCCTTATAAGTGATGAAAAGTTTAACAAGAGGAGTTGATTTGCAATACTGCAGTGCTAGCTGCATTGTACAAATCTACTACTTTTTATCACTTATAAGGGCTAGAATTCAATTTTACTACATGGCCAGGGCCAGCGGAAGCACTAGGTGAACTAGGCCTGGGTCTAGGGTGCCAACCATTAGAGGGCGCAAACCATGTGAAGCCACGAATGGCAGAGCCAAAGAGGAGTGAGGGACATGGGCATTCCAGGACTTTATCATGAAAAGCGTGTGTAAATATTTATGCGCCAGGGTCCCCTGCCACGTAACTTTATTACTGCTACGGATGGTGTGCAAGTAATAAAATAAAAAAATCTAGGCTAGTCAGCAGAGTTTTAAGGGTCAGGGCTAACAGAGCGAAAGGGAGACTATTAAACTAGAGGAGTTGGGAAGTCTTATCCCTTAATTGGGTGAACTGGGAACGAACTGGGAAAACTTCCTATGGCGTCAGCAGGCATCCCTTTTAAAATTCGAGGTAGAGGTGGCATTTGCATGCACATGCATGCATCCATATAAAAGTGTGCATGCATATACATGCGTATGTTATAAAATGCTCACATCCTTTGGCGCAAGCTGGCATATGTGCGTACATGCATGCTCGCATGCTGGTATCAAAGTTACTATCTATTAGTATTTGGTTAATTTAGTAGCAGAAAATTTTGGAAGATTTGTTGCAGTTTTATTTAGAAAGGAGGGAATATTTCTTTTTGTGAGAGTTTCCCCATGAGGCAAGTTGTTCACTGGATTGTCTGGAGTTCTGGAATAAAGTGTCCCCATGCATTAGGCAATGCATCATCACTCATCTGGACTACAGAGAAGTTTGTCTAAAGGATTCAAGAATTACATGAAATTTATGCTAATGTTCTGACCCAGATTTAGGTGGGAATTTTGAAATTTTTCTTGAACTGAACTGAGATATAGTGGTTAATGGGGTAGTGGTTTTCAGTTCTAACTTACAAAACACTAAGGGCCTGATTTTAAAACGCATTGACATGCTTAAAATTGGGTTTTACATGTAAAAATGACTTTACGTGTGTAAATGGCTTTTTAAAATTGCTACAATAGTATGTTACATTTTCATGTATAACTCCTTTTTAAATTACATCCTAATTGTCTTAATTTTCCTATGCTAATAAATTCTTCTTTTACTATAATGCTTTGTGTTTTGGTTTTCTATATAGTATAAGAATCTAAAGGCCTACGTGTGCCTATACCAGCCACATGCATATTTCCCGGTATACACAGAAGAAAGACCTGTCAAAAAAGGGGCGGGCCCTGGGTGGGCCGGGACAGCACCATTAAGGTATTGTCCCATTACCGGGAACGCCGGATCCACGCAACTTACTGCTGCTCCGGACCGTAGGATAGTTAGCGGGGTTTAAGGGGTCAGGGCGGATAGGAGAAAAAAGAGGCAGGTTAGTTAGGGGTTTCAGCAGAGTTGCTTACCTGTAACAGGTAAGCAACTCTGCTTACCTGTAACAGGTGTTCTCACAGGACAGCAGGATGTAACAGGTGTTCTCACAGGACAGCAGGATGTTAGTCCTCACATATGGGTGACATCATCAGGATGGAGCCCAATCTCGGAACACTTTTGTCAAAGTTTCTAGAACTTTGAATGGCACCTACTGGGCATGCCCAGCATAGCACCAACCCTGCATCCAGCGGGGGTCCCCCTTCAGTCTCGATTTATAGTAAAATGTACATGCGGAAAAATAAAATAAGAAAATGTAAATGAACCCAACAGCGCGGCGTGGTGGGCGGGTTTTGTGACGACTAACATCCTGCTGTCCTGTGAGAACACCTGTTACAGGTAATCTACTCTGCTTTCTCACAGGACAAGCAGGATGGTAATCCTCACATATGGGTGAGTACCGAGCTGAGGATGCCCGAGCAATGCACCAAATGCACCCAAAGACGTGCAATAGGCACAACAACAGGGGTGGCATTATGGTTAGAAGAGCATCCTGAACGGGTCGGTGGAAGGATGTTGGGTAATTAAACTGAAAATAAGTTGCGTAGAACAGACTCGCCAAAGATGGAATTTTGTCTGCTAGCCTTATCTAAGCAATAATGGGCTGTGAATGTATGGAGAGAACTCTAGGTCGCAGCCTTACAAATGTCAGCAAGCTGCCCCGAACGGAGATGTGCTACTGATGTCGCGATGGCCCTGATAGAGTGTGCTTTCACACGGTCTTGTAACGGAATGCCTGCTTGCTCGTACCAAAAAGAAATGCAGTCTGCCAACCAGGAGGAGAGGGTTTGCTTTCCCACAGGATTTCCAAGTTTGATGGCATCAAAAGAAACGAACAATTGAGTGGATTTCCTGTGGCTGACGTGCGGTCTAGATAAAAAGCTAGGGCACGCTTACAATCTAAGGAATGCAAAGCCTGTTCTCCTGGGTTTGTATGGGGCCTGGGAAAAAATGTAGGTAGGATAATAGATTGGTTAATATGAAATTCCAACACTACCTGCAGTAAAAATTTAGGGTGGGTGCGGAGCACTACCCTGTCATGCAGAATTTTAGTGTAAGGAAGGTAGGTAACTCACTAACTCTGCGAGCGGACGTGATCGCAAGAAGAAAGACTACCTTCCAGGTAAGATAGCGAGATCACAGGAGTGGACAGGCTCAAATGGAGATTTCATGAGCCATCCTAAAACCAGATTAAGGTCCCAAGCAGGGGCAGGAGGGCACAGTGGAGGTTTTAGATGGAGCAAGCCTCTCATGAAACGAGATACTAAGGGTTGTGTTGGAGGTAGGAGCCCATTCCCCCTTGTTTGTTGATGTACCCTTATGGTACGCAGACACAGCACTAACATGCACTCTGATAGAGGAAGTTTTTAGGCCTAACTCTGACAGATGCCAGATATAGTCTAGGAACCTCGCAGTGGAACAGTGAAGGGGGTCTATGGACATGGAAGTACACCTGACCGTAAACCTCTTCCATTTAGAGCGATAAGACTTTCTTGTTGAAGGCTTTCATGAAGCCACCAGGACTTGGGATATCGGCTCTGAAAGGTTAAAAGGTTGAAGTATTAACCTTTCAACATCCAGGCCATCAGAGATAGAGCCTGGAGGTTGGGGTGATGCAGGTACCCTTCGTTCTGAGTTATTAGAAGGGGATCCTTCCCCAGAGGAATGTTTCGGCGTATTGAAAGGTCCTGGAGGATTGGAAACCACACCTGGCGTGGCCAGTGGGGAGCTATCAAGATCATTAATCCCTTGTTCTGCTGGAGCTTCACAAGAGTCTTTGAAATGAGAGGAAGTTGAGGGTATGCATAAAGGAGACCGCTGGACCAGGAGAGGGCGAAGGCATCTCTTGATCAAGAGTGGTGACTGCGAACAAGGGAGCAGAAGTTGTCCACTTTGTGGTTGTGGACCGACGCAAAGAGGTCTATACAAGGGTAACCCCAGCATTGGAATATCGTGTCCTCTATCGAGGGGTTGAGAGACCACCCGTGCGGATGGAAAGTGTGACTCAGCTTGTCCGCCAAAAGAATGTCCACTCCCAGCAAGTAGGTTGCCCTGAGGTACATCGAGTGGGAACGGGCCCATGCCCATATCTGTGCAGCTTCTTGACACAGGAGGTAGGAGCCCATTCCCCCTTGTTTGTTGATGTACCACATCGCAAACTGATTGTCGGTTTGAATCAGGATGGCTTTGTTTGATAAGCAATCCTGAAAGGCCTTGAGGGCATATCTGATTTCCCGTAGCTCCAGGAAATGTATCTGGTGTTTGGCTTCCTCTGGAGACCAGGTTCCCTGAGTCTGCAGGTCGCCTATATGCGCTCCCCACCCGAGGTTGGATGAGTCTGTTGTTAAGGTAATTTGAGGATCTGGAGCCTGAAATGGAAGGCTTTGAATGAGATTGGAGTTGTGCATCCACCAGGCTAGTGACAGACGGAGCTGTTTGGTAACCTGGATAATGCTGGACATTGGCTGACAAGCTTGAATCCACTGGCATTTTAGGGTCCACTGCATCCACCTAGCCATGAGAGTGACATGCACCGAGGACACCATGTGACCCAGCAGTATGATGAAGTGATGAGCAGTTGAAGATACTCGAGTCTGTAGTTGATGCGCCAGTTATGCTATGGTGAAAGCGTGATTCTGGGGGAGGAAGGCTTTCACCTGTATAGTGTTTAGGTCGGCCCCTATAAAGGATAGGGTTTGGGATGGAACTATCTTGGATTTGGGATAGTTGATTAGAAACCCTAAGGAGATCAGGGTGTTGATAGTGAGACGCAGGGAGGTTAGTGCGCCCTGCTGAGTTGGAGCCTTATCAACTAATCGTCGAGATTAGTTGATAAGGCTCCAACTGCACACCCTGATTCCTGAGGAAGGCTGTGACCACCACCAGGCACTTGGTGAATACTCTTGGAGCAGACACCAGGCCGAATGATAGTACACGGTACTGGAAATGACGAGGGCCGACCAAGAATCGCAGGTACTTGCGATGAGATGGAGTAATTGAGATGTGTGTGTAAGCGTCTTTGAGATCTAGAGAGCATAGCCAATCTCCTCTTTGTAGAAGAGGAAGTAAAGAGCCCAAGGTTACCATTTTGAATTTTTCTCTGTAAAAATTTGTTTAGGGCGTGGAGGTCCAGTATCGGGCGTATGCCACCTGACTTCTTTGGTATTAGAAAATACTGGGAATAAAACCCCTGCCCCTGCTGGGAGAGGGGCACTGGTTCTATTGCTCAGGATTTGAGGAGGGTTGAGATCTCTTGTTCGAGCAAGAGAGAAAGGTCAGATGTCCCCCACATCAGCCGAGTTGGAGCGTCCACTGGAACAGTCAGGAAATTTAGGTGGTAACCCTGAGTGACTACTGCCTGTACCCACTGGTCTGTGGTGACTGTATGTCAAGCGCTGTTGAAGTGGCAGAGCCGACCGCTGACGGTATGGATGGAAGAGGAGGTTGGCTTCATTCTCTAGGAAGGAGTCAAAACCTTGATGATGGTCCAGGCTGAGAAGCTGGTTGAGACTTTTGAGGCTGAGTCTGCCTGGATTGACCTTTTTGGTAAGGTCTGGAAGAGCATCCTCTAGAAGCTGGAGGGTAAAATTTCCTTGGCTTACAAGCCGGCCACTTAGAGTCATGCGTGAAAGTTCTCTTAGGGGCAGAAGGGAACTCAGACGGCACAGAAGAAAGCTGGCGTAGCGTAACATGGTAGTCCTTCAACAGCGCCACTGTCTCTCTGATCTTTTCCCCGAAGAGATTATCACCTACACAGGGTAGATCTGCTAACCTGTCTTGGACTTCTGGTCTTAAGTCAGAGGATTTGAGCCAGGCCCATCTTCTTGCACTAATCTGCGCTGCAGACACTCTAGAGGCAGTGTCAAAGATATCATACGCAGCGCGGACTTCGTGCTTTCCAGCATCCAGATCTTTCTGGGCCAGAGTATGAAGTCGAGCCTGGAGTTGCTCTGGTAAAGAATCAGAGAAATCCTGGATCCTCTTAAAAAGGTCCCTGTTATACTGGGTCATGTATAACTGGTAAGAGGCAATATGAAATATGAGCATTGAGCCATGGAAGACACGCCTTACCAAAGGCATCCAGGGATTTTTGTTCCTTCCCTGGAGGTATGGAGGAATGAGGTTTGGAATGTCGTGCCTTCTTCTGAGCTGATTCAACAACCACAGAATGATGATCCAACTGTGATTTTTGGAAGCCAGGAGCTGACTGCAGAAGATAGGTGGCATCTGTCTTGCGGTTGACAGGTGGGACCCGAACATGGGTGCTCCCAGTTTCTCTTCAGATCTAGCAGGATTTCATGAATAGGGATAGACATGATTTCCTTTGGAGCATCAAGAAACTGGAGTACCTCTAGCATCTTGTGTCTAGAGTCCTCTTCTGTCTGAAGTTGAAAAGGAATGGTTTCAGACATTTCCTTGATGAAATTAATAAAAGACAGATCTTCTGGTGGAGAACGTCGTCTTTCATCCGGGGGAGAGGGCTCTGATGGTAGATCATCTGTATCCTGGGACTTATCATCTTTCCAAGGATCATAGGGTTGATCTCTAGCACCTAGCAGGTCTCCAGCAGGAAGAAAATGTGCTAATCCTGAAGGACCAGACCTAGGCATCGGTGGCATCGGAGGTGGCATCGATGGGGGCACCGACAGCATCGAAGGAGCCACTGACAACATTGATGGAAAAACCGACGGCATCGATGGAGGCACCGAAGGCTCTGGTGACATCGATGGACAAGTCGGCAGTAAAATCCCAGACAGTGGTATGGGTATTGGTGATTCCTCATCATCCGATGATAATGGAATCGGTGTAGAAGACACTGGAGCTACTGGTGCTCTTGGTTCCATCGATGGCAGGGCACCGATCAACGGATCCAGTCTTCCCAGTAGCGGTGCGAGGGCTATGGGTATCAGATCAGTGACCGGCTCAGGGACCGGTACCGGCGTCGATGGAGGCTGGAAGCCCTGAAGTGCTTTACTGATGGCCTCTTGGATCATCCGATCCAATTCCTCGCGGAAGCCTGGAGCGTGGAACCCCGGAACCGGAGTAGGAGCAGCACTGGAGTAGCCGGAGGGTCCACCAGTGAAGGTGGAATTGCGGATCCCGGCACCACTGAAGGTGGGGAATGCCTCGGTGACCCGGTCACAGAAGAGAATGGGGCTCTGCCGACGCCGATGCCAAGGACTTGCCTGGATTGGCGGACTGAGCCTTCCGATGATGGTGTCGACACTTTTCATGATGATCCCCTCGGTCCTTTTCTTGTGGAGGCAAGGAGGGAATTGACACCTTTGGAATCGTCGACGCTGATCGGGCATCAGCGGTGTCCTGGTGCTGGTGAGAGGTCGATGGTACCGGCTCGGACGAAGTCAAAGCTATCGATGGAGTTGGGGTTTTTGCCTGAAAGAGAAACTCCATTTTCCCTAAACGAGCCTTACGACCCTTCGGTGTCATTTGAGCACATTTGGTGCAAGTTAGGACATCGTGGTCGGACCCCAAACACATTACACAGACCCCGTGCGGTTCAGTGATGGACATTGTGCGAGAACAGTTGGGGCACTGACGAAAACTCAACGCCATGACTCCGACAAAAATTTAGCTGCAGTGCGGTCGATGGCCAGTAGGCCCCGAAGGGAAAACTCAATGGGAATCGACCGCAACAAGGGTAAAAGCTTACCTTTCAACCGCGGAGTATGGATATCGATAGGGGGACCCCTATGGGGTAAAATTATTTGAAGAAGTTCCGTGAAGAAAATTCCTGTCAGGAATCTCAAGAGAGCTTCTTAACCCGCGTGGCTAATGCTGCGCAGAAAAAAGAAGACTGAAGGGGGACCCCTGCTGGATGCAGGGTTGGTGCTATGCTGGGCATGCCCAGTAGGTGCCAGTCAAAGTTCTAGAAACTTTGACAAAAGTGTTCCGTGATTGGGCTCCATCCTGATGATGTCACCCATATGTGAGGACTACCATCCTGCTTGTCCTGCGAGAAAGGAAGTTCCCTTCTAGTGTGCTCCTTTATTGGAACGGACTGTAGAGATGTGAATCGTGTCATATATCGTCTTAACGATCGATTTCGGCTGGGAGGGGGAGGGAATCGGATCGTTGCCGTTTGGGGTTTTAAAATATCGTTAAAATCGTGAAAATCGTGTAAATCGAAAACCGGCACACTAAAACATCCCTAAAACCCACCCCGACCCTTTAAAATAAATCCCCCACCCTCCCGAACCCCCCCAAAATGCCTTAAATTACCTGGGGTCCAGTGGGGGGGGGGGCGCCATTTTCCGTATGGAAAAACGATTCGCGGCAGGAGATCGCTTCCGGACCCCGCTGGACCCCCAGGGACTTTTGGCCAGCTTGGGGGGGCCTCCTGACCCCCACAAGACTTGCCAAAAGTCCAGCGGGGGTCCGGACCTCCTGCGGTCGAATCGTGTTGTCTACGGCCGGCGCCATTTTGCCGGCGCCATTTTGCGCAGCCATTTTGCGCAGCCATTTTGCAAAATGGCGCCGGCCGTAGACAACACGATTCGACCGCAGGAGGTCGTTCTGGACCCCCGCTGGACCCCAGGTAATTTAAGGCATTTTTGGGGGGGGTTCAGGAGGGTGGGGGATTTATTTTAAAGGGTCGGGGTGGGTTTTAGGGTTGTTTTAGTGTGCCGGTTTTCCCGCCCTCCCCCTTCCCCTCCCCATTCCCCCGATTTACGATTTTTTGACGATAAATCGGGGGAATTGTTATTGTATCGTGGCTCTAATGATTTTTGATGATTTAAAATATATCGGACGATATTTTAAATCGTCAAAAAACGATTCACATCCCTAACGGACTGGGAGGGAACGGGGATTAGGGCCTATCATGTCGCCATGCGCATCTTGTAAAATTTCCCCCCCCTTATGCGCATGAGTTGGCATTTGCGCTCACATGCGCGTCAATATAAAATTGGGCACGCATGGGTTGCAGATTTTATAACGTGAGTATCGGCGTGCACATGTTATAAACTCTGTGCTTCCGTGCGCGTGTGCCGGGAACCACGCTCACATGGATGCCTGTGCGTGTCTTAAAATTTCCCTTTAAATGTGTTATGTAGATGTTCATGCACCACTTTTGTTTGCATTACTTGCATTATTAATACATTGTGGGGCCGATATTCAAAAACGTTTAGATGGATAACTGAAAAGATGTCTATCAAAATGGCAAAACCACAATATTAAAAGATTTAACTGGCTATATTCTAGCTGATTAATGAATTATTCTATTCTAGCTGATTAACGAAATATTCTGCTAAAATATAGCCGGTGATGTCAGGGGTGTTCTGGGGGGAGTAATGTTCCAAGGTGGAGTGGTGTTAACCAGTTTAACCTGCTAACTCTGTCACGCTGTAGGGCAGGTCTAAAGTTGGTTGGATATACCTATCCGGCTAACTTTAAGATAACCGGGTATAATCAGCAAATAGGTGTATTCGGCTAACTTACCTAGCCGCTCAGTGGCTGAATATCGGTCCCCTAGTGTTTATTTTATTTTATGTACGTTTTTATTTTCTACTCCCGCCTCTCCTCTTCATCACTGGGAGAATCTTTAGATGCGTAGGTGTGTTACACATGCCTATTCTAAACCACAGAAGCTGAAAATTGGTTTAATGTGGCCCCTCCCAAAGGTGGTGATGAGGTTTACACTTAAATAGAGGGTATCATAACATGTGCTTTATACTCTACAATATCAGCACTATTACATCTATAATAATCATATACCCAAAGAGATGTTATCAGAGGGCAAAGCTTTCACAGACATCACCTTTATAAAAGATTTGTTTTGTCGTTTTCTTCCTTGTTTGTGAAAATTAAAAGCTTCTGCAGACATCCCCTTTTCCTTCTCTGGCAATCTTCAGACTCAAATATAGGCCTGGATTTATCAAAATGCGGTAAGTACCGCATGCGATAGCAAAAAGGGTGTGTTTTATGCTAATATAGCATTTATCACATAAGAACATAAGAACATAAGAAAATGCCATACTGGGTCAAACCAAGGGTCCATCAAGCCCAGCATCCTGTTTCCAACAGTGGCCAATCCAGGCCATAAGAACCTGGCAAGTACCCAAAAACTAAGTCTATTCCATGTTACCATTGCTAATGGCAGTGGCTATTCTCTAAGGGGTAGATTTTAAAAGAAGCGCGATCAGCCTACTTTTGCTTGCGCATCAGACTCAAGCAAAAGTACGCTGGATTTTAGTAGATACGCGCGGAGCCGCGCGTATCCACTAAAATCCCTGGATCGGCGCGCGCAAGGCTATTGATTTTGTATAGCCGGCGCGCGCCGAGCCGCGCTGCCTAACCCGTTCCCTCCAAGGCCGCTCCGAAATCGGAGCGGCCTCGGAGGGAACTTTCCTTTGCCCTCCCCTCACCTTCCCCTCCCTTCCCCTACCTAACCCACCCGCCCCGGCCCTGTCTAAACCCCCCCCTTACCTTTGTCAGGGGATTTACGCCTCCCGGAGGGAGACGTAAATCCCCGCGTGCCAGCGGACCTCCTGCGCGCCGGGCCGCGACCTGGGGGCGGGTACGGAGGGCGCGGCCACGCCCCCCGGACCGCCCCGGGCCGTAGCCACGCCTCCGTACCCGCCCCCAAAACGCTCCCGACACGCCCCCGAAACGCCGCGACGACCGGGCCCGCCCCCCGACACGCCCCCAACACGCCCCCCTCCGAAAACCCCGGGACGTACGCGAGTCCCGGGGTCTGCGCGCGCCGGTAGGCCTATGTAAAATAGGCTTACCGGCGAGCAGGGCTCTTAAAATCCGCCCCTATGTGAACTTAATAGCAGGTAATGGACTTCTCTTCTAAGAACGTATCCAATCCTTTTTTAAACCCAGCTACACTAACTGCACTAACCACATCCTCTGGCAACAACTTCCAGAGTTTAATTGTGCTTTGAGTAAAAAAGAACTTTCTCTGATTAGTTTTAAATGTGCCCCATGCTAACTTCATGGAGTGCCCCCTAGTCTTTCTACTATCTGAAAGAGTAAATAACCAATTCACATCTACCTGTTCTAGACCTCTCATGATTTTAAACACCTCTATCATATCCCCCCTCAGTTGTCTCTTCTCCAAGCTGAAAAGTCCTAACCTCTTTAGTCTTTCCTCATAGGGGAGTTGTTCCATTCCCCTTATCATTTTGGTAGCCCTTCTCTGTACCTTCTCCATTGCAATTATATCTTTTTTGAGATGTGGTGACCAGAATTGTACACAGTATTCAAGGTGTGGTCTCACGATGGAGTGATACAGAGGCATTATGACATTTTCTGTTTTATTCACCATTCCCTTTCTAATAATTTCCAACATTCTGTTTGCTTGACTGCTGCAGCACACTGTACTGACGATTTCAACCTGTGTGAAGTGCTAAGTTAGTGATACCCTTTTCAGATTCTGTGATAAGTGCTGACCTGTTGTATTTCCTGCATTCAACCACTGGGGGACCATTGTTAATGGAGAGAGAGAGAGAGAGAGAGAAAGAGAGAGAGAGACTGGCCATAATGTCATCCCCATAGGTAGGTATTTGTATCCCTATGGTAGGCCCACCTAGTAACTCAAGGTGGGGATTAGGTAAGAGTGTAGGGGGTTAGGGGCCACTTTGACATTCTACGTGACACCTGCGAACAAAACAGTGGTCTCTTGTGAAGATTTGATGGCCTTCGGAGTGAGGAAACTCACTCCAAGATGAGATTTGGGCAAGGTTCTCTCAACCTAGGTTGATGTTACCCAGATAGAGAGTCCATCAAGCTAGGTTGAGAGAACCTTGCCCAAATCTCATCTTGGAGTGAGTTTCCTCACTCCATAGGTCATCAAATCTTCATGTTCGTAGGTGTCACGTAGAATGTCAAAGTGGCCCTTAACCCCCTATACTCTTACCTAATCCCCACCTCGAGTTACTAGGTGGGCCTACCATAGGGATACAAATACCTACCTATGGGGATGACATTATGGCCAGTCTCTTTCTCTCTCTCTCTCAGTGATGAAACCTTACCACACAACTCAAAGAGGTGTAGTTAAAATCAGCATTATGACTGTGCAATAGCTCTTCACAGACAGGCTAACTCCTCCTATTTTCTGAATTTGCATTGCACCATACGATATGGTGCAATCACATGCAAAAACACCTTATCACATTTTGATAAATGACCCCCATAGTTACTCCTATTCGATGCTGAAATGAGTTTGGACCAGAATGTTAACAAAGTTGGCCTGCAAGCTCATTTTTAAAGGGAAACTCCCTGTAGAGATTCTCTTTAAAAAAATTCAGGCCAGTTTGCACACCATGGGTACAAGGTAGAAGGTACCCATGTACTTTTTATCTGTACTGAAGCAGGAGCAAAGAAATTGCACAATTTCAATATGAAATTCCCACACATATTTTCCAGTGGCTGAATGAACCCTTTCAGCACAACTAAAAGTATGTATGCTGTTATCCAGTGCACATAGTTTTACCCGTGTTTGGATAGAGCAATTTTCAAACAGTGTTTGTACACAGCTAAACAGAGGTTTGCCTGTGAAAAAGCTTTTGAAAATTGCCCTCTCTGCTAGCCATATTTAATGTTTTAAAATTCTTTCCTATTTTAGATAAAATAAAAAACCTCTTATGTGTTCTTTACCAGATAATACTCCTATAAAAGTGTTAACAGCTTTGCCCTGTTTATAAACTGCCTACAGTTTTCCTTTCAAAAGCCTGTTTTTTAGGGTCAGTGCCCCTTATGCTGCCATGAATGGTTCCACTTGCCTTTTGAAAGTCATTTTCACATATCCTAACATTCTTGACAGCAAGGTGCACCTCATCTCTAATCTAAACTTAATTTTCCTGACCTGTTCTTCTTCAGAACCTCTCTCACTCACTCTCATTCCATCACAACTGCAGTCCTCACACTTTATACATACCTACAAACAATTTTCCAAATCCACATCTCATTCTTTAATACACAACAGTGAGTTCTTATTCCAGAGGGGCCACAGGTCAGGCTCAGCTTAGGAGACACACACACACTAGTTCTTTTATTATACAGGATAGGTGAACCACCAGAGGTGTCAGTAATAAGCTGGAAATTAGCCCAGTTGGACTTGTAGTCCCTTAGGCTCTGGAACAGCGATCCCACAGTGGTTGTGCTATAATGGAGAGAACTGATATAGTAAGTAGCAGCACTAGTATATGCAGAGTTCAGGATTAGAGCCTCGTTGGTAATGTACTCACGCAGCGGTCTCTCAAGATGGAGCACAGGAGCTAGAGTAATGTCAGGCCCTCGAGGAGCGAGTACCTGGTTCCGGGGAATAGCTCTGAGAGATAAAGATGGTAACTCACAGATGTTATAGGCAGCGATGTCTTCCGTGCAGAAGTGAAGTCCAAGTAGCAAGTCCGGAACATGGGCACTCGAGGAGCGAGTACCGGTTCCAGACAGCGACCTGAAAGATAAGAAAGAGAGCGAGGCCCCCCGAGGAGCGGGTACCCCAAATAGAGTAGGTCCAAAGGAGGCAGAGTTGCAAGGTATGGAGAGCGAATCCCATCTGTTAGGAAACCTTTGCTAACTCGACGGCTAGCAATCGCGTATGCCTTTTGTATCCTGGATGCGTGACGTCATCACAGGGAGACACCCCTGAGGTTCACGCCACTGAAGGTACTTGAAGCAGGGCCGCGCGGTGCGTGCGCCCTAAGGCAGCTGAACAGCATGGCAGGAGGCAGCACCCAAGCTGGTCTGGGGATGCCGGAGAGGACGGCAGGCAGACGCCGCGGCAGCCAAACATCCGTCAACCGCAGGAGGAGTCGCCAAAGAGGTAAGGAGGGCGGAGTGAAGACGTCGGGCAGCGTCAGTTGTAACACTGACTACAACCTTTATCATTCACAGTCTTTCTCATTCCCAACTGTTCTATGGTTCTGCTTCAACTGTTATGTAAGTATCTCATCTTTGTTTTCAGTAACTTATCAAGTCCTTCATGCTCATGGTCTCACTTCTTTTTTTTTCTTGTATTTAGGACTTTTTCAGATCACCTACCCCTCAGCAGCTAGTTCTACACACATTACCATGTGTACAAATGGTAAGTATGCTTTCTGGTTTCTCCTTTGTCTGAATCATACCCTGGAGGAAAGGAGGAGCAGGGGTGATATGATACAGACTTTCAGATACTTGAAAGGTTTTAATGATCCAAAGTCAACGACAAACCTTTTCCATCAGAAAAAAATCAGCAGAACCAGGGGTCACGATTTAAAACACCAGGGAGGAAGACTCAGAACCAATGTCAGGAAGTATTTCTTCACGGAGAGGGTGGTAGACGCCTGGAACGCCCTTCCGGAGGAAGTGGTGAACACCAAAACTGTGAAGGATTTCAAAGGGGCGTGGGATAAACAGTGTGGATCCATAAAATCTAGTGGATATGAATGAGGAGAAGAGGCATGGGGGTGGCTTGCGGGAATAACGGCTACTACCTGGTGATTTTATTCAATAAACACACACACAGTTAATGCAACTCCAACATTACTCTATGCTTCAACGGCAAGAGAAAATGTGGAAAAAAGGATTAGCATTCACAAATAAGAGGGGGAGTAGCTTGCTTGTTGCGGCGGTTACTACCCCAAACCAAATAAGCCTGATACTTCACTTGGAATACATATCCAGTGCAGCTCACTGCTTCAACGGCAGGGGGGAATGAAGAAAAGAGGATTTATATTCAGACAACAAGCAACAAGGACTGAATTGCACAAGCTGGGTAAACAAATAAGAATGGGAGTAGCTTGCTTATTGTGGCAATTACTACCTATAACCAATTAAGTTTGATATTTTACTTTGATGCGGCTCCAGCACTGATCTCTGCATCAATGACAGGGGGGAAGGAAATTGGAACCAAAAATTACCAATAAGGGCCAAGAGTAACAGATAAGTATGAGAAAAATAAGTGTGAATGCTTGCTGGGCAGACTGGATGGGTCATTTGGTCTTCTGCCGTCATTTCTATGTTTCTATGTTTCAAAAGCTATGACATGTCTTGCTCTAATTTGTTTTTATTCTACACTATTTCGCCCCCTATAGCCTCCTATTGGAATGTTTTGATGTACATGGTATAATCACAATTGGCATCTATTTTTGGTATGTATTTAATTTTCCTCTGCTTTTTGCCATTTTGGATGGTCATATATATATATATATATATACATACACATTCATTGCCATGGTTTGCTTTTTAGAATTCCTATTCAACAACCATTTATATGGACTTCTCATCATATGTATGCTGTCCCTTCTGATGCAGCCCGTGGGAAACACAGTTCTGAGTCGGGGGACTTATTATTCAATAAATATTGCTATGTACACATTTTGAAGGCATATATTGCTTATTTAAAACATTCTCTTTGTGGCTTTTGTACCATCTGTATATATTTGTTTGCAACACACCCTTCTCTTTGCCATTCAGTATTTTGTACTCACCATGTCAACTTGGAGGCCAACTCTGAGATGGTCTGAGTCTGTCTAGCATCATTGTGGTTGCAATCCTCTGCCCATTGTGGCTCTGGTATAATAAGCTTACCCTTAATGTCAAAAAAACTGAGGTAATGATATTAAACAGAACTCCCTTTTTGAATTTTCCTTTAATATTTATTTTTGAGGGATGTAAAATACAGATTGTGGTGCAGAGTTACATTGGCTACCAATTGAACACAGAATTAAATACAAAACCCTATGTATCATTCACAAACTAATTTATGATGAGAAAGCAGATTGGCTAAACACAGCATTACGGGTACACACTCCACACAGGAACCTCCGATCAGCAAATAAAGCACTCCTAACTAGGGATGTGAATCGTTTTTTGACGATTTAAAATATCGTCCGATATATTTTAAATCGTCAAAAATCGTTAGGGCCACGATACAATACCAATTCCCCCGATTTATCGTCAAAAAATCGTAAATCGGGGGAAGGGGGAGGGCAGGAAAACCGGCACACTAAAACCCCCTAAAACCCACCCCCGACCCTTTAAATTAAATCCCCCACCCTCCTGAACCCCCCCCCCAAATGCCTTAAATTACCTGGGGGTCCAGCGGCGGTCCAGAACGGCAGCGGTCCGGAACGGCCTCCTGCAATTGAATCGTGTTGTCTTCAGCCGGCGCCATTTTCAAAATGGCGGCGCAAAATGGCGGCGGCCATAGACCAACACGATTCGACTGCAGGAGGTCGTTCCGGACCCCCGCTGGACTTTTGGCAAGTCTTGTGGGGGTCAGGAGGCCCCCCCAAGCTGGCCAAAAGTCCCTGGGGGTCCAGCGGGGGTCCGGAAAACGATCTCCTGCCGCGAATCGTTTTCCGTACGGAAAATGGCGCCGGCAGGAGATCAACTGCAGGAGGTCGTTCAGCGGGGGTTCCGGACCGCCGCTGAACGACCTCCTGCAGTCGATCTCCTGCCGGCGCCATTTTCCGTACGGAAAACGATTCGCGGCAGGAGATCGTTTTCCAGTGCAAGGGAGAATAAGGTATAAAGTAGCAATGCTCATTTATAAGCTCCTGAGCAGCAAAGTTTACCAACCCCTCCGTTCATTGCATTTAGCCCAACATAGCTTATTGGAGATACCAGCACCTCATTTGTCAGCACCTAGACACTCCAGCACTTCACCCTAAACTCCCAAAAGTTCAATTATACCTTCCACCCAAACATTACAGAGCCATCCCTTTCCTCTCTCAGCCTTCCACAGCACTACCATCACTTTCCTCTGTTTCTTACCCTCTCCCCAGTCATCCAAGCCATTCACACCATCTCTCAACCTCTCCCCAACCATCAGCCTCCTTTTCTTTCCCCATCTCACACCCATACCCACTAATTTCCAAGTCTCTGACACCCCCCAGTCCCCGTTCGGTCTCTACCTTCCCATTCTCCTCAATCCCAGTTCTCTGTAGTCCCCACCCCCATCAGATTCTCTCCAGAATCCCTCCCCCCACAAACACACTAATCTTTGAATCCCTAAATACTTTCTCTCCCCCAATCTCAGTCCCTCCTCTCTTTCCTCACCCTGCCTCCAATCCTCCATTCTTCCTCTGCTCTTCCTCCAAAACCCAAAAGCTTTATTCTTCCTCTGCTGTTTCCCCCATTCCTGGAGTCCCCATTCTTTCTGCACTCAGGTTTTGAGTCTCTGCTTTCTGTAGTTCCTACTCTCCTCTAAATTCCCAATTCCCGAGTCTACCCACTCCATTTCCCTCTCCCTAAGGAGCTTTAGACCTGTTTACAGTTTGCAGATCCTGCCTCATTCTCTCTTTGTGCACTGACCTGGCACCTCTACCCCAGTGGGACAGGGCATGAAGAGGGAGGGCTACAGGGCAGGAGTGAGGAGGGATGAGCGGTGGCTTGGTGATTAGGCTTTGTATGCCTGGCCTAGCCACATCCCTCCCTTTCAGCCCGCGTGAGATGATTCTGATGCGCTATAGCTTCCTTTTCCTTTGGACCCTGGGAGTGACTTTAATTGGTTTGGCAAAGAGGGGGCAAGCCATTTTGGGGGGGGGGGGGTGGCACTTTCCACCTCTTGCTCCGTGTAGCAATGCCACTGCTAATATTCATGCAATTGTAGGGGAAATAGTGCAAACTTTGGTTCAAGTTTTAACATACGAGTCTGAAGGCAAGTGTTCTTGAAAACTGGATAGAACAATAGCCCTCATAAGGGTATTGTCCAAGAGTCTCCTTTTTAAAAATGCTAAAAAGCTTCAAGCATGGAAAACTACAGTTTTTAAAAATTATCCACATATGTTGTAGATATTATTCACCCACTGCAGAGATAGACATTAAGTAATCAAACTATTCCATTTGTACATGCAAAGTTTAACTTTTTTTTAATATTCTGTACTTACTGCCTGTGCCGTAATATTTGCCTTCAAGGTTTCCAAGGTGTTGTCCATTATGCGCCCAGCCACCACAATTTCTGATCCCTTGTAATAGTGTCTAAAGTGATTTTGTGTTAAATCAAAAACAGAGTTGTCCAAGTACTGTAGTTCAGTCTCTAAAAGTATAGGGTTGGCAACTTCATTATAGAAACCCTGTGAGAGATCCACAATATGATAAATTTATAGAAGTTATTCAAAGATAGGCATGAAGAACCTCATTAATAAAAGAGAATATTCAATTTATCTTGTTGTTCTCAAGTTTTAAATGACTATCTCTTGCCCCATTGATATTAAAGCTAACATAGAGTAATAGATTTTGGAAACACAGTAATGACTTTTCTGTACTTATTTCTAGCTATTTCCTACCACTCTTTTGGGACATGCCAGGTGATCATGATAATTTTGCAAAAGTAAATAATAGTCATTCTAAGATTAAAATTAAGAGCTACTACTATATAAATAAACTGCCATATAACTGTTCCATTTATAAATCACATACTGTATAAAAAGCCACATAGTAATATCAACAGTTTGCTATGATTTAATCTCAACAATTAGACACTCTAAGTATTAGATTGGTTATCTATGCTAGAGATCACCATAATTCAGTGCTGATGTAGAAGTTAGCTTCTTAGAGACAGAGTAGGAACGCTGTTATCATTTCCCTTTTCATGTATCACAACAAGATTGTGTACATAATATAGAAAAATAGGACTGACAAAAGGATATTTGTGCATTGGATTCAACCCTCCTTGCCAGTTGTAGATTCTACATGTTCTTCTTGTTTCCCTATCACCGTTCTGTTGGTTAATGGTTATAAGTGAAAGAAGAAGCATTTTGGCACTAAACATCTTCTGAATATCAGGCTCCTTGTGTCTACAAGGGCACACACAAAGAAATCATGCTGAAAGAGAAAAAAAAAGAGAAATTGTTTTCCTTTCCTTTCTCCTTTTCTTGGGACCTAGCTGCAGCAACAGCTGAAAGTTTAATTTTCGGCAGGCTAATGAAGATAGCTCTACCTGGAGTCAAAGTCAAACAGGCAAGTTTAAAAAAAATAAATTTGTGCAAGGAGAAGGAAAGTTTGTTGAGACGGGGGCCTCGAGAGGCCTTGCATTCTGTTGAGAAGGGGGTGTTTAGTGTGCCCTTGGGCCTCAGCCTGAATCCAGACAGATCCAGGACCGAACCGAGGGTTGGCAATGTGTCCCAGGATGGCAGAGACATGGTCTTATCCTCTGCTGGGCCTGCAAGCTCTCAGCACCAACAATATGATGATGTTGGTAGGAGAACGGTCCTCCGACCGTTCCGAGCCCTTTCGGACCTGCCGCTTGGATCGGCATGGAGCAGCAGGCCGGCCTGAGGATGAGGGCAGACGGAGGCCTTGAAACGAAGACATGACACCAAGGTTGATGCGACGGCATCACAGACGAGGGTTGAAGCGAAGACATGACACCAGGGTTGTTGAAGACATGACACCAAGGCTGTTGAAGACATGACACCAAGGTTGATGTGACGGCATCAGAGACAAGACGAAGAACTTGACGAAGTCCAGATGAGACGAGAAGCTGGGCAGGTGGACATTGGCACTGTCTCTCAGGGCGCCCTACTCAGCCCACCTTCACGGGCGGACCCAATGGGCTGGTTGCGGACCACCCTGTCCCACTACGCGCCCTACACAGCCCAAGGAGACTGGTCATGGACCACGAGAAGAGCAGGACAAGCGCAGGGAAGAATCCAGCCGAGGCAGAACTTCTTTTCCTGACTCTCTAAAATGCACCTCTATTCTTTCAATTCCAAAGAAATCCAACAAAGATGCATCTGACCTAAACAACCTGCCTCCTATTGCATCCCTTCCCTCTCTGGCAAAAATCATCAAATCCATGTTTTATACCAACTTTCCGATTATATCACTGATAACACCATTCTTCATTTGAATCAACATGGTTTTAGAAAGCGACATAGCACCGAAACCCTTCTATTCTCTACTTTTGATACCATTATCCATGGCTTTGATACAAATACTGATTATATCCTGGTTCTGCTTGACATTTCAGCAGCTTTCGACACTTTAGATCACCAGATTCTTATTAATGGATTAAAATCAATTGGCATATCTGATACAGTTCTTGATTGGTTCACCTCATTCATTTCTAATTATTCTCAAAGAATTGATATCTCTCAGTTTCATTCTGACTGGTTCACTGTCAATTCAGGCATCCCTCAAGGTTCTGCCTTATCTGCCATTCTTTTCAATATTTATCTGTTACCTTTTTGCCGTCTTTTGGACGGATTAGGTCTTTCAAAATTTATGCAGATGATATTCAGTTTTTTGTTTCTTACAACAACTCTTGGTCTACAACTCTTTCCTTTTGTATCTCTTTGTATCCTGACCATCAAAATTGATGCCGCCATGTCGCTCCATCCCAGCCTTCTCATGAGTGTGCAAGCATGCATATGTGCACATAATATACGTGGAGTGGCGGGAATCCCTGAGTGTTGCCTCCAGATGACATAAGCCTCTTGGACTATTTAAGCCAAAACCCCACAGCAGTTCCTCAAATCAGCAACAGGTCTCCTGCTTTGCAATGCATGTTGCCAGTATTCCCAAGTTTCTGTGTCTTCAGCTTGCCTTCCCCTGCCTTGCCTTATGTTCTCCAGCCTTGCCTTGCCTCTTCCAGCATCTTTCTTGCCATATTCTGCTCTCCTTCTCTTCTCCTGCTTCCTTCATCCAGCCTGTCTCAGCTAGCTTTGTCTCGTCCAGTGTCTTCAGTGTGCCTTCATCCTCCCTTAGCTTGACTTTTCAGATCTTGACCTTTTGCCTAGACCTGACCACGTTTTACTTGCCATCTGGACCTGAACGTCTGCCTGTACCTGACCACATCTGTTTACAGCCTGCTCCGACTTTGGCCTGTCTCTTCCATCTGTCCACTGCTTCTTCTGATCCTGATGTGCTATTGGACTCTTGTTCTTGTCTCTGCCCTAGGGACCTGCCTAAGATCTGCTGGCCATCAGAACCCAAGGGCTCAACTTGCGGGGGAGGCAGCTGGTACAGGTAAAGTTCCAGTCTGTCACACTATAGGGCGCATTCGCCAGCTGCCAGTGTAGATCTCATAGGTTTGCCTACGAGGCTGCGTCAACTACGCCGCAGCACCAAGGGCTCACACCAAACTTTACACTAATATCCTAACCTAGGGCTTAAGCTAGGGGCAAAGGCTTAGTGGAAACCTAGGGATCTCTTCATAACCAACATAAGAAAAAATGAGTAACTTTTTTGAAATCTCTCCAGAACTGTAAGAAGATGATATTTCATGTGTGACATTTTGGACTGTATGCTGATTTTTGGGGGGATTTAAAGTTTTATATTCTTTAATAATTTTTTTTTTCTTGTTTGGAACACCACAAGAATGTTTAATGTGGACTAAGTTTCTGTGATAATCTTAGGCCCCACAGGTATCTTGCTTCCCATGGCATGAATCTGTGCCTACTTTTCCCAAGGCTGCACTAAGTGGATCAGTGCCTCACAGCCTCTGACGTGTGACCCCCTTGCCAAAGGGGCGGGAGGAGGGATGAGTTTACACAAACATTTTCATTCTTTATGGAAACATTGGAACAAACCAAAAATCATTTTTTTCATTCCAAAAACTGCATTCATTTCAAATGAATGCATATCCCTACTAAACTCAATAGAGTACAAAGTGTCTGCAGACTTTAGCAAGAATTTTCAAGGTGAATTTATGCACAGAAGTCTGATTTGAAAATTCCTGGGTTGTGCCAGTAAGTGCATGAACATACAAACATGAGGTTACACCTGCTCCTGCGCAGGTAAATGCTTTTCCCATCCCAATGCCACCCTCAGAACTTCTACTATGAATGTGAAAAAAAGTACATGCAAAATTGTGTTTTACATGTGCTTCTTCATGCAAAGCCCCCCATGGCACAGCGAGTGGTCTTGGGGTAACCAGGGAACAGACTCAGGCTGAACTCTGTCAAATCTCTCATTAACATTTTTTTATTAATGACAAGAAACGAAACAAAAGCAGCTCTGCTGTTCTTTGCAGTTCATAAAACAAAGGCAGAAAAGCTAATTATAATTTAGAAGTATTCTCTTTCTCCAGATGGCCTTCACAACACTCCCAGTATCAGGGGTAGGGCACTGCATGCAGGAAGATCACAACACTCCCGGTATCAGGGATAGGGCACTGCATGCAGGAAGATCACAACACTCCCGGTATCAGGGATAGGGCACTGAGTGCAGGAAGATCACAACACCCCCGGTATCAGGGATAGGGCACTGCATGCAGGAAGATCACAACACTCCCGGTATCAGGGATAGGGCACTGCGTGCAGGAAGATCACAATACTCCCGGGATCAGGGATATGGCACTGAGTGCAGAAAGATCACAACACCCCCGGTATCAGGGATAGGGCACTGCGTGCAGGAGGATCACAACACTCCTGGTATCAGGGATACGGCACTGCAAGCAGGAAGATCACAACACTCCTGGTATCAGGGATAGGGCACAAGTTCTTGTCACATTGACTGATCACATTTCTTTTTTTTCAAGCTACCAACCATTTCCATTTGCCATCTCCCATATATTGTCAGTGGGAACCTTGGTAACATCAATAAATAAGAGGGCAGCCAATAGGAATACATATTCATTCCTAAACTGACCTTAACTGCCCTGAAAAGTGTCAAATTGTATAATTTTCTGTTAGTGCGCATAACTTCCTGTTAGTGCGCACTAACTCCCGTTAGTGCGCACTAATCGGAAAAACCGATTTTTTTTTTTTACTAAAAAATCATGCCAAACACGATTTTCTTCTCCTGCCAGACGATTTCCATCGTTAAGACGATCGAGCACACGATTCACATCCCTAGTTGTTTTGGTTGGTCAGTTGTTGGCCTCATTATGATATGTTTTTTGTTTTGTACCTTTGGAATTGCACATATTCACAATAAAGATGATTTTGCAAAAAAAGAAAAAAAAAAAAGATAACAGATGGTCCTGTAAAGTGGTATACAAACTCCAGGTTAGTTTAGAGAAGGTTGCAGTTTCCTGCATTTCAAATAAGGGAGCATAATGAAACATAAACCTGTATATTTGGGGCAGATATATGTAACATTTTATAAACTGTGTGGTTACTGCTATGTGGTTTATAAAGTATTGCTATGACTTTAGATGTAACAATTTATGCACACTATTGAAAACTACTCTTACTGGGCTTAGGATACTTTATCTTACCTTTTATTTACAGTATATTCTACTTTTTGGCAATTCAATGTGGATTACATTCAGGTACTGTTTTTGGTGTTTTTCTGTCCCCAGGGGGCTCATAATCTAAGTTTGTACCTGAGGTACTCAAGGATAAAGTGACTTGCCCAAGGTTGCAAGAAGTGGCAGTGGGATTTGAATCCTGACAGATTATAATTATTTTTAAGATTTGTAATAGCATTTTTTCAGTTTATCTCAAAGGACAGTAGTAGATAAGAACATAAGACAATGAGTTTTCCATGCTGGGTCAGACCAAAGGTCCATCAAGCCCACCATCCTGTTTCCAGTAGTGGCCTATCACCTAATAACTTCATTGTATATCCCCTAGTCGTTGTACTTTTTGAAAGCGTAAACAATTGATTTGCATTTACCCATTCCAATGCCCTAACCTCTTTGGCCTCTCTTCGTAGGGAAATCATTCCATCCCCTTTAACAATTTGGTTGCTCTTCTCTGTACTTTTTCTATTTCTGTTATATCTTTTTAAGATGCGGCAACCAGAATTACACACAATGGGGGTCGATTTTAAAACCCACCCGCATGTGTCCATGTGTGTGCGGTTCCCGGCACGCACATGGATGCGCCAATTTTATAACATGCGCGCATCACCACATGCATGCTATAAAATATGATATCTGCATGCATATGCATGCCCAATTTTATAATCGACGCGTGCATGTGCAGGTGGGTTGCAATTCGTGCGCACAGGAGGGGAATTTTGTAAAGTGTGTGCAGCGACGCGATCGGGTCTTTGTCCAGTTCCCTCCCAGTCCGCTCCAATTAAGGAGAGGACTGGGAGGGAACTTGGCTATACCCCTCCCTACCCTCCCTCCCTTTTCCCCTCTCCTCCATGACCCCATAAACTAGCCCTATCTACCCTATTTTATTTTTGTTTCAGTACTTCTTCTTTGGAGGAGAAGTAAGTACTGTGTGCCAGCCGGCTGCCAGTGTGCACTTATCTGGGACAGGGCCTAATGGCTGTTGTCCCAGTCAGCCCTCACCCTGCCCCTCCCCACCCAGACCCCAGGCCGCCCCTTTTTGTTGGCCTGGCACTTCTGCACGTACCAGGAGATATGCGCGTGTCTGGGTCTTTTCTAAAATGCACTCGGCGCGTGCAGGGCCCGGCCACATGCGTATCTCCTGGTATTTGCATGAGCAGGCCATTGAAAATTCGGGCAAGTATTCAAGGTACGGTCAAACCATGGAGTGATACAGAGGCATTATGATATCTTCTTTTTTATTCTCTATTCCTTTCCTAATAATTCCTAGCATTAAGGTTTAGGTTTAAGGTTTATTTGTGCTTATATACCGTTGTCTCGGCATGGCCTTCACAGCGGTTAACATAGCAATAAAATACAATAAAAGAAAATTACAAACAAGAATAATAATAGAAGATAAAATTTAACAAGTTAGAATAAAAGATATCTTAATAAAATAATGTCTGAAGCCATAAATATTAAACCAATAAATACTAAAAAACATAAACATGCTTTAAGTATTGAGGTTAATAAAAGTCAGAGCCACCTGTGATTGTGCAGTTACATTGATGCCTATTTCTTATCTTCATTATATGCCGCATAGAATAGCCAAGTTTTAAGTTCTGCTTTAAACTTATTTTTTTCTTGCTGCATTCTTAGTTGTGTTGGTAGTGAATTCCATAGCTTTGATCCCGCGATAGACAGTGCCCTTTCTCGAATCTGGCTAAGGTGTGCTGTTTTAATGGAAGGAATAGACAATAGACCTTTGTTAGCGGATCTGAGGTCTCTTTGTGGTACATGTAGTCGTAACGTGGCGTTAAGCCATTCTGTTCTCTCTCCATAAATAATGGTATGTATTATGCATGCTGCCTTATATTGTATTCTGAAATGCACAGGTATTTGCTTTCTTGGTTGCTGCTGCACAATGGGCAGAGGATTGCAACCACAATGATGCCTAGATCTTTTTCCTAGGTGGTGAGAGCCAGTGTGGAATCTTGCATTGTGTAACCATAATTTGGGTTCCTCTTCCCTAGGTGCATCACTTTGCACTTGTCCACATTAAATGCCATCTGACATTTGGATACCCAGTCTCCCAGTCTTGCAAGGTCCTCTTGCAATTTCTCATAGACCTCTTGTGATTTACCAACTTGGAATATTTGTGTTTCATCAGTAAATATGATCAGCTCATTCTTTATTCCCATCTAGAGATCATTTACAAATATGTAAAATAGTAGCAGTCCCAGCATAAATCTCAGAAGCACTCTGTTAGTTACCATTCTCCAATGAGAAAATTGACCATTTAGCCCTACTCTCTGTTTTCTATTAACCAGTTCTCAATGCACAATAGAATATTGCCTCCTATCCAATGACTTTTTAATTTCAAGAGTCCTCATGAGGTACTTCCTAATGCTTTCTGAAAGTCCAGATACACTATATCAACTGGATCACCTTTATCTACATGTTTATTCACACCTTAAAAAAAAAGTGGTATATTAGTGAGGCAAAACTTCCCTTGGCTAAACCCACATTGTGCTTGTACCATTAAACTATGACAATCCATATGCTCAGCAATTTTGTTCTTTATAATAATTTCAATCATTTTTTCTGGCACTGACATCAAGCTCACCAGTCTGTAGTTTCCTGGATCATTTCTGGAACCCTTTTTGAAAACTGGCGTTATATTGTCCTCCCACCAATCTTCAACTACCATAGCAGATTTTAATGATAGATTACAGATTAACAATATTTGATCTGCAATTTTATTTTTCAGTTCTTTCAGTTCTCTGGGATGTATATCATTCAGCCCAGGTGATTTGCTACTCTTTAATTTATCAATTTGCCATATTATATTTTTCAGGTTTATTAGGATTTGTTTCATTTCCTCTGAATCATCATCTTTAAATATCACTTCTGGCATGGGTATCTCCCTTACAACCTCCTCAGTAACAACTACAGCAAAGAAATCATTTAATCTCTCTGCTATGGCTTTGTCCTATGTTAGTGCACCTTTTATCTTTCAATCATCTAATGGTCCAATTGATTCCCTCACAGACTTTTCGCTTCAAATGCACCTGAAAATGTTTTTATTTTTCATTTTTGCCTCTTCAGCATGCTTCTTTTCAAATTATGTCTTAGCCTTCCTTATGAATGGTTTGCATCTAACTTGCTAATGGTTCATGCTGTTTCCTATTTTCTTCATTTGGATTCCTTTTTCATTTTTTGAAAGATGTTGTTTTTGATATAATAGCCTCTCTCACATCACCTTTAAACCATGCTGCCTGCAGTCATTTGGCCTTCCTTTTACCTTTTCTATGCATGGAATGCATCTGGTCTGGCTTCCAAGATGGTATTTTTGAACGGCATCCATGCCTGATGTAAAGTCTTAACCTTTGCAGTTGCTCCTTTTAGTTTTTTCCTAACCATTTTTCTCATTTTCTCATAATTTTCCTTTTCAAAATTAAATGCTATTGCAATAGATTTCCTTAATGTCCTTCCTCCAGTTATCAAGTCAAATTTGACCATGTTATGGTCACTATTGCCAACGTTATTACATCTTGCACCAAATAATGTGTTCCACTAAGGATTAGATCTAAAATAGCTCCATAAAGCAGTCTTTTATTTCATCTAGAAACATTACGTCCTTGGCATGTCCTGATGTGACATCTACCCAGTCTTTGCCAGAGTAATTGAAATCACCTATTATTACTGTGTTGCTAATTTTGTTAGCTTCCCTAATTTCTGTTAGCATTTCATTGTCTGTCTATTCATTCTGCTCAAGTAGACGATATTTGTAAAGTATTTCTCTTGCAATAGCATTAACATTGTAACAGGGCTGAGTTCTAAGTACTGCTTTGAGAATAAAATTCTGAAATATTTACCTTTGTTAAGCATTAACTTTTAGCAGGGGTTTGTTGTGTGTTATCATGTTCCTTCCATTATACAAACATTTGAAACTGAAATGCTGACAGAATTAGATAGCAAACTATTATATATATTTTTTTGTTTTTCTCTGTGATCAATAAATATTATTTCAGCACAGAGTACTTGGTGTGTAGAATATCATACTCTCTCTACTGGGAACTTAGCATCATAAGGAATAGCTTAATATTGGCCCACTGCTGAATTCCTCTTTCTCTCTGTGTAACACTCAACTAAGTCTCTGACATAATAGGCTCATATGGAGCAAATCAGGGTGAAGATGAACTCTCGATGTGACATTATTCAGAAACCGGTCAGTACTAACTGGGGAGTGAATGCATCAACTGTGCTGACTGATAGTTAGTAATAGAGTATGTAAGTATGTTCTGGATGGGAGAGCTCCAACCATGCAAAAAAGACTGAGACATTGTTTTCCTGTAGATCACCAGTTCCTTAATCCAGTCCATCAATTTCCAGCAGTTCATTTTGGGGAGTTTCCAAGGAAACCAAAATACTGAAATTAACCAAGACCTTCAACCAAATGTTTGAAAATATATTTCCTAAGCATTGATGGCAGATATTTGGAAAAACAGATGTGCTGGTCAGTCTCAAGGGCAGGATTTTGGTATTCATTGCTTCAGGCAGAACTTGTCCAGAAAAGTCGGATAGGAAGAAAGTTCTATTATTGGAATCTGTAGATTCTTAAAGTGGTAAGTCACTGCAAGGGAGTGCAGAGCTCAGAAGCAGATGTGAGACCACCCACTTAAGAACTATTCCTATAAACTGTGCTCAATGATATATTTTATGTATTTGTATTGTAATCTGCTGAGAATGACTATTTGTGGATTGGTGGAATATAAGTGATTTTAAATATGCAGTAACTATAAATTTCAGTTATATAAACATGGCAATAAATCGGGGAAACTAATGGCCAACTTGATTCGGACTTCCCATAGATCCCATCATATAGCAGCTATTAAAAATCCTGTGGGTCAGGTGATCACAGATACAGCAGGCATATTAACTAATTTTAGGAAATACTTTCAGACCCTTTACACGACTGAGGGGTGGCAACCCGACGCTTGCGAGCGATTTTGTGCCTCAGTGGCATTGCCACAGTTATCGCCAGACCAACGGGAATGTTTAAATAGACCACTGACAGAGGAGGAAGTTTGAGGGGCCATTCATCAAGCCAAAAGTTTTAAAGCTCCCGGACCCGACGGCTTTACGTCTGACTTTTATAAATATTTGGTGGACCAGTTGGGACCGGTGCTGGCCCGAACTTTTTCCTCTTTGATTGGGGCGGGGGAATACCCGGTACATGCTAATATGGCCCACATCACATTAATTCCCAAGCCGGGTAAAGACCCAAGTTCCCTGGAAGCCTACCGCCCGATTTCACTGCTTAACGCAGATCAAAAGCTGTTAGCGCGGATTATGGCTGAGCGATTGGCGCTTGTGCTTCCTCATTTAATTGGACACGGACAGGTGGGCTTTGTTCGGGGCAGACATGCTATTTCCAATGTTCGGAAACTAGTGGCGGCCATGACCATGGGGCAACATATGGAATTTCCCTACCTAATGGTTAGTTTTGACGCTGAAAAAGCGTTCGATAGGGTGGAGTGGGACTATCTATTTCACGTTTTAAATACCATGGGATTTACTGGTTTTTTCTTAGACACTCTACACCTACTGTATCGGAATCCCATGGCCTTGATACTTGGGAATGGTTCCCAGTCCGAGCCCTTTTCGGTTTCGAGGGGCACGAGGCAGGGCTGTCCGCTCTCCCCATTATTGTTTCTGTTACAGTTGGAACCTTTGTTATTAGCCATTCAGAGCACACCTGAAATTAGGGCATCCGGATGCAAACGGACATATTTAAATATGTTGCATTTGCTGATGACATAGCGGTGTTCCTGACTTCCCCTACTCGTTCCCTTCCCGCTCTTCTACGCTTGGTAGAGACTTTTGGAACATTTGCTGGGCTGCGGCTCAATGGCGGGAAGTCGATGGCTGTGGCTTTCCCAGACCAGACTAGAGTGTCCTGGGAGGGCGTTTTTCCATTGTAATGGGCGACGGGACCGATACGATATCTGGGGGTGTACCTGCCATTGACCCCTACCCGGCTTTATGAGGTTAATATACCGCCCTTACTGTCCTCCACTTTGGAGAGGTTGCGGGTCTGGCAGGGACTTCCCTTGACTTTAAGTGGACGCATTAATTTGTTCAAAATGGTCCTGCTACCCAGGTGGCTATACGTGCTTTCTACTTTACCAGTATGTCTCAAACACAAAGATTTGGCCTCTTTGGATAAAGGGATGCGGAAATTTATTTGGAAGGGGGGTAAATCCCGAATCTCATTGATTACCCTAAGGGCGCCTTGGGGGAGGGGGGGACTTGGAGTTCCCGATATTGGGCTTTATAATCTGGCGGGGAATCTACGTCTGGTCAGGGACTGGCTCTTAGATCGGCCCGCCTTTGTTCCTGCAGCGGCTGAGCAAGCCTTGGTAGCCCCCTTAGCTTTAAATTATGTTTTACAGGCCCCTGCTTCTTCCCTGCCTTCATTGATAACTAATTCTCCTTCCCTGAGGCCGATTCGCCAAGCTTGGTTGAGGGTAACCACATTACTTGGGATTTCGCGGGTGTGTGCCTATCTTTTACCTTTACAGGGTAATTTAGAGTTTGCCCCTGGCTCTCAAACCCCAGGGTTTCAGGCCTGGAGAGGTCGGGGGATAACGCGTCTCGGGCACTTATTTGATATGGAGGGGAACTTCTTAACGTTTCAGGAATTGCAGGGAATGTATCATCTAGGTGGTGCGCATGTCTTCCCCTACTTGCAGGCAAAGCATTGTATTCGGTCTTTCGCGCCTGATATGATTAGCGTGCCTGCCCTACACTCCTTAGTAGATCTATTTCAGTTAGACGGTGATAAGATACCGTCGTTATCCAGCTATTATAAAGCCTTGGTCCAACGCTCACGGGTTGCTGACCTTCAGAGTTTGCTGGGGCGTTGGAATAAGGATGGACTGGTTGTGTTGACACTGAGTACACTTAGAACTTGCTTCCGGAGTATATCTAATGTTATACAGAGCATGTATTATAGGGAGATGCAGTATAAGTTTCTCTATAGAGCATATGTGACTGAACAAGTTGCCTATCATTCCCGGATTGCTATCTCAGACCTTTGTGTGCGCTGTGGGGGTGCGGTGGGCACGCTCTCCCATGCGTTCTGGGCCTGTCCCCCAGTGAGGAGGTTCTGGGGTCGTATTGCGCAGTATCTCATGTATTTACTGGATTATAAATTGCCTATAACACCTTTGATCTTTTTGTTTGGTTGTTTGCCCAAACTTCCTGTAAAGAGACGTGGGATGGGACTGTTTATTTTAAAGTCTTGCTTGGTGGGGAAGAAGGTAATCTTATTGCAATGGCGCAGTGCGGAACCCCCTCTGTTCTGGTCATGGCGGAATCATTTACACCAGCTGATGCGTATGGAAGATCTGGACTCTCGCACCACACCTCAGAAGCGTCGGCGCTTTTTGGAAATCTGGGATGCTTATTTGCAGATGTTGCCACATCGCTCCAGGAGTTTAATTCTAAATGATTGACTGGGACCTACATATAGGGGTAGATTTTAAAAGAAGCGCGATCAGCCTACTTTTGCTTGCGCATCAGACTCAAGCAAAAGTACGCTGGATTTTAGTAGATACGCGCGGAGCCGCACGTATCCACTAAAATCCTGGATCGGCGCGCGCAAGGCTATCGATTTTGTATAGCCTGCGCGCGCCGAGCCGCGCTGCCTCCCCCCGTTCCCTCCAAGGCCGCTCCGAAATCGGAGCGGCCTTGGAGGGAACTTTCCTTTGCCCTCCCCTCACCTTCCCCTCCCTTCCCCTACCTAACCCACCCGCCCGGCCCTGTCTACACCCCCCCCTTACCTTTGTCGGGGGATTTACGCCTCCCGGAGGGAGACGTAAATCCCCGCGCGCCAGCGGGCCTGCTGCGCGCCGGGCCGCGACCTGGGGGCGGGTACGGAGGGCGCGGCCACGCCCCGGGCCGTAGCCACGCCCCGTACCCGCCCCCAAAACGCTGCCGACACGCCCCCGGAACGCCGCGACGACCGGGCCCGCCCCCCGACACGCCCCCGACACGCCCCCCTCCGAGAACCCCGGGACTTACGCGAGTCCCGGGGCTCTGCGCGCGCCGGGAGGCCTATGTAAAATAGGCTTCCCGGCGCGCAGGGCCCTGCTCGCCTAAATCCGCCCGGTTTTGGGCGGATTTAGGCGAGCAGGGCTCTGAAAATCTACCCCATAACTGATGGACATTGTGACCTGTACCGCCAGGGCCACTGGCTTGTTACTGGGGGAAGAGGGGGGGGTGGGAATTTATAAGACCCAGTGTGCGATATTGTACTGTTGTTGAGGCAGTGCGGGTGCAGAAAACAACTTTCACTGCCGTACTTGTTGTATTTTTTCTTGAAAAATAAAAAATTTTCTACATTAAATATGCAGTAACTAAATGGATGTCTGTGGAGGGTGATAGGAATTATATGCAATAAATTAAGTTGAATTCACTTAGAAATGGTAAAATAGACACAAAGGGGTAGATTTTTAAAAAATATGCGCGCGCCTCCATGTATGCATGCTACCCGGCGTGCACACATGGATGCGCGATTTTATAACAAGCGTGCGCCTGCACACGCAGAGGGGGTAGATTTGCCCAGTTTATGTGCAGTGACAAGATCAGGCCTCCCCCAGTTCCCTCCCAGTCCGCTCCAATTAAGGAGCGGACTGGGAGGGAATTTTCCTTCCCCTCTACCTACCCTCCCTCCCTCTTCCCCTCTCTTCCCCAACCCCTTTGAAGGCCCTACCTTTATGGTTTTTGGCGTAAGTTGCCAGCGCGTGATCCCCCGGAACAGCAGCAAATGGCCGCTGTACCGGCGGCCTCCAGCTCCATCCCGCCCCCACCCCTTGGAAGAGGCCTGGCTCTTGTACGCGTAATGGGGGTTACGCGCGTGACTGGGCCTTTTCTAAAATGCGCGCAGTGGGGTAGATTTTCAGAGCCCTGCTCGCCTAAATCCGCCCAAAACCGGGCGGATTTAGGCGAGCAGGGCCCTGCGCGCCGGGAAGCCTATTTTACATAGGCCTCCCGGCGCGCGCAGAGCCCCGGGACTCGCGTAAGTCCCGGGGTTCTCGGAGGGGGGCGTGTCGGGGGCGTGTCGGGGGGGCGGGCCCGGTCGTCGCGGCGTTCCGGGGGCGTGTCGGCAGCGTTTTGGGGGCGGGTACGGGGCGTGGCTACGGCCCGGGGGCGTGGCCGCACCCTCCGTACCCGCCCCCAGGTCGCGGCCCGGCGCGCAGCAGGCCCGCTGGCGCGCGGGGATTTACGTCTCCCTCCGGGAGGCGTAAATCCCCCGACAAAGGTAAGGGGGGGATGTAGACAGGGCCGGGCGGGTGGGTTAGGTAGGGGAAGGGAGGGGAAGGTGAGGGGAGGGCAAAGGAAAGTTCCCTCCAAGGCCGCTCCGATTTCGGAGCGGCCTTGGAGGGAACGGGGGGAGGTAGCGCGGCTCGGCGCGCGCAGGCTATACAAAATCGATAGCCTTGCGCGCGCCGATCCAGGATTTTAGTGGATACGCGCGGCTCCGCGCGTATCTACTAAAATCCAGCGTACTTTTGTTTGCGCCTGGAGCGCAAACAAAAGTAGGCTGTTCGCGCTCGTCTGAAAATCTACCCCAGTGCGCACAAGGCCCAGTCACACACGTAACCCCCGTTTTCTCAGCGCACAGGGGATTAAAAATCAGGCCTAAAAAGACTAAGTTGTATGCATCATGTATTGACCGTAGTTTTACTGATGTATTATATTACAATGTTTTTATTATATTATTGTTTTTTTTGCTTTGAGCAAACTTTGTTCAAGGAAAGCGGTCTATAAGTATAACACAGCACAAGATAAGTGAGTGCTGTAGAAATATTAGTGGATGTCTTACACCAATTAATAAACACATACTTTGTATGGGAGTTTTCCACTGTGCTTACAGGTCCACGGATGCTCTATAAACTGCACGAAGAGATGTAAAATTGCCCCCATTATCACCCAGTTTGCCTGCAGTGAGAACTAATGACCTAGTATCAAATATTCTTTTTCCCCTTGGGAATCATTAGGGAACCAATGGCATTCCGTTCAGCAGCAGCAGCCCAAGACAGCACCAGTAGTCAACATGTACCAGAAACACCATAAAGTGAAGATACCACTGAATCTAGGGATGGCCATATGCATTTCTAGAAAAGATACCACTGCTTCCTGTTTCAGACAACAGATCCTCCCTCCTCTACCTTTGTCCAGTCGTGCTGATTTTGTAGAGGAGGCTGGAGCCAGTCTTTATAACTTAGCAGGTGCCATGGCAATGAGATGAAGGTGAAAGAACCTGAGAATGAAGCAGCAAAATCCTATGGCACTGTAAAAGCAAGTGCAGCTGGATTAAAGGCCATGAAGTAAAACATTGGGAGAAACTATATTTCTTGTGCTATGACTGCACATGGTATTGTTAGGATGGCTTACCTCTGAGCAGGTGCTGATCTGACAAGTTGGAGTGACTGATCTGGAAATAATTTACAGAAGGTGCCTGGCATAGGGTGATAAGTCTCTACAGATTTGGTCCCAAGTGTTTGTTTGGCACAGTAACGAGCTAGACTGTAGAAATACTCAAAACTTGAAAACCTGCTGTGACCTGTCGGATATAACGTTGGACGTTGGATATAACGTTGGACTGTGTCCAGAAGCACATTTTTTTCCCAAAGATGGCACAACTTTCTGATCTGTAAATATGCACAGCATCACATTATTTCCACTATTACATTTTGTAGGGATATGCAGCATTTGTTTTTGCTTTTTTGAAGGGCTTTTTTCATTTTTTTTTTTTTTAATTTTGTTGACTGCCAGCCTTGCTAACTAAACACACTGGGAGAGTAAAAAAAACAAAGCTCCCTGGTCTTTACAAAATATATTTCATTCCGGGCTCACTTGGAGCACTCTCTAACTCTTGACTTACCCATATGAGGCATTCATATGGATCAGGAACAATTCCCAGTTGCTCCTGCCCTGCCAGTGCCATAGTTTAAAGTAGCACCAACTGACCCGAGGCTGTAGATATTTTGGAATATGGCTGTACTTCCAAAATAGATTAGGGTTCACTCTTACCCCATGTAGATGTCTCGGAAGCGATAAGTTAAGGGATGGGGGGACTGAAGGGGTCCAGCAGGGTCTGGGGGTGGGGCTTTTAAAAAAATTATTATTATTTGCTATTTCAGCATGGCGCAGAGTTTTTGTAAACAAACAAAATTTTGTTCCTTTTTCCTTTCGTTTACATAATGAAACAAGAAATGTCATTAAGCACATCCTTAATATTCTGTGAGGGCATTTTACTGACATGTATTTTCCTTTGAGCAACAATGCTACAGTATGCCAGTGATTTTTAAAAAATAAGTTTTCCAGTTTTTCTGAGCACAATCTTTAATTGGTTGATTTCATCCAACAATATTTTCATGACATAGTATTGAAAGTTATTGGAATACTGACTCACTGTCTTCCCTATGGTAAGGAAGGATGGGCAGGCAGTTCTCAATGGGATTAGAATTGTACAGAGTAGAATGCAAAGCTTAGATATATCTTCCATTTACTATACCATACAAGCATGCGAGCGGTGATGTTCCTTCTAGATGGAACATGACTCAATATGTCATTTTTTGAATAAACAATGCACGTTGTCCGTTGTTTAAAAATAGCCAGTTATATTGTTTTCTTGGAGTGTGACACACCAAACCATGGTGAGTCATACTCGGGGAAAGTGAATGCTACTACCATTGTACAGACCAATCTGACCCTGAGTTCCTGCAGAAGTGTCCCTGTTCACAATGAGCCTTAGGCATCATGTTGTCTTGCATGGAGAGATGGGATCCAGTTTGAGTTGTGACTTAAGTTTGATTCCACAGCCTTCTGGTCATTCTTAGTTTCAACTTCCTTTTCAGTTCACTTGTAAGCTGACTGACCAACAGGAAATCTTAGCACCCAGGATTGTTGCTTGACTTAGATTTCTGGAAGAGACCAACAGAATAGAAGACAAGGTACATATTTTGGTATAGTGGTAACAGAGGGTGCACTGACTCCTCCTTAACACAAATGGATAGGATGTCACAGAACAATGGGTAGTATGTCAGATTAGCTTTCAGATTCACACACATCTCTGCCAGCAAGCATCATCTAGCAGTACTTTGCTGAGTCATAACAGCCTGCGAGCATTAGTGCCATGATGCTGACCATGAGGCAAAACATTATGGAGTGGATTTTCAAAAACCTACAGGGCAGGTAAAATAACCAGGTACGGTAATTAGTTGTTTTCTTTAGCTGGATTTTCAGATGAATCTGATTAGGTTTGTGACAGAAAAGCAGCCTAGATTTAGCTGGACATATTTTACCTGGCTAGATTTAGACCTACTGCGGTATGGCTGGGTTTAGTCACTTAAACTTATCAGGTCAATGCTATAAATCAGAACTAACCAGAACCAGTTAAATTTAATTTTAAAGCACTCTCCCAATGTTTCATTAAAAAAGTGTCCCACCTAGCCTTGGTGTTGCTCCCTGTGTTTCATTAGGAAATCTCGCTTTCTACCACTACTGGCATCCTCCAACCCACCCCCTCCCCACTCCTCGGAGCCCCCTAAATGCTTCCAAAGCCAGGCCAGAAGGAGGACACAGACAATGATGGATTTAGGGTTTTGCTGCTGTTATGTGCTGTCAAACCTCCTTCCACCATAAGGTTGAATAATAGGGAGCAAATGTTCTAAGCTAAGCTACAGCCCTCCCCCCCCCCAGTTTCCTGCAGCACCTCAGGGGAAGATTATGTGGCAAAAATTAGAAAATTCTGTAACACATCGACAACCATTTCCATTTTCTATTTTACATTATGTAGAGATCTCTGGGATCCCTACTAGGAACCAGTGTAGGATTCAACCACTTTTTGTTTTGGAGAAAACATAATAACCATAGTGTGGGTGTAGAGCTCCCCCATGTAGAACAGAGAATTTGGTAAGTTGCTCTTATATAAATACTCAGACCACCATCCTAGGGTGTGGAATTTTCTGTTTCCCTTCTTAGGGGCAGCATGTTTGGGGCTGTCCGCTGTTTTCTAATTGATTTAAATTGTTGAACCTCCATGGAGATTTTCAGTTACTTTTAGATATGGGAATTTTTTCCCACCCTCCTTATTTAATCAACTTCTTAAATTCTTGAACATTAAAGGGTAGAGGTTGCTTCAGTCAGAAGGAACATGGAAGATCATCAGTATTCAGAGGAGGGATGACTTACATCCATTCAACAAAGAAGAAGGAGAGAAGGGAGAAAGGAGTTGGGATGGACCCCCTATAGGGCCCATGAATATCTGCTGGAGTTTTGGAGATGAGGAATAACAAGTGTATCATTCTGATACTGGAAGGGAGAAGAGAGGTATACTTGGTGCCATTCAGGTACTATGAGCAAACTAAGGGTTCAGAGGAGAAAACTACATGGAGAAGTAGGAGATAAATGTCTGTAAAATGGGTTTCACCTTTAATACTTCAACAACACTGGAAGGGAAGCAATAATTTGCCCTATGCCAAAAGGACGGGAGAAACATCAGATTAAAGACTGAATCAATTGGCTTTAACATCTTAACCCATTATGTCCCAAATTTTTTAAGAAACTATCCTCTAAATAGGACATTGGGACATAACACTGGGCAACACATTTTCACAAAAGTCATGTTACGGAAATGAAATTAGTCAATTCTTATACATTTCCATGTGCTAAACATGAATGTGACTGTGAAAATGCAAAATTGGCTCTAGTTTTTTTGTAATATGCAATAATATAATTACATCTTGAACTGTATGCCAATAGCTCACTGGGCAACAAATTTTCACAAAAGTCATGTTACTGAAATGAAATTAGTCAATTCTTATAAATTTCCATTTGCTAAACATGAATGTGACTGTGAAAATGCAAAATTGGCTCTAGTTTTTTTGTAATATGCAATAATATAATTACATCTTGAATTGTATGCCAATAGTAGGAGACCTACGGTTAATACCATTTGAAAAATGAAGTCATAGACTACGTCTTAGATTTCTTTGCTTGTCTCTTGTACACCTGTTCGGGAGCATCTCTGCGGAGTGTCCAGCAGTAGTCAGCCAGCATGAATATTTCAAATGCTTGCCCTTTCTGACTGGGCTTCATATAGTACACTGCTGATGTCAGCTTACTCAGCAGCAGCATGGCAGTAGAACTGCATTGCATCAGAAAATGATGTAATAAACTCTGGATGATGTGTGCATGATGGTATTATGCAATATGATGCAATATTACATCATTCTAGGCTTATTTACAGTCCTACTGGATAAATTTACATGACTAAACATAGAAAGTGAACTATATTAAATATCTTCAAAACGAGAGCCAATAAAAACTTTTCATGGTCATATTCGTGTTCAGCACGTCAAGATACTACAGAGTAGGACCTTTTTAGGTCAGTAACAGGCGAAGAGGCAAGGATTCCTACTATGCTTGGGTTCTGCTTTCCCTTGCATCCCCTCTCTAACCTCCCACCCAATCTGCCTTAGACACACATACATAAACACACAAACCGCCAATGCCTTCTCCCTCACACACAGTCACAGATGCAGTTTATTAAGTTAGTCCAATAAATAGGCATCGCTTATAACTTGCTTGTTGACTTTTATGTTAGATTTTGTAGGTTTCGTGGACCCTTGGCCCGAGGTGGAGGTTGATGCTACCTGAGGGGCAGGACCCCACAGGTCCCCACTGTCGGGAGGCGAGGCCAGCTGGAACAGGGGCAGCAGGGACATGACTGCAGTTCAGATGAGAGGGATACATCCTGCGTCACTACCACATGATCGCAGGTGCCTGTGCTGAAGTTATACTGCAAGGCGCCCTGAGGAGCGGGGATGGAGTGACACAGTTCAGAGGAGTTGCAGTACTTAGCAAGCCTGGAGATAGAATATACCAGAGGAAGGATCTCCAATGTAGAGGTGCGCCGGGCAGGCCCCGAGGAACGGGGAGCGTGGAGACAGAATCTCAGGCACAGTAATGCAGAGACTACCCCGAGGATCAGGGAAGGCGTAGCCACTGAGTCTCTGGTAGTGACGTAGAGACTGCCCCGAGGAGCGGGAAAGCGTAGGAACAGAGTCTCTGGTATAGTAGCGTAGTGGCTGCCGCGAGGACCGGGGAAGCGCAGAATCAGAGTCTCTAGCGCAGTGACATAGAGACTGCTCCGAGGAGCGGGGAAACGCAGAGTCAGGATCTCTAGTGCAGTGACGTAGAGGCTGCCCTGAGGAGCGGGGAAGCGTAGAAACAGGATCTCTGATGAAGTAATGCTGAGGCTGTCTCGAGGAGCGGGGAAGCGAGTAGGCAGGATCTCTGGTAAGGAGCACAGGGGCTACCCTGAGGAGTGGGGAAGCGTGGAGACGGGGTCTCAGGGAAGTGCAAGCAGGTCCCCGAGGAGCGGGTACCCGAGCCAGAGTCCAAAGTAGAGAGTAGAGATCCAAGGCAGGAACCGCGGGTCTGGAGAAAAGGAACAAGCACCAGAAAGCTCAAGGAACTCGTTGCCAAGTCAGTTTGCGTAGGCCAAAAGAGGTGCTTAAATATCTCAGAGTAATGATGTCATCAGTCTGGGACGGCCCAGGAGTTCCTTGGTCCTTTAAAAGGAGAACCGATGGCGCGTGCGCACGCCTAGGGAGGTCCGGCGTTGGAGCGTGGGTCGGCAGCATCCCAGCCACCACGTGGAGCAAGGAGGACCAGGGACAACACGGCGACAGTGGCTGGCCAGGGACGCGAGCTCACCCGGAGTAGAAGGTCAGGCATGGCACGTGAGTTGGGTCGAAATGGACCAACAGGCAACCACAATTCTTTGGTCTCTCACACACAAACACTGCCTCTTCCAAACCCGGACAGCAGCTTACCTCCTTTGGCCTCAGCATCCAACATTGCGCTGGTTATGCTTAGTGTCAGAGCAAGTAGCATGCTGAGGCAGGAGGAAGTAAATGTAAACTCATTAGGATTTCACCTTAGGTTTAACTCCCTTGAGGAATGGAGAGGCAGAAAAGAGACTGCTCTCTGGAGAGCTTTCTCCAGCTTCTCACTCTTCCAGGGGGAAGGAAGGCCACTTGTCTTTCCACAGAGCCAGAGTGGGCATCTTTCCTATATTTACTTCTATTTTGTAGGAGTGGACGCATTTTCCACCAAGGCAGGAAAGCTCAGCCCTCTGCAAATCTTTTTGTGTCCAATGTTCTCTAGTGAGGTTCTATATTCTATTTTGTACAAGAGAATGAGACGGGATTTAAGGAAGCTGGAAGAGTGGTCGAAGATATGGCAGCTGAGATTCAATGCCAAGAAGTGCAGAGTCATGCATATGGGGAGTGGAAATCCGAATGAACTGTATTCAACGGGGGGAGAAGGGCTGATGTGCACGGAGCAGGAGAGAGACTTTGGGGTGATAGTGTCTAATGATCTGAAGTCGGTGAAACAATGTGACAAGGTGATAGCTAAAGCCAGAAGAATGCTGGGCTGCATAGAGAGAGGAATATCAAGAAAGAAAAGAGAAGTGATTATCCCCTTGTACAGGTCCTTGGTGAGACCTCACCTGGAGTACTGTGTTCAGTTCTGGAGACCATATCTCCGAAGAGACAGAGACAAGATGGAGGCGGTCCAGAGAAGGGCGACCAAAAAGGTGGATGGTCTTCATCGAATGACTTATGAGGAGAGATTGAAGAATCTAAATATGTACACCCTGGAGGAAAGGAGGAGCAGAGGTTTAATGATCCAAAGACAACGACAAACCTTTTCTGTTGGAAAAAAATCAGCAGAACCAGGGGGTCACGATTTGAAGCTCCAGGGAGGAAGACTCAGAACCAATGTCAGGAAGTATTTCTTCACGGAGAGGGTGGTGGATGCCTAGAACACCCTTCCGGAGGAAATGGTGAAGACCAAAACTGTGAAGGATTTCAAAGGGGCGTGGGATAAACACTGTGGATCCATAAAGTCTAGAGGATGTGAATGAAGAGAAGAGGCATGGGGGTGGCTTGCAGGAATGACAGCTACTACCTGGAGATTAATATCCTTATTCAATAAACATACACACGGTTAATGCGACACCAACATTGCTCTATGCTTCAACAGCAAGAGGAAATGTGGAAAAAAGGATTTGCATCCACAAAAAAGCAGAGGAGTAGCTTGCTTGTTACAGCGGTTACTACCCCAAACCAAATAAGCCTGATACTTCACTTTCAGTGCATATCAAGTATAGCTCTCTGCTTCAACGGCAGGGGGAATGAAGAAAAGATTTATATTCAGACAACAACCAAGGACTGAATTACATAATCTGGGTAAATAAATAAGCATGGGTGTAGATTGCTTGTTACGGCGGTTACTACCCAGAATCAATTAAGCCTGATACTTCACTTGGAATACATATCCAGCACAGCTCACTGCTTCAACGGCAGGGGGGAATGAAGAAAAGAGGATTTATATTCAGACAACAACCAACAAGGACTGAATTGCACAGGCTGGGTAAACAAGTGTGGGAGTAGCTTGCTTATTACGGTGGTTACTACCCCTAAACAATTAGCTAGATACTTCACTTAGATGCAGCACCAGCACTGCTATCTATATCGATGGCGGGGGTGAAAGGGAAATAGAACCAAAAAGTTACTTATAAGGGCCAAGAGTAACAGCTAAATATGAAAAACATAAGTGTGAAAGCTTGCTGGGCAGACTGGATGGGCCGTTTGGTCTTCTTCTGCCGTCATTTCTATGTTTCTATAGAAGCTGGCGAGGATTCTGAGGGTGCAACTTCTGGAGGGCATCCAGCTCAAAGGATTGAGAATGGTGCCATTGCTGAAGGACTGCCACACTTACTTTTACAATTGTTGCAGGTACCTGTAACAGTGGACCCAACACCGGTTCTTGGTAAAGGTACAAGGAAAAGTCATAAAGAGCTTCTGGAATCTGTTTTCTGTGCTCTGTATTTTTACAATTTCTTGTTTGGACTGTGAACAGTAACTATTAAGAGAATACAAAGTCTGACCTGGATTCTTTTTGTATTTTTCTGCCCTTTTATTCTTCTTCAGTAAACTATTTCCAGGGGTGGCTCAAGGCAATCTGCTGCCTGAGGCAAGGGATGAATTCCCCTACCCCACAAGACCCAGCACAGGTCAAATTTTGGAGAGGGCCAAAGGGATGGGAGTCCTCTTGGAGTTTGGCTCTTTCAGTGATTTGAAATGCTGAAGAAGGGAGATGCAGAGTCCGAGGTCCCAGAGAAGTGGCAGATATAGTGTCAAGGATAATATTTCTAGTAAGCTTGCAACAGGGGCAGTTCTATAATGAGGCAGGGTGAGGTGGCCGCTTCAGGTGGCAGAATTTTGAGGCGGCTGCCTCAGCTCAGCTGTGGCATCCGCCTCACCCTGCCTGCCCCTGGCACGGCTGCCTCAGCTCAGGATGGCAGCGGCTGAAGAGCAGGGAGAGGCTTGGGGCTACCACCGGAGCTCAGGCCGGTGGCAGTGAAAGAATGGAGAGAGGCTGGGCTCAGGGCCGCTGCTGGAGCTCAGGCTGGTGGCAGCCAAAGACTGGAGAGAGGCCCCATGTGAGAGAGAGGCAGCTTGTGTGAATGTGCACGTGTGTGTGCTTCTGCATATGTGTGCGAGGGTGTGCTTGTGTGTGTGTGAGTTTGAGATGAAGCTTGTGTGAGTTTGAGAGGCAACTTGTGTGTTTGTGCGCATGTGTGAGGCAGCTTGCTTGTGTGTTTGAGTGGCAGCTTATATGTGAATGTATGTGTGTGTGAGAGAGAGAGGGAGAGAGAGAGATTGCGAGCCTGGGGGTGGGAGTGAGAGAGCATGTGTGAGGGTGCTTTCGTGTGGGTGCCAGGGAGAGGGAACCTATGGGGCAATAGAGGGGGGAAAGGGTGGCAGGTTGGCGGGTGGGGGCACAATCTCATCCTTCGCCTCAGGCAGCAGATTGCCTTGAGCCACCCCTGGCTGGCAACCCTGCCATACTCTCAAAAACCCTACTACTTGCCTTCCATGTTTCCCTAGCATTTGGCCCCATGGAGAAGACAGAGATCGGTGAATGGTGAAAGTCTGTGTATGGGGTATGGTGCACTCTCTCCAGGTCGGTGCAAGGGTATTAACAATCTAGGCAAACTTTATAGATTTGTCACCTTCTTTTTCCCAGCCCTCACCACACACAATTAAGAATTATGCATTTAAAATAACAGATTTAATATAAAAAAAGGACATTCATAGTCTTTTGAGGTAAAAATATTACAAAATGTATATTGTTTTTACATGCACTGCTGTGAAGCAAACCAGAAAGCCTTGTAAAAAGACACTGGGAACCCATATGCTATTAGACATATTTAAGGACCTTTGTTTTCAGTTTTTATTTTCTTTTGCCTGGGAATTTCATTGTGATAAAAAAAAATTTGTGGAAAAATTACTTTGATATAGCACTTAGAAAAAAACATCACCGATGTATCACATTGAAAGCCCCAGGAAAAATAAAATACAAACTGAAAAGGAAGGTACCTAGGCATATTGTAAAGTTCATTTGATGTGGGCATGGCCTCAGAAAGCAATGCGTAAACTGAATTACAATTACAATATAGTAAACCAACCATACCAAAACAGCACTAACTGTCAGCACTCAAACAGTAACTACCCTACCTAAAAAAGGAAACACTACAAATATTACACCAGGCCTTAAAACACCAATACACCTCCTATTAGAAAACAGAACCAGCAAGACTGCTATAGACCCCCTAGGAGAAACTACATGCCAGCAGAATACCTCACCTCGGTGACACAAGCAGAACACAAACGGATTCTCACCAAATGCAGAATAAAGTGACCATAAAGTCTAATCAGAAATGTGCAGACAAAAACTGAACTGGAAACTGCAACAAGCCAGACTCTGCATGCAGTGCAATAAAAGAAAAAAAATAATAAAATCAAGAAATATTAAACATAAATCATAATAGAAAAACTATTATAATAGAAAGAACAAATATTTCAAAACAGCAAACAGAATATCATTCAATAATTAAACTCAGGAACATTTTTAAATAGTTCTCAAAAACCAATAAAATATTTCAAAACAATTAACACATCAAATAACACCCAACAATTAAACTAATAAGAATAAAAAAAAATTCTGTGCTCTCTGTACCTGGGATCTTTTGATGTCCAGTCACCCTGAGACTGGTGTAGATTGGGAAAAGGGCACCGCCCAAACTTTATCTTCTCTTTTACACACACACAAACTTACACACACACACTCTCTCTCTCTCTCTGTAACGTTTGGCAGCTTATGGGGTGGTCCTGCAAGCAGCCTCTCTTACCCGGACCCCAGTACACCACATGGTTTCCTCTGGCAGTGTGGACACTGCCTTGCTGGGCCCCCTGACTCTGGTCTCCTTAGGCACACATGCACACCGCTCACCAGATTAAGAAAGCTCTGTGGCAGGAACGCACAAGCCAGCGCCTCCTGTTGATGTCAGCACGGCTGGGCATTTAAACCCCAATCATGTTTCAGTCTGGTGCCTCCACAACTGGTTTCCTGCCTTGCAGTGCATGTTGCTTCTTCAGATCCTGTTGTGCTCCTGTCCGGTTCCTGTTCCAGCCTGCCTTGCCTCATCCAGACTGCCTTGCCTTGCTTTTGCCTCCTACCTTACCTCCCTTCGGTCCCACGTTCACCTGCTCTCCTGTTATTGGCCTCTGCTTCAGACCTGAACCTCTCTCTTGCTTGCCACCTGCCACTGACCTCTGTTATGGACCTGGACTTCTCTCTTGCCTGCCGCCTACCACGGAACACAGCTATGGACACCGGCTATGCCTTGATCTCTGCCTACCCTGATCCTCAGCCTGTACCTGGTAACTGTCTGATCACTGCCTGTCCTGATCCGACCCTGGACTCCCTCATTCCAACTGCATCTTGGGACATTCACCTAAGTCCTGCTGGCCCATGGAACCCATGCTGGCCCATGGAACCCAAGAGCTCAATCTGCGGGGAACGGGGCTGGTATAGGTGAAGATCCAGCTTGGTTGCAGCCTAGGGCTTGTGTGACAGCATGGGCCTAGTGGGTTCGCCCAGCTAGTCTGTGTCAACCATGCCACAGCACAAGGGATCACAACCACGGCACTCTGATACACCCCCCCATGCTCTCATACACACTCCCTCTCTCACACAGGCTTTCTGACTCTCATACATACACACTCACATAAGCTATTTCTCACACACACATTCACATGCAGGCTCTCTCAAACATCCTCTCTCTCTCTCTCTCTCTCTCACACACACACACACACACACACACACATATACATGCATTAATGCAGGTACATACCCTCATCCTCTCTCTCAAACACACACACATGGGCACAGGCTCTTACACCCTTTCTCTCTCTTACACACAAACACATATAGGCTCTTTCATGCACTCTTTCTTTCACAGATGCATACAGGCTCTCTGACACACATACACACACTCACACACATGTATACAGGTTATCTCATAACACTCACACACATACATACAGGCTCTCTCACAGCACACACACTCACACCTATCTCACATGCATAAGGTCTATTCACAACACACACACACACTCCCTCTCTTTTTGGGCTGTGGCAGGATGGGATCCACTGTGGTCCCACTGGGCCTCACCCTTTGGGCCACAGTGAGATGTGGTTTGCATAGCTCCACTGACCCTTACTCTTCAGGCCACGATAGGATGGACTCCGCCATGGCTCCGCTGGGTCTTGATATTCGGGACGCAGCAGGATTGGCTCCACTACAGCCCCACTGGGCTGCACTCCTTGGGCCACGGCAGGATGGGGTCCACTACAATCCCACTGGGTCTTGCTCTTTGGGCCGCGGCAGGATGGGGGTCTACCCTGGCCCTTCTCTTTGGGCTGTGCTATTCAGGCCATGGTGGGATGGGATCCGCCACAGCCCCATTCTTCAGGCCACATGCTTCGAGCTGTAGCAGGATGGGTTCTGACACGGCCCTGCTCTTCAGGCTGTGGTGGGATGGGGGTTTGCTGCGGCCCTGCTGGACCTTGACCTTCGGCAAGGTGTGGCAGATGCCACAGGAGTGTTTTGGGTGAGGGGGGAGACACTTTTTGCTGCTTCCAAAATTTTGCTGCCTGAGGCAACTGCCTCACCTTTCTCATGATACCACCACCTCTGACTGTTTTGTTTTGGATCAAAACATTGTTGTGAAGAGTCTTCCTTTATTCACTATATGATCCTCTTGGATCTTACATCATTGAGCTGCCTCTCACTAGAAGAATCCTGATCTGGGCCTGTAGTTTTTCTCTGTAGTACTCAAAGGTTTCCCCTTGTCTTCTACAGGGAGTGCCCAAAGAAAACCTCTCTCTTCCTTGCTTGAACTGGAAGCATTTGGGAATTTTGGGAGGAGAGGCATCAAAGGATGCCACCCTGGATGGGGACCTTTTTTTTTTTTTTTTTTTTTAAATGAAGTATTAGGCAAGAGGGAGTGAGGGTCACCGGGACTGTGCAGGAAATTTTTTGAAAATGGAGTAGTAGATGGGCAGATTGGGACAGGAGGATGGGAGTGATATGAAACATCTAGGGGGGGGAGGGAGGCAGTTCTGAGGGAAGGAAGAGTTTTAATCTATCAGCTAAATTCAGTTGCGCAATTCATGCGACTAGTGTTAAGCAGCTAAACTTAGCTGGTTACCTCTGAAAATCAAAGCTAACAGGAATCGTCCCTTTTTTTAGATTAGTTATTGTTTGCCTTGTGATTTTAGGGGGGGACAAATTTAGCCAATCAGGAGTGGGAAAAATTTTTAACTGATTAGATTTCACTGGCCTCAGACCAAAGTTAGCTGTTTTAATCTTTTTAAAACCCCACCCTTATGAGGGCAATTTTCATTCTGCTGGCACATCACAGGTACTTTTTACCTATGAACTTTGAATCAATCCTCAAAGTAAAAGCACACACGTAGTTTTAATTTGATCACTGCCCTAAGGAAAAGAGTCTCAAATTCACTTGCACCTCCTTTCTGTGCAGGTTCTTTTTTCACTTAAAATAAGGCACGCATTTTTTAAAATACATAGGGACTTTTGTTTTCAGTTTTGATTGCATTTTCCCCAGGAGTGTATCGGGATTTATTTCAACAAAAACAGAAACGGGAAAAATCAGTGGAAAAAAAAAGTGACTCATCATTTTTCTAGGCAAATATCCTTGTTCTTATAATAAACACTGATAAATTCATTGGAAAATAAAAATAAAAACTGAACACAAAAATCTCTAAAAATACATAAATATGCATACTGTTTTAATTCCTCTCTCAACTTCACCCCTGGGAATGACTCCCAGAAACGCAGATCAAAGTATGCGCAAACCGGACCTAAGCATATACTTTACCTGCATACAAGGAGAGCATTTCTACGGGTAAAGCACCGTTTTACCACCAGTGAGATGGATTTGAAAATTGCCCTCTGTGTCCTAATACACTAACAGGCTGATGCAATACCATGCGCTACGAACAGCGCATGGCTCAACATGCAATTGGACGCATGTCCATAAATACCAATGCAAAACAGGGGTTAGCGCATCCAAACTGCGGGTCCAATTGAGTGTGTGGCTACAGTGCTCATCAAATATAAAGTACATGTAGATGAGGCTATTAGCTAATCCTTGCCATGAAAAAAGTTTCCCACACGCTTAGTGCGCCCTTGCAATGCGGCAAATTTTACTCCAGCCTGGGACTGGTATAAAGGTCTGCTGCACTCAAAGGCGCATTGTAAAAACTCCAAATTCCTGCATTCTGTGATCTCTCCTATTAGTCTCGTTGTAATACTAAATAGGAGGGACCACAGAAAGTGGAATCATTTAAAAAAAAACAAAAAAAAACAAACCGGTTTGTGAAAAAAAAAATATTTCTGGGCGCCCAATATAACCCACAATATACACGGTCCAGGCCCAGTATATTGTGGTTGTATATTGTGCCGATAGCGGGAGAAAATGGACACTCGTAATGAGCACCTCCTTTTTACAGTGGCACCTAATTTTAATATAAAATTGGGCACCCAAGAGAGGTGGATCGGTGGGCACTCAATCATAAGTGCCCGTTTTACGCGCGCCAATATTACATCAGCCTGTATTAGCATTAAAATATTGTTCTTGCAGCAAGGGTGCATCATACTAGCTTTTAACACAGGCCTTACCTGGTAACTGTAAGGTGTTGTCCTTGCACACTAAGAACAGCTTCTTGCACACTTGGATCTGGTTGTTGGTTAGATTCAAACTGTGTGTCAGAGTAGAACTGGCCTTAAAAAGAGACAAACAAAACAATTGTTAAAAAACCATCAATATTTTGTCACAAAGATTATTTGGTGCTGTACTCTGGGAGGTAAAAGAAATGTATACCTGGGAAAGAGAAAGGACTGGCAATTTATATGAATAATGCATCGCCTGGATTATTTGGGTAGGGCTGGGACATGGGACTCTACAGGTAAGGATGGGTGATTCTGGAGTTGGAACCTATAGTTAGCATAGAACAGAGACTGGCAGGTTGAAGAGTGTTCTGCCTTGTTGTAGGTGAACTCTCTATGGTATAGTTCAACCCAATTGTCCTGTTGGCAACTCAAGAAGAAACAAAGGTACTGTTCTGCTACGTGATTCACTGGTTCTATCTGTCCATCTGTCTGGCGGTGATGGGCGGTCAAGGTACAAGGCTTGATTTCCAATAATTGACACATGGTTCTCCAGAATTTTGAGATAAACTGCGTTCCTGATCACAGATAATATGGTCTGGGAATCCATATTGCTTGAATACCTGGTGAAAAATGGTCTCGCCTGTTTCGTCTCCCAAGAATAAAGTTGGATGGGTATTAAAATGGGCCACTTTTGTAAACTGGCCAAAAACCACCATGATCACTGTATTTCCCTATGAAAGGGGTAGGTTAGTAATGAAGTCCAAGTTGATCACTATCCAGGGATTAGAGGAGATTTCTGCAACTTGGTGTAGGACTTTGTCATAAGAATATAAGAACATAAGAAATTGCCATACTGGGTCAGACCAAGGGTCCATCAAGCCCAGCATCCTGTTTCCAACAGTGGCCAATCCAGGCTTCAAGTACTTGGTAAGAATCCAAACACTAAGTAGATCCAATGCTACTGATGCCAATAATAGCAGTGGCTATTCTGTAAGTCAACTTGATTAATGACAGTTAATGGACTTCTCCAAGAACTTATCCAAACCTTTTTTAAACCCATCTATACTAACTGCACTAACCATATCCTCTGGCAACAAATTCCAGAGATTAATTGTGCGTTGAGTGAAAAAGAATTTTCTCTGATTAGTTTTAAATGTGCTACTTGCTAACTTCATGGAGTGCCCCCTAGTCCTTCTATATTATCTGAAAGAGTAAATAACCAATTCACATTTACCCATTCTACACCTCTCATGATTTTAAAGACCTCTATTATATCCTCCCTCAGCCGTCTCTTCTGCAAGCTGAACAGCCTTAACCTCTTTAGCCTTTCCTCATAGGGGAGCTGTTCCACACCCTTTATCATTTTGGTTGCCCTTCTCTGTATCTTCGCCATTGCAACTAAATCTTTTTTGAGATGCGATGACCAGAATTGTACACAGTACTCAAGGTGCGGTCTCACCATGGAATGATACAGAGGCATTATGACATTTTCCATTTTATTCACCATTTCCTTCCTAATAATTCCTAACATTCTGTTTGTTTTTTTGACTGCTCAGAACACTGAGCTGATGATTTCATTATGATGCCTAGATCTTTTTCCTGGGGTGGTAGCTCCTAATATGTCCAAGTACATAGCTCACAGGATCAAAGATACTGCACTATATACATGAGGCTAGTTTGGACCAACAAACTTTTCAAGCCAACAGGCAGATGATCTTAGTCTGGCCTGAGAGCCCAACCAAATGGAAGTAATGGTAGTGACAATGGCTCTCCAATGTAGTAGGATCAATGGGCACATATACATATTGCTAAAAGTAGAATTATTCTTCATGAAGATCTTGGCAATGATTGGTATTCTTTCAGCTCAGTTTGGACCATGAGATCTTTGCTTCCTGTGACATGAATTAGGGCCAGAAAATTGTGATATTATGTAGCTTTGACAATTTGGCTGAAATCAATGATACCTGTAGAGAGGGCTTCCTTTGCTGCAAGGAATCCCAGGTAGTGCTTTCCTTTCTGGGGCAGTGCATTGGTCTTCCATACTGAGCTCTGAGGTGATAGGAGAGATGGAAGTCAAATCATGAGAAGAAGGCCCAGTGCTTTTGCTGAGGGTTCAAGATCTTTGCTAATCACAGGTATTCTACACGGCACTGGTCAGTTAACATGTACAGGTTGCAGTGTTCCCTCCAGATAATGCCTCCATTCCTGGAAGGCTAATTTTATGACCAGGAATTCCCTATCCAGAGTGGCATAGTTTGGTTTGGCAGGTGAAAATTTATGGGAGAAGAATGTACAAGAGTGTAATTCTTGGCAAGGCCCTTGCTGCCAGGACAGTACTGACTAGGGCCATCTCAGAGGTATCAGTTTCCAAGACAAACTGCAGGGTCAGATTAACCAAACTGCAGGGTCAGATTAACCAAAAGGGGAGCAGAAGTGAAAGCTAGCTTTAAGTGGTCAAAAACATGTTGAGCTTCTGGGGGTCCACTAGAACAGGATAGTTTTCTTCAATAGGCACACTGGTGGTGGGAGGATGGCACAATTTTGGAGAAATCCCAAATAAATATGTGAGAAAAGTTTGCAAATCCAAAAAAAAAAAACATATCACAGATACTCCTCAGAGTTTCCCAGTACTAATCTGCCTGCATTTTTCCTAGGTTCATTTGCACTCCCTTTGCTGAAAGCATATAGCACAAGAATTCCATGGATGCCAAGTAATACAAGCATTTTTCTGCTTTTGCATAGATCCCATGTTCCTGCAACTGCTTCAAAACTGAGGTCACATGATCATGAATTTCCATTTTTTTCTGAATACACTAGGACAGGGGTGGCCAACTCTGGTACTCAAAACAAACAGGCCAGATTTTCAGAATATTCACAATGAAGATGCATGAAATAGATCTGCATACAATATAGGCAATTCATGCAAATCTACCTCATGCATATTCATTGTGGATATCTTGAAAATGTGGCCTGTTTGTGGCTCTCAAGGACCGGAGTTGGTCACCCCTGCACTAGAATGCCATCCAGATAGACCATAACATAGAGATTTGACACATCATGGAAGATGACATTTATCAGCATCTGGAATGTGGTTGGTGAATTGGTGAGTCCAAAAGATATCAACATGTTCATAATAAGTTTAAAATTTGGTCTTCAACTCATTCCCAGCCCCGAATCAAACTAGTTGTAAGTACTTCTCAGAAAAAAACTTGGAAAAGAAATAGGCTCCCTGAACAATGAGCACTGAATTTGAAGCAAAGGGTATCAGTTGTGGACTGTTATTCAATTCAAGATCCAGTAATCTACACACAGATGGAGAATACCATCTTTCTTATTCACAAACAGACTGGGGCTCCCACCAGTGAAGTAGATCAATGGATAAAATCCTTCTGGAGATTTCTTGAAGGTAAAATCATGAGTGAGGTGGAACGGGTAAATAAAGGACAGTTATTTACCCTTTCAAATAATACTAAAACAAGGGGATACTCCACGACATTAACAACCAGCAAACTGTGGATCCTGTTGCCAGAGGACTAGCCTAGCTGAGGGTAAAAGAGGTTTGGTCAAGTTCCTAGAGGAAAAGTTCATAAAACATTCTTAACCAGGTAGACTAAAGAAAGCTATTGCTATCCCGGAGAACTAGTAACAGGAAGTAAGTTTACTTCATGGGATCTGCCAGTACTTGTGACCTGGACTGGCCACTATTGGAAACAGGATGCTGGGCTTGATGGTCTGACCCAGCATGGCATTTCTTATGTTTTTATGGTAGTTAGTCGGTGATTTAGTTATTGGAATGGATAATACATACCAATGAGTCCACTGACTTTGCTGGAGAAATGATGACCATCTATTATGGATAATTTAAGAAGGCGCTTAGGAAGCTTTATATATGAAATAATTATTGTTGCTCTGTCTTCAGCAGTGATTGTGAGACTTCCTTCCTCTTCAACCGAAACCTTCAGGCTAAGAAGGAAAATAATTTCTTAAATACTTTACAAATCCCATTGACATTGATGACATGATGGCTGGTAAGATTTGTGTCTATTTGGTTCTTTTTTTTAAAGAGGAGTTGTGAGTTGATCATCAGTTCTTTATAATCTTTCTCTTATACTCTGCAGCAGTCATGAACTGTGGGTACACATGCTCATGAATATAATTGACATCAGTAGCTTTAAACTAGAAGTTACATCATAGTACTTCCTGTCCCTGCTCTGCCTCCCATTGCAGTGGTCCTTCCCTCTCAGTATAAGTATTCAAGATCTATAGTATACGACCAATAGTTTCTGTACATGAAAACAGCAGTTAGTGAGCTTGCTAAGGCCATTTAGCATGCATGTGGAATAGCTTACTATGCACTACAACCCTAGTATGCATGCTAAACTGGTGCAGGAAAGCATTAGTGTGTATGCACTAAAATTAGCACATACAGGCATGTAAATTAAAGAATATAAGATGCAAATTAGGCTTTAGTGTGTGCCCACTAAATAGTATGGTATGCTCTCCTCCATTTGTAATGTAGTGTGGGCTAGGTGAGGTCTAAAATTTAACACCTGCTCCAAGATTAAATGTTAGTTTGTCTGTAGGGTCAGCAGATTAATATTTAAAATTGGGGGGAGACCCTGCCCTTGGAGCCTCCCTCAACTCACTGGTTCACTGATCACATACACTCATCATATCATGATGCAATGACCAAGGGGCCTCAGTGGCCTAAACACCCCCTCCCATTCCCCAACACAAGTAGCAGGCGGTCTTGGTGGACCATGGTACCCCTGGATATAAGCAATAAAGAGACTCACTGACTTGATTTCTCTCTGGTCCCCCTCCTTTCTCCTTCTATATTCCCCTTGCCTACCCCTTCAATGAAAGCATCTAGAAGATGGAGCAGCAAGACTACCACTCCATTGGCACAAGCCGACCTCTCACACTCATGGATAGAGCAAAGGAGAATATGAGAGGTCATCCAGCACCATTTTGGAGTCAGAGGCAACAGGACAGGAAGGAGTCTTGTTCTCGCCTCTCCTCATCTTCTAAATGCCCTCATCGGAAGGGGTAGGAAGGAGGAGGAGCAGGTGAGGGAAGGAGAGAGCCAGGATGAGGGATCAGACTAATGAGGGCCCTTGCTACTTGTGTCTAGGAAGGGGAGGCAGGACTTATCTTGGGCTACTGAGATCTAGGAACACCACCACAGAGTGTGCAAGCTGTACATTCTGCTGGGACAGTAAGAATCTCATGCTGATTGACTTCAGCAGGCAGAGCAGGTTTCTACTTATCAATTGAATGGTTTCATTCTGCTCATCAAAACCAATCAGATAGAAAGGCAGTAAGGAAGAAGAAAAGGTGAGATCCAGGTGTCAGTGGATACAGAGAGTGGTGATGTAAGAGAGATTTAAAGGCAAAGAAGAGAGAAATTGTAAAAAAGATAAAAGGAAAAGATCAATATCGGAGACAGATGTAGGAGAAGAAGTGATCATGATAAAAGAAATAGAAGAAATGTAAAATGGAAAGTAGACGCTGGTAAAGTAGTTAGGAAAAGACAGACAAGAAGAAAGCAGAAAAATGCAGTGGCCTGATCTGTGTCTGAGACAGAAACAGCTATGGTCTGCACAGAAGGCAGTAGAGGCCCTTAATATAGAATAGAAAAAAGTACAGGAGCATTTGGAGGGACACAAGATTAAGAAAGATGGGAGAAAAGTGGTGAGGAGGGAAAGAAAATGAAAGGTGTGGGGAAAATGTGGTGAGGGGGTAAGAAGATTTCAATACCTTTTATTTTCTCACTGAAGTAGGGTCTTAAAAATTATTTCGAACAGGGGAATGGTTGGCCAACCCTGACTCTTGGACTTTTCCCTCCTATTGTTCCCCCTGTAGACCACCATCAACCCCACTACTCCTCTCTCCATGCCTGGAAAGAACGATAGGGTCAATGCAGGGGATCTGTGAGCCAGCGCCCATTCACAGATCCTTCGGTGGTCCCCCGCCCTCTTTAAATACAGGTCCTTCGATCCATGAGTGGAACACAATTGTCTATGGGTGCCATGCTAGTGGAAGTAAATTCCAGTGGTGATACTGCATCATAGCAGGGGGGTCCCTTCCCGGGGCCAGCCATGAATTTGAAGGGGATCCCTGTCCCCTCCAGTCCAGGGTGGAGTGAGTTGTCCGCTGTTTATGGCTACAGGCAGCCAAGAGGGTAAATTCACTATTGTGGATTGGCCAGGTATTATAAAGCATTTCATTGAGCTGTCTCTGCTTACTAGGGTCATAGGATAGATTGGTAGTTCAGTTTTCTATCAATTATAATCTCAATCTTCTATGTGAACATTTCAACAATGGTGGATTTCTTACCTGTTCAGTTCAACTGAGTCAGTGCGGCTCCAAAAGAGGAGGACTGCATTAGTCTGATTCTGCAAGATGATTTCATCCCTTGTTACTGACAAATTCATCTCTGGATTCTTGTATGTAATTCCAAATGATTTAAAGCGTTTGCCAGTTCTTTCAAGCTTACCAGTCACCCAGATTCCTGAAAAAAATCAAACTATATGCAGTAACATAAGCAGCAAATGAGACTGAAGGATATAGACCCCAGAGGAGAAGAAAGATGGAGGGATAGTGAAGACATGGTTAAAAACATTCAAGTATTTCAAAAGTATACACAATGCATAAGAAGCAAGCACTTTTCAGTAGAAAAGAAAGCATACAAGAAGAGGAGGTAGACTCAGGAGGAATATTAGGAAAGATTTCCCCACAGAAAGGGCAGTGGATAGGGTTGAACCATTGTCTCAGGGCCAATTCTGTGTGCTGTTATGCAGAAGACCTGGGTTTGATTCCCGGGTCAGATCTTCCACTCCCTAAGCCGTAGAAGGGTAGAGATGCTGTGGGAGTTCACAGCTCCTGGGGTTAGGCAGTCCTGGGCATCATCTACATTTAGGACTGAGAATTTCAGATGTAGCCCTGGGGCATGGCCCCAGCTCAAGACTGTAGCTGCGATATGACTGGGCTGAGATTGACATGGGGGTGGGGATAGAATACAGGAGAATAATGACCCCCACGTCCTTGTGAATGAAGATTCATGTGCTGGAATTCAACCCCGGTTCCGATTGAGTGGGAATTCCAAAGGAGTTAAGAGGAAGCTGGGCTCAAAAAAAGAAAAGGGTGGATGGTGGATGCATGGACAAATACCCAGTGGAGGTGATGGGAGGCAAAAACAATAGAATTCAAGAAAGCCTGGGGGAAGCACAGAGTATCTGCAAAGGAGTAAAAGCAACACCAGAGATTAAGTGAGGCCTACAGTATTACAACAAGAAGGAAATGGAGTAGATTATGTGGGCCTTATCTGTCAACATATTCTCTGTTTTTGTGCTTCCTTAGGTTCATTTAGCAGTTCTGCTTTATAGCTAAACAGGGATTTTTGTCATCGTCTGAATCAATGTTTCTCAAGCCAGTCCTGGTTTGATTTTTAGATATCCACGATGCACATGCATGACAGCCTCCACTGAATGCAAATCTCTCTCATCCATATTCATTGTGGATATTCTGAAAATCAGACTGGCTTGAGAAACACTGCTCTGAATCATAGCTACAAAATTCCCCAGACTTGGTTTATGGGAAGAAGACCTATATCGATGGACATCTTATATAGATGCCAAATCAACCAGTATGGGATCAAGGTGAACCAATGGCTTCATTCAAGCTGTAAGAAAGATTTTCAAAGAGCCAGTGAGCAATGAAGTTAACCGGTTAATTTTTATCTGAATATTCAGTTGATACTAAATGGCTAAATTTGCCACTGAATATCTGCACAGTTTTTGCATGCATAAATCTTATTTTTCCCGTGATAGCAGGACTGAATTAGCCATGGGATCTGCCAATCAGATCCGGGAGGTGGAGCTTTGTTAAGCAGAGGTTTAGCCTTTTGTCTCTGTGGCTGCTCGTGTTCCCGCGCAGGAAAATAATAGATTCTCTTTAGTCTGTGATTAAGCTGTAGTTGATTCGAAGAAGCGGTGACTGCCAGGGAGGAGGGCGGGTCAGCATGGCTAATTCATTCTGCTATCTACGGAAACAGCATTTACGGTAAGCAAACTTGCTTTTTCCCGTTGATAGCAGGGCTGAATTAGCCATGCTGTCATGGGAGTCCCAAGCTCCCGATAACATTAATTGTGATACATATAGATGGACTTGATCTGAAGAAGTGTGGTAATCACCTTGGACAGGAGGATAGAGATTGCAGGATTGCTTGCCCTATCTTCACATCTGTGGTCGCTTGCTGATCAAGGCAGTAGTGCGATGTGAAGGTATGGACTGATGACCATGTAGCTGCCTTACAAATGTCTATGGGTTGTACATTTCGATGGTGTGCCCATGAAGTTGCTAGTGCTCTCACTTGGTGAGCTTTGGGTATAGAAGACAGATGTAACTTCTGCTTGTCATAGCAAAATTGAATGCATTGTACTATCCAGCTGGAAATGGTATGTTTTGACACTGGTAGTCCCGGTGCTTTTGAATCAAATGATACAAATAGTTGAGAAGCTCGGGATTCCAATTTTGTTCTCTCTTTGTAGTAAGCTAACACTCTTTTACAATTCAGCATATGGAGTAACTTTTCCCTTTCATTGGCTTGAGGTTTAGGAAAAAAGATTGGTAGTTCTATGCTTTGGTTAAGATGGAACTGCGAAACTACTTTTGGTAAGAAGGATGGGTGAGTTCTGAGAACCACTTTTTGGTGAAAAAACTGCAAGTATGGTGAATAATGGACTAGTGCTTGTAGCTCGCTGGCTCGACTTGCCAAAGTTACTGCTATTAGAAACACTACCTTCCAAGTAAGGTACTTTATATGTGCTGATTCCATAGGTTCAAAGGGGGAAAGCATGAGTTGTTCCAGGACTGTGTTGATATTGTAATCACAGGTCAGATTAGACAACTCTGAACATATAGCCATTATTGTGAAACTATGTTACCGAGCTTATCAGGCACCTCCATTACTAATAATAAGAACAGATGCATGTACAATTTACTATATGTGCCTCTATGTAAACCGCTGTGTTGGTAATATACTGAACGATGGTATAGAAAAGATTTTAAATAAATACATAAATAAATACATAAATACATAAATAAATTCCATGGAACTGGAGGTTTTGAAACTGGAGGACGAAGATGAGAGAGTCCTCTAATGAAACAGGATAGTAATGGATGATTGGATATCGGTGTATCATTTAATGGTCTATGGTATGCGCCTATGGCACTGAGATGAACTCTAATGGAAGATGTGGCTAGTCCAGTGTCGTACAATGTATGAAGGTAATCCATGAGTTTTTCTGGTGGACAGTCTATTGGTGATACGTTATTGGATATGCACCAAGTTGAGTAACGTTTCCATTTGTAGTTGTAGTTCTTCCTTGTTGAGAGTTTCCTGGATTCTAATAAAATGAATTGTGCAGACCGAGAGACTCCCTGTTCTGTTAACAGGAGCTGTTCAACCTCCATGCTGTCAAGTGGAGAGATGCGTGTAACGGGTGTAGAAGAGTCCCCTGATCCTGAAGCAGGAGATCTGGACGATTCGGTAGACATATTGGTTCTTCTAGAGATAGTCGAAGAACGAAACTGTACCATGGTTGTCGCGGCCAGGCTGGGGCAATGAGTATCAATTGAGCCCTGTCCGCTATGCACTTTTGAATCGTTCTTGCTATCAGAGGTATGGGAGGAAAGGCGTATAGGAGGCCTGTCGTCCAAGGGATGAGGAAAGCATCTTGAGCTATCCAGAGTTTGCTGGGTCTTATCGAGCAGAATTTGGGACCTTGAGCATTGATCTCCATTGCGAAGAGATCTATCGAAGATGTTCCCCATTGCTTGAAGACGGTTTGGGCTATGTCTGTATTGAGTGTCCATTCGTGAGGATGAAAGATTCGACTTAACCTGTCCGCTCATGTATTCACCACTCCTGGAAGGTAAGTGGCTTGCAGATGTATGCAATGCTGATGAGCATGTTGGAAGATAATCAATGTCTCTTTGCAGAGGAACCATGAACCGGACCCTCCTTATTTGTTGATGTAAAACATTGCTACTTGATTGTCCTTGTAGATCATGACTCTACGGCCCTTTAGGTAGTCTTGAAAAACTTGTAGAGCCCTTCGGATCACTCTGAGTTCCAACAAATTTATATGTAGGGTTTGTTCTGCGCTCCCCAACCCTTCCGCAATACATGAGGGGTTGTTATAAATTTGCCCTCTTAAGAATTACAGTGTGGTGTTAGCCAGTATTAATTCCCAGACTCAGTATTCTGTTTTTATCTCTGTGCTTCTTTCTGTGCCACTAAATTTATTGTTGCTGACTTTTGGATACAGATTGGAGAGTCCAGGAAGTTTATTCCTACCAAATTATTGTTGTCTTCACTCGGAGAGTCAATGGAAAAAGCTGAGCGCTAAAATTGTGCACTGAAATTCAAAGCACAGTTTCTTAATGCACAAGTTAATTTTATTTTAACTCCTGATGCAGGAAGCTAATGTTATGCTAATGCATCGAGAGTTGAAAAATGTGTCAAACCAGATAATATATGCACAGAAAAGTCTTAGCACACAGAAAAGCAAGGTAATGCACAGAAAACATGGTTTATGTGGAGAAAACATGTTTTCCATGCATAAAAGCAAGTTTGCTTACCATAAACGGTGTTTCCGTAGATAGCAGGATGAATTAGCCATGCACAGTGCGGCGCCAAAAATGATGGAGCGTAGCGCGACGCCGACAGCGTCGAAGATAATTATGGCACCAAGGAAGTCAGCGCATACCACGGCCCCGACAATGGCAGCACAGACAATCATGGTGCCGAAGAGGTTGAAGCATACGGCGCCGGGGACATCGGCGCAGACTACGACGCTGAAAACATCGACACAGACTATGGCGCCGGAAACATTGACACAGACTACGGCGCTGGAAACATTGACGCAGACTACGGCGCTGGAAACATCGATGCCCCATCCTGGACCTTCGGGAACTCAACAAATTGCTGGCCAAAGAGAAATTCAAAATGGTATCCTTAAAGTCAATTCTTCCTCTAATGCAACCCAATGACTGGATGTGCTCCATCTACCTGAAGGATGCATACACTCACATTCCAATCCATCCATCCTCTTGGCGTTACCTATGTTTTCGGTACAAACATCAGCACTACCAATACAAGGTACTCCCCTTTGGATAATCGGCTGCACCCACGGTGCTCACCAAATGCATGGTAGTGGTGGGGGCTCATCTCAGACAACAGGGTATGACAATCTTTCCATATCTGGATGATTGGCTCATAATAGCCTTGACTCGGGAAATATTGATCAATCATCTCCAAAGAATAATACAATGCTTACAAGCATTAGGAACAGTGATCAATTTTCAGAAATTACATCTGCAACCAGTACAGCAGCTGCAGTTTATAGGAGCATATCTGGACACCACTCGGAGCAGATCATACCTCCCATCGGAAAGAAAGGTACAACTACGTCAGCTTCTGCATCACTTGAACAACACTCAAAAACCTTCAGACAGACAAGTGTTAGTAGTCTTAGGTCACTTGGCGGCAGCCAATTTCACAGTTCCCAATACCAGACTACATATGAGACATCTGCAGTGGGGACTGAAACGTCAGTGGAGACAACACACATAACCATTAACACAGAAAATAAGATTAATGTCCGAGATGAGGAAGGACATAGCATGGTGGCTTTTCCACCCTCTCCAAGGGAGCACTGTTCCGTCTTCCCACGCACAATGCAGCCCTAACCACAGATGCATTGCGGAAGGGTTGGGGAGCGTAGAACAAACCCTACAGATAAATTTGTTGGAACTTAGAGTGATCCGAAGGGCTCTACAAGTTTTTCAAGACTACCTAAAGGGCCGTAGAGTCATGATCTACAAGGACAATCAAGTAGCAATGTTTTACATCAACAAACAAGGAGGGTCCGGTTCATGTCAGTTGTATGCAAATCTATGTCATGCATATTCATTAGGATATCCTAAAACCTCGACAGGTTTGTGGCCCTCGAGGATTGGAATTGCTCACCCCTGCCATAGACCATTAAATGATACACCGATATCCAATCATCCGTGACTATCCCGTTTCATTAGAGAACTCTCTCATCTTCGTCCTCCAGTTTCAAAACCTCCAATTCCATGGAATTTAATTATTTATTTATTTAAAATCTTTTCTATACCATCGTTCAGTATATTACCGTCACAACGGTTTACATAGAGGCACGTATAGTAAATTGTACATGCATCTGTTCTTATTATTAGTAATGGAGGTGCCTGATAAGCTCGGTAACATAGTTTCACAATAATGGCTATATGTTCAGTGTTGTCTAATCTGACCTGTGATTACAATATCAACACAGTCCTGGAACAACTCATGCTTTCCCCCTTTGAACCTATGGAATCAGCACATATAAAGTACCTTACTTGGAAGATAGTGTTTCTAATAGCAGTAACTTTGGCAAGTCGAGTCAGCGAGCTACAAGCACTAGTCCATTATTCACCATACTTGCAGTTTTTTCACCAAAAAGAGGTTCTCAGAACTCACCCATCCTTCTTACCAAAAGTAGTTTCGCAGTTCCATCTTAACCAAAGCATAGAACTACCAATCTTTTTTCCTAAACCTCATGCCAATGAAAGGGAAAAGTTACTCCATAAGCTGAATTGTGAAAGAGCGTTAGCTTACTACAAAAAGAGAATAAAATTGGAATCCCGAGCTTCTCAACTATTTGTATCATTTGATTCAAAAGCACCGGGACTACCAGTGTCAAAACATACCATTTCCAGCTGGATAGTACAATGCATTCAATTTTGCTATGACAAGCAGAAGTTACATCTGTCTTCTATACCCAAAGCTCACCAAGTGAGAGCACTAGCAACTTCATGGGCACACCATCGAAATGTACAACCCATAGACATTTGTAAGGCAGCTACATGGTCATCACTCCATACCTTCACATCGCACTACTGCCTTGATCAGCAAGCGACCAGGGATGCGAAGATAGGGCAAGCAATCCTGCAATCTCTATCCTCCTGTCCAAGGTGACTACCACACTTCTTCAGATCACGTCCAGCTATATGTATCACAATGTGATCGGGAGCTTGGGACTCCCATGACAGCATGGCTAATTCAGCCCTGCTATCAACGGGAAAAAGCAAGTTTGCTTACCGTAAACGGTGTTTCTGTAGATAGCAGAATGAATTAGCCAAGCTGACCCGCCCTCCTACCTGGCAGTCACCGCTTCTTCGAATCAACTACAGCTTAATCACAGACTAAGGAGAATCTATTACTTTCCTGTGCGGGAACACACGCACAGCTGCAAAGACAAAAAGCTAAACCTCTGCTTAACAAAGCTCCACCTCCCGGACCTGATTGGCAGATCCCATGACAGCATGGCTAATTCATCCTGCTATCTACGGAAACACCGTTTATGGTAAGCAAACTTGCTTTTATGCATGGAAAACATGTTTTCTCCACATAAACCATGTTTTCCCTGCATTACCTTGCTTTTCTGTGTGCTAAGACTTTTTTCTGTGCCTATATTACCTGGTTTGACACATTTTTCAACTCTCGATGCATTAACATAACATTAGCTTCCTGCATCAGGAGTTAAAATAAAATGAACTTGTGCATTAAGAAACTGTGCTTTGAATTTCAGTGCACAATTTTAGCGCTCAGCTTTTTCCATTGACTCTCCGAGTGAAGACAACAATAATTTGGTAGGAATAAACTTCCTGGACTCTCCAATCTGTATCCAAAAGTCAGCAACAATAAATTTAGTGGCACAGAAAGAAGCACAGAGATAAAAACAGAATACTGAGTCTGGGAATTAATACTGGCTAACACCACACTGTAATTCTTAAGAGGGTAATATTATAACAACCCTCATAGGGCTGAATCCCACGTGTATAAAATACATACAGACCTCTGCTCCAATTTTCAAAGAGGACCTCTGCGCATAAGTCCGCTATGATAATTGGTGTGGGATACTCCTGCTTGGGAGCCGGTGTAAATGTGTACATGTAGACTTATGCACATATTTCCTATAATCAAAAATATACACTTAAATGGTTTTCCCATCTCACCTCTACATATGTTTAAAATACGCAGAGAAGTACACATAAAATCACTTCCATGTGTACTTCTACACATACAATCGCCAGGATAATTTTCAAAAAGCCCATGTATGCGCATGAAACCATGTTTTACATGGGTAAATGCTTTTGAAAATTACCCTTGAAATGTATAGAAAGTAGGGATGTGAATCGTTTTTTGACGATTTAAAACAATCGTCAGATATATTTTAAATCGTCAAAAATCGTTAGAGCCGTGATACAGTAGCAATTCCCCCGATTTATCGTCAAAAAATCATAAATCGTAAATCGGGGGAGGGTGGGAAAACCGGCACACCAAAACAACCCTAAAACCCACCCCGACCCTTTAAAACAAATCCCCCACCCTCCCAAACCCCCCAAAATGTTTTAAATTACCTGGGGTCCAGTGGGGGGGGGGTCCCGACGCGATCTCCCACTCTCGAGCCACGGCTGCGTTGAGAAATGGCGCCGGTGGCCCTTTGCCCTTATCATGTGACAGGGCAAAGGTAGCGCCGGCGCCATTTTGGTTCCTGTCACCCGACGTCACGAGTGCAGGAGATCGCTCCAGGACCCCCGCTGGACCCCCAGGGACTTTTGGCCAGCTTGGGGGGGGGCCTCCTGACCCCCACAAGACTTGCCAAAAGTCCAGCGGGTGTCCGGGAGCGACCTCCTGCACTCGGGCCATATTGCCAATATTCAAAATGGCGCCGGCGCTACCTTTGCCCTGACTATCGATTTTTAACGATTTTTTAACAAAAAAAACCATGACGATCAGATTTCCCTCCCCGCCCAGCCAAAATCGATCGTTAAGACGATCGATCACACGATTCACATCCCTGATAGAAAGTAAGATTGCAGATAACACCATATCATGAGAGACAGGCTGAGCCAGTCCTGGTTTTATTCTATTGCGCGCATGAAGATGTGTTTCTGATTTCCATAATAGAAGCAGAATTATCTCTCTCTGCATGCCAACAGATTAACGCCAGGACTGGCGCTGCCTGTCCCTTATCACATACAGCTATCTGGACTCCTTGGTTGCATATGCAACTGGATTCTCCAATTTAACAAGCAGAGCTGCACAGAAGGTCATACTTGCTAACCTTTAAAATTTGTGTAAGGTAAGGCAATCTGGTACCTTTCCCAATTAATTTACAACAGGTAATAGAATTAGAATATGAAATGTGTAACCCCTACCTCCAGGAATGGGCTATGCTCCAGTGGGGCCATAAAAGAATTTGTATTCTTTCTTTGGGGCAAGAACCCTGGCTAGCTGGACACAGTCTCTTTCCTTCCCCACGGAGTGGGTTCTTTATTGGGCGGGGGGAGAGTTTCCTTTCAGGGCCCTGAGTGCTAGGAGTGTTTTGCAGATCTGAGTATCCCTGGGAGAGGAGTACACAGTAGTAGAGTTCTACTGCAGGCTATCTACACCAAAACAAACCACTCTAGACTCTGTGGTGGTGTAAAAAATAAAGTTTACTGGCAGATAAGCAGTTGGATATGGCACAAATGATTCAGTTCTCAGCCTCACAGTTAAGCATTTCAAGTTTCAGTTCTTTCTCTCAATCTGTGCAGAAGTGTCCCTCACAGGGTTCCAGGGTACATCCACTTTTGAGGGAGTGGAGGAGTGAAGGCCCCGGGTGGGAAACATGCCTGCTTTTGATATGTGGCAGGGATTCCCCTCCAACCCTGGATAAAAATGGACTAACCAATATTGGCACACAGAGTTTACAAGTCCCTCTCTCCCCAGGGGCGAAGACTCCGGGTGGGTTTCCCTGATGATGTCAGAAAAATTCTTACTCACAGCTTGGTTAAGTCCCTAGGTTTTGTTTCCTTGTACCTGGTTTCCCGATGGGAGGAATCCTTCTAGAAAAGCAGCTCCTGATGTTCCCTTCAGGTAAGAAGGGGCAGCTAAACACTTCCTCCTGAGCCTCAAAACAAAGACTCTTTCCTTGTAAATCAAATTACCACCGGAGGGTCCTGGCACCAGGTCACCACCACCTCCATCCTCAACAAGGGGCAGCTCCAAACCTGAGCAGCCCCCAAAACAGGGTTCCCAAATCCCTAAGTCCAGGTAGTGCACAGGGTCTCACCAGGCCTCCTACCAAGAAAATTGTAAAAACCCCAAAAATATACCCAGAGGGATAGCCCAACCAGCTAAAGAGTAGACTGGAAGGAAACCCTCTCGAACATCATCAGATTCCACAGGCTGGGTTAGTCATATTCCCCTGACTGGGCCTGAAAAATACAACTCAGATTAAGCTCAACTACCTCTTACCTTCATAAAACCCATAAAGGACAGCCCACAGACTTCCTCTATGCAGGACTGGCGGAAGCACTAGGCGAACTAGGCATGGGCTTAGGATGCCGAACATTAGGGGACACGAGCCACGTGGATCCGCGAGCAGCGATCTCCACTCCTCTTTGCCGCTGCGGTGCCGTCGCTTGCGGCCCCACATAGCCCACACCCCTTAATGCGGGGTGGCGGTGCGACGGGGGGGGGGGTTGACACTCCTTTTTGCCGCTGCGGTGCCACCGCTCGTGGCCCCATATGGCTCATGCCCCCTAATGGGGATGGCGGCATGACTGGGGGGGGGGGGGGTGGCATGACCGGGGGGGGGCAGTGAGATAAGGGGGGGGGGGCGCAAGGCAGAAGGTGCTTAGGGTGCCTAACCCCCTTGCACCAGCCCTGCCTCTATGGTACTGCTTAAAAAAACCCTCAGGGGGATGGCCATTCCAGACCCCACAAAGGGAGGGGCTGTATTTGATTGGGATCCTCCCCCTTACCCACTTGCACTGCTCTAGCTAGAAAATAGGTCTTAACCTGGGCTTACTGTAGTACAATCGTGGGATCCGCTGCACTATACTGACAGCCCTTATTATTTGAATTTTGGCCCTTTATTTCTTTATAGAAGAAAAATTTGTGGCAGACTTGTCCTTCTGAATCAGACTAGGCAAGGTGTGGATTCCACTATCTTCGTGGTTCTCTGCTCCATTCTGGTGAACAACTCACAAACCTTTCAACTGAATTCAAGGTTTAGAGGTCAAATGATTGAGCAGTTGGGGAATTTGGCTAATTTTATAAGAAAAAAAATAATCTTGTTTTAGAAAGTAAATCCTCCTTACCATGGTAAGTACTGTACAACACTAGGGACTGAACAATTGTGTGACTAAAAGCCACAGATTACAAGAACCCATAAATAAGTAATATGAAACTTAGCCAATGGTTTCTTGACTAAGTTGAAAAACTGCTTGAAGGTATAAATTAGTCCCTGGCATAAGCCTTACCTGTGTCAGGATCAGAAACCAGGTTTAGAGATGTCTGCAGCTGTCCTTTGATGTTTATGCAAAATGAATCATTTTGGCTTGGTAATTGCAAGATAAAATGTGGATCTTTGTCGCCTATGGGAAAAAGAGAGAGTTATTTTTGCTCAGTCCAGTATTTAGCATTGTGTTGTTTAGAGAGTGCAACTATTAAAGTTAGGGATGGGTAGCAGAAAACATTTTGTTTCATTTCACAGTTATTTTTGTGTGGACCCCAAATTGTTCCTTTAGTTTCAAAACAAAAAATAAATTTTTAGTTTGATTGTTTTTTTTTTTTTGTTTGCCATTAAAGTCAATGGGGGAAGCATTACAGCCTATATTGGGTTTCAGAACTGGGTTTTATAATCAATTGTCTTAAAACTTGTGGGAAGAAATCAACAGAAGGGGGGGGGGGGGGGAAGAACTCCAAGGTATCTAGAAAGACTGTGGATTCTGGACAGTGGCACCAAAAGTGTACAAGGACTGTGTACAAGGGCAAAGGGGTACCAGCATTAGCAGGATTTCACCAAATCACTGTGAGAGGAGCAAAGAAGCAGAAAAGATGGAAAGAACAGCCCAAGGCTCCAAAACAGGGCACCAGCAATAGTGATATAAATCCTTCATGGCATCTCAAGTGGGAAACTGGCACCCAAAAGTGGCATTAGCATCTTAAAGCAGCATGCAGAGGGAACACAGCAGAAAAGATGTCATAAAAACCCCAAGGCAGGCACTGGTAAAGGGGCCAAGCAGCATAAAGAGTAACTTCAAGACTCCAAAGCAACATGAGAGGCGCAAAGCTAACCCCCCCCCCCCCCCCCCGCTCAACCTGCGGGGAATGAGGGCTGATATTGGCGAAGCTCCAGTCAGCCTCCGCTTCCTGCTTGGCCTCGCCTCCCGATGGTGGGGACCTGTGGGCTTCCCCCACGGTGGTGCCAACAACACCTCAGGTCAGGGGTCCACCTCCACAACAGGTTACCAAGGCCATGGACCCATCAGCTCTCCAAGCCATTCCGGGCCTGACTCTGAAGATCCAGGAACAGCAGCGGTTTCTTGAGGTGTTGGCTACATCCATAGAGCACCTCAATGCTCATCTGAACTTTCATCCAGGCTCAGCGGGTTCCACACCTGTCTGGTCCAGTTCTCCGGCACGGGCTACTTTGGGCAGGGCTTCACTCTCCCTGCCTGCTCCGCCCTGTTTTAATGGGGACCCGAAGCTTTGTAGGGGCTTCATAAACCACTGTTATATGCAGTTTGCCTTGCAACCGTCCATGTTCCAGGATGACATCATGAAGGTGACGTTCATCTTCTCTCGCCTAGAAGGCAAGGCACTGGCTTGGGCTTCTCCCTTATGGGAACAAGAGGACTCTGTTCTTCAAGAGTTACCATGTTTTGTCACCACCTTCCATCAGACTTTTGATGATCCAGGAAGGCAGGCAACAGCGAGTTCGGATCTTCTGCACCTACGGCAAGGCCGTCGAGCACTCAACGAGTATACTATTGAATTTCGTACCCTAGCGACTGAGCTGGGCTGGCAAGAAGATTGCCTCCGATCCATTTACCTAGATGGCCTGTTGCCTCAGCTCAAGGATGAGCTTGCAGCCTGCGAACTACTGATCTCTCTCGAGAGCCTCATTGACCTCATGGGTCGCATAGACCATTGCCTTCAGGAGTGGCACCGGGAAGTCCAAACGCCTCATCGCCCAGCTGCGGAATGTTCTCGTTCTCCTCCTGCTGAAGGGCTCATTGCCAGCAGAGTGCCACCTTCTAACAAGCTTGAGCAGCCCATGCAGCTAGGGCATGGACGTCTTACCCCAGAAGGGTGCCTCAGGAGGAAGCATTCAGGCCTGTGCTATATAGAGGGGCTGCAGGACTTCGTCTGTCTTCTTGTCTCATTCATCCGGGAAACTTGCTGGCCTGAGTTCAGTAGGGGTCCTGAACTTGGGCGCCACCTCTCCGGCCCCCCAGCTGACATTCCCAGTTACTCTGACCTAGAATTCCTGTTCCTTTCCTACTCTGGCTTTGGTCGATTCAGGAGCTGGTGGAAACATCCTTGTGAGGGATCTGGCCTAACACCTGGGCATCCCTACTCGTACCATTGAGAAACCATTGCTTATCACCTCTATCCATGGCGACCCGTTACCTGGGAGGATTACCCAAGTCACCGTCCCTGTTCGCCTTCAGACTGGAACCTTGCATGAGAAGGAAGCAGAATTGTTCGTGCTAGATAAATCCATCCACCCAGTAGTGCTAGGTTTACCCTGGCTTCAGTGACATTCCCCGCGGTTCAATTGGGAGAATCTGCAACTTCTTCTGCCTGCCACCACTCTTGTTTAAGAAAAGTGGAATCACCCTCCATGCTCCTGCTGGCGGCCACTGTCTCAGGCCTTCCCGTGCCATATGCTGACTTTGAGGATGTTTTCTCCAAACAGAAGGCTGACATCCTTCCGCCACACCAAGAATTCGACTGCCCTATTGACCTCTTGCCTGGAACATCGCCTCCCAGGGGTAGAACCTACCTGCTGTCTGTACAAGACACCAAAGCTATGTCGGACTACATTCATCAAACCTGGCTATGGGGTTTATTCGACTCTCCATGTTGCCTCTTTTTCAATACCAAAAAGGATGGGTCTTTATGAACGTGTATTGATTACTGTGGCCTAAATGCCATCACTTGCAAGGACAAGAACCCTCTGCCCTTGATCAACGAACTATTTGATCACCTCCAAGAGGCCACCATTTTTACTAAATTAGACCTGTGAGGAGCCTACAATCTGATCCGTATATGCCCAGAAGATGTTTAGAAATCCTCTTTCAATACCAGAGATGAGCATTACGAATACCTCATAATTACGTTTTGCCTTTGTAATGCCCCTGCGGTATTTCAACGCATGATACTTGAAATATTCCACTACTTGCTGTATACAAAAGTCATTGCCTATCTGGACGACATACTTGTCTTCTCAAAGGACCTCCTGCTCATCTTCAGGATGTCCGCTCTGTGCTTCAGCGCCTGCGCGACAATCATCTTTATGCCAAGTTAGACAAGTGTCCGTTCGAGAGGCAGCCTACCCTTTCTAGGGTACATAGAATCTAGACATGGTTTCTCCATGGACCTTAGTAAACAGCAGAGCATCCAAGATTGGCCCCGGCCCAGGGGCCTACGGACATTATAGCGATTTCTATGTTTTGCAAATTATTATCGACACTTTATAGCCAACTACTCTCTAGTTGCAGCCCCTTTTATGCTCTCACTTGTAAGGGAAGTGACACCAAGACTTGGACTCCAGAGGCTATTGCAGCCTTCCAGGCCCTAAAAGAGGCCTTTGTACGTGGACCATGTTTATGCCATCTGGACCCAAATTGTCCGTTTATCATCGAAGTGGATGCTTCTGCCATTGGAGAAGGGGCAGTCTTGAGTCAACATTCCAATAAGAGCACCTTGCATCTATGTTCCTTTTACTTGCACAAATTTTCCTCCACGGAGCGGAATTACAGTATCGGGGATTGCAAGCTCCTCACAATTAAGCTCGCCCTAGAAGAATGGCGCCCCTGGCTGGAGGGCGCCCAACACCGCTTTAAGATATTTACAGATCATAAAAGCCTAGAGCACCTCCGACATGCCCAGCGTCTGAATTCCTGCCAGGCCCGCTGGGCGTTGTTCTTCATCTGGTTTAACTTTGATTTACGTTTCTGTCCTGCAGAAAATAATTTATGTGCTGATGCCTTATCTTGTTCCTTTGAGCCCGAAGATTCCCAGGAAAAGCCTCAGCATATTATTGACCCGACTTGTATCTACCTGTCTGCTGCCATGACTATGCTTGCGGGGAAGATGGTGGTGCCCCGCAGGCTTCGTGAAAAGGTACTACAGTGGGCACATGACTCCCGAGTCGCTGGACACCCTGGGCGAGCACGGATGTTGTCCCTCCTTCAACGTTACTATTGGTGGCCAACCATGTCCTTGCATACTCGAGCCTAGGTGGATTCCTGCCCCACGTGTGTACAACAAAAGACACCCATCGGCCAACCCTGGGGGCTATTGCAACCATTGTCAGCTCCCAGAGGGCTCTGGACTCACCTGTCCACCGATTTTGACATGGACTTTCCTGTATCTAATGGGAAAATCATTATCTGGGTGGTTATGGACAGGTTCTCCAAGATGGCTCACTTTATCCCGCTTCCTAGCTTGCCCTCTTCAACTGAACTAGCACGCCTGTTCTTCTTGCACATATTCTGTCTCCATGGATTACCTGAACACATCACCTCAGACAAAGGACCTCAATTTGTTACCTGTTATTGGCGCTCCCTGTGCAAGAAATTTGGGATATCGGTTGGATTGACCTCAGCCTACCATCCTCAGGCCAACATTCAAGCTGAACGTATGAACCACTTTCTCAAATTGTTTCTGCGCTCATACTCCAATGACCAGAAGACAATTGGGCCCAACTGGTCCCATGGGCTGAGTTTTCTCATAACTCTCACATCAATTGGGCCCAACTGGTCCCATGGGCTGAGTTTTCTCATAACTCTCGCAGCCACGGGAGCCTCCCCTTTCTCCTTAGTATATGGAAGACAACCACAGCCTCCTCTGTCGATACCCCTCACAGTTCCTTTTCCAGCAGCCCAAGCGACTGCAAATGTTGTTCAGGCCTTGTGGACCCGCACGAATCAAAGGCTACAACAAGCAGCTGCGCATGCCAAAAGATACTCAGATGCTCTCTGAAGGCCAGCCCCAGAGTTCCAGCCTGGTGACAGGGTATGGCTGAGTACACAACATATTCGTCTGAAGCTTCGTTCCTAGCATTTTGCTCCAGATATATTGGCCCATTTCCAGTCATTCGACGCATTGGCCCAGTCAGCTCCGTCTTCCGCCCACGCTGGGAATACACAACTTGTTCCATGTGTCCCTACTTAAACCCTTTGTGCTTTCATGACCGTCTCGTAGAACTCCTGAACCCTCGCAACTTGTTTCTGAAACTGACACCCTTTACAGGGTGCAAGACGTCAGCATCTGCAAGAGAGATTGCCGTTGGGAGTATCCCCTCTCTTGGGAGGGGTACAACCCCGAAGAAAACTCCTGGGAACCTGCTACCAACAACCTTGATAAAGATCTCCTCCAGCAATTCCATTTGACCCATCCGGGTAAGCCCAGATCTCCAGGAAGGGGACATAAGGGGGAGTACTGTTGCACTTCCCGGCCATGGCAGGCCTGTGGCCGGGCTCACTCACCCCCGACACTGGGTCCTCGGAGCTGGCCTGACCTCCTTGGTGGTGGTAGGCAACTGTCTACGTGCCCGCATTCCCTCCGTGTTCCCGGGACCCTCCTGTGCAGCTGCGGCCTCCTCCGGGTTGATTCGGCCTCCCCATGTATGCTGCAGGGAGATGCCGCCACTTTTTCTTCCCTGGTTCATCAGCCTTAGGCGCGCACGTGCCTCTCTGGACTTTAAAGGGGCTGCGGCGGGAAAGCCACCTGCGGACCCGGATGATGAAGTCAACTAGCTCCACTATATAAGGCAGGCTCAGACGTTCAAAGCCTGCCTTGGCAACAGATCTCCACACTTCCCTGTCATGCACTTTGTTGCTACTCCTGTTCCAGTTCCTGTTCCAGCTCCTGTCCTTGTTCCTGCTTAACTTCTGACGGACTTGCCTCTTGCTGCCTGCCTCGACCTTCTGCTTGGACCTGACCTTGTCTTTAGCTGCCTGCCTCGACCTTTGCTCAAACCTGGCCTTGTCTCTAGCCGCCTGCTTTGACCCTCTGCTTGGACCTGACCTTGTCTCTTGCCGCCTACCCCGACTCTCGTCTGGACCCGACCCCGACTAATGTGGCAGAGTTAGTGCGCACTAACGGGGAGTAGCGCATGCTAATGGGAGTTAGCGCACACTAACCCAAAAATGAATTTTTTTCAGAAATTTCAGAAAAATTCAATCGTTTTTCGGTTCTCCCAAACCATTCCGAATTAGGCAATCTTGTTGAAATTGCCTAATTCGGGAAAAACGATTGCACATCCTTAATGTAGGCAGGAATGAATAAGAATTTAAAGTGAAGGCATAATCACCCTTCTTCTTTGTTTTATGGTGAGAAAATAGTCTTTTCCTTAAAACCAGTAAATATGCTTTAAACTTATTTTTGTTTTTAGAAAGTTACTTACCACTTGTCAGAGGAGGTGTAAATGTCGATGTTCTTACTGTAAGAAAATAAAATAAGCTTTACTTAAGTTTCATGTTGAAAATGTATTGAAATCCACAAGATGGGAAGAGAGTATTAATCCAAAAGGAGTCTCGCTGGCTAGGGCTTTTCAGTAATTGATGTTGCTAAGTCAGAGGTTCTCTTGGAGTAGTGCCTCTAAAAGGGTTATGTTTGCATATGCCATAACAAAAAGGAGCCTCACTAATATGCCAGGCACCATAAAGGGGCAAAGTGGTACCAGCAGTGCCAGCAGTTCTCAAGGCACTGTCAGAGGAGCAAGGCAGCAGCAGAAGTAGGAAGAAAACCCAATGCTTCAAAAGAGGGCATCAAAAACAGTGGCATGAACCCTCAAAAGCAGCACGAGAGGCAAAGTGGCGCCAAGACTGGCATCAACATCCTGAGGTACCATGCAGGGGGAATGAAGCAGAAAAGGTGGCAGGAAAACCCCAAGGCACGAAAATGGGATAAGCAGACACCATGTGGCCGATGTAATATGGTGCGCTGAAGCTGCCATGGGTTTGCGCTTGGATGTATGCGCATTTGTACACGCATTTTCCCACGCAAAGCCTATACAGGGATGTAACAGCCAGCTAACTCAACTCCTTCCAGTTATACCCCAAATATTTATCTAGCTGGCTAACTCAGAAGTTAAATATTGATCAACTGAACAGCAACTACAGCTGTTCTGTTCACTGCATGTTTTTACTATTTTTTCAAAATATTCTTTTTAAAACGTTTGTTTTTTTATCAATTATGCTGTGAATTTTCCATTGTAATCTCACTGCCTACACAACAAGTGGAATACATTTTTTTTTCTTCAATTTTAAAATATACTGGTTTTTAAAAAAAAAAAAATTAGATTTAGGAGTAAGAGGAAAGTTTCATACATTGTGTAGGCGTCCCTGTGCCATTCTTGCATAATAATCATTAACTTCCCTCCGCCTCCGTGCTCTACTTTATAATTATTTTTCCATATGTTTAAATATATTAAAGTCCCGTCATTTCGTAACATCCATGATGCGATGACACTGCATGTAACTATTATCTTTTTATATTGAAACGATTCTACCTTCTTTCCAAATGAATACCTGACAAGTCCTGCTTGTTGTGAATCTTAAACTCGATCCCCGACACGTGTTTCAGACTAATGCGTCTTTCCTCAGGGGAATATTGCTATAAAGTAAAAGTCCAACAGTCAGGGTTAACCACGATGGTAATTTTGTGGTCCTACTGCCGTTTACGATGTCTCTCCTTCTGTGCCTCCCATTCGATCTGGCGCCATGGATGTCACGTACCCCTGTTCAATCCTCATCCCTTAATTTGTGCTCAGCCTGGATATGTTGATTTACCAATCACCAAACTTAAAAATGAACCAAACCAATCCCCTACTTCGTAGGCGTGCTTCCTCATTCCATTGCTGATGAACTTCCGTTCCGCCTGCATCTTTTTCCGTCCCTGTTGCGCTCCGTCTAGCTCTCCTAAGTTTACTTTGAGGCGGACCTGACAGAGGACCAATCCTCTTACGCTGCGTCTGGGTGTCCTGTATGTATTTGCTTTTGAGCAAACCTGACAGGGAACCTAGCATCCCTGCTGCAATAAAAATGGACCTATTAGAAAACTATCTATATACCAAAAAGCTTGGAGTCCGTATATCGGTGTTAAATTATCTCCATAATGTATTCTGTATTTTACAATACTAAATTTAAATTGAGCTCATCATTCATGCCTTTCGGCTCCGATGCTTTAAAAGTATAAATCCAAAATGCTTCTCGGTAGTTCAACCTTGCTCCTATGTCACCACCCCATGCTGGCATATGAACTTGTTCTAATTTAGTCCATCCGCAATTGTGTGACCTGCATCCTTAAGATGCTGAACCATAGGAGCTGTCATTTTTCCAGTATTAAACTCAGAAGTTAGCCAGTTAAATGCTTTTGAATATAGACCTCCCATTTAAAATAATTAGAGGTCAATATTCAAAAGACATTAAGGAGCCGATGCAATAAATATGCGCAGAAAGTGGGCACTGAACAGTCAATGCCCACTTTTTTTTAATGTGCCCCCAGGCGCCCCCCTTGGGGGAACCATGCAATATTTAAATTAGGGGGTCGCATTAGCAAGGAGGTGCCTCCTTGCTAATGAGAACCTGATTGGCGTTGGCAGTCCGAGTTTATTGACATCGGATTTCCTAAACGCCGCACAGCTGGGGGGTTCAGAAAATGGACGCTTGTCAGTTGAACGACCATTTCCTGCACCCGACTGTCAGTGGGGTTTGTTTGGGGTTTTTTTTACTTTTTTTCACTTTATTTAATTTTGTTTTACCTATTTAATACTGCAACATTATTAAGTAGAAGGCAGTACAGAAAAGCAGTTTTGTTCTGCTTTTCTGTACTGGTTTAAGGAACGCTCAGCTATTAACGCCTGGCAGGCGTTAATTTCTGATTGCCACATGTGTGTCGTAGACGCACATTTTTGTTTTTGCATTGGTAGTGAATGCCTAATAGCCTCATTCACATGCATTTCATTGTAATGAGCGCTATTACATTCACTCTGCGTTGGACGCGGGTTGTAGAGGCGCTATTTAATCCCCTTAATATTGGACACTCTTACAATGAACTTCTGGGGAAATTCTGCTCAAAATATTTAAAACTCTGCATCTTTAAGTAATAACTTTTTTTGTATTACATTTTAAATTAATTACTTAAAGACTGTCATGTATATTGTGTTATTCTGACCAATATAAAATATAGCCAATATTATCTGGCTAGCTCAGCCAATTTTCATCTATAACTGGCTAAGTTAGCCAGATAACTTCAGACCTGCTTCATAGCAGGTCTGAAATTATCTGGCCAGATAACCTGCCACTTAACCGGATATCTTCAAAAGATTTTATTTATTTATTTATTTGAGTTTTTTTCTATACCGGCATTCGCAATGGGAATCACATCATGTCGGTTTACAATTAAAAAGGTGTGACAAGAGGAAAAATAATAAGAACATTAACAGGTGCTAACAGAAAAAAATAGCAGCTACAATAAAACAGGGACATAATACCACTTGGAATGGTGAAGAGGCGATAATAATTTAACAGTGAAAAAGAAAAAAGAAAAAACCTGCCAATTTAAAAGAGAATGTAAAAATAAGGAATTGGCCAAGTTGTTGATTACCCTATTGGGTGGTCAGAGTTAATTAAGGTAAATTAAGGTTCAGTTGGTGTCTGGAAAGGCTTTCATAAATAACCAGGTTTTAAGTCTTTTTCTAAATGTTGGAAGGCAGGGTTCCTGTCTCAGGTCTGGAGGGATGGAGTTCCACAAAGTCGGTCCTGCTGTGGAGAATGCCCTGTCTCTGAGAGTCATATGCTGAAAGGTTTTGGAAGGAGGAACCTGTAGAGAATCTCTGTAGGACTCTCTGATCGGTCTGGCGGAGGTATGTTTTTTAAATGGGATTTGAAGGATAAGCGGAGAGAGTTGATGGATAGCTTTGTAGATGGTGGTAATGGATTTATATAAGATTCTATAGTGAACTGGCAGCTGATATCTGGTTAAGATATCCGGTTAAGTGGCGATCCAATAAAAAAAAAAGCAAATAAAAAACTTCATTGTGGGCATCCCTGTCCTGACTCCATAGGTGCTTTCATGTTTATTCACTGTTGTCCTGGTTCTCAGCAGCTTGTCTGTTTATGTTACTAATTACTCCTGGGGGAATTCTGCACAAAAACATTTAAAATTCTGAACACAAAAACTTAAAATTCTGCATATTTTATATTGGTCAATATAACACAACATACATGACAGTCTTTAAGTAATTCATTTAAAATGTAATACAAAAAAAAGTTATTACTTAAAGATGCAGAGTTTTAAATATTTTGAGCAGAATTTCCCCAGAAGTTTATTGTAAGGGTGTCCATTGTAAGAGTGTTCATTGTAAAAGTGTCTCTTCTACCCTCTCTCCCTTTTCCCCTGGTCAATCTCCTTTCACTTTGCCCACTCAGGCCCCCCCTATCTCTCCCTCCCCCCCCTCCCCCCCACAGGCCTCAACCCTTTCCACTCTATCTCCACTCCAGAGTTTGACCCTCTCTCAGTACTGCCCCTCATATAGGCTCCCTCTCTCTCTTGCACACACTCTCACACAGTCTCCCTCTCTCACAAACAAACAAGCACCCCTCACAATCAGACAATTCCTTTTTCACGCACACCAGCTCTCAATCTCTCATACATATATACACACACTCCTTCACAATCTCTTCACACAGCCTCCCTCTCTCTGGCACCCACAATCACGAACCCTCACACATGCTCTATCTCTCTCACCCCCCGCCCCCCAGGCTCACAGTCTTACACACACACAGACTCACTCTCACCGAGGCTTGTTCCATCTTTGCCATTGGTGGGATGGCCTCCACTCGTGGCGCACCGGGGCCTGCTCCTTCTTTGCCATGAGCAGGATGGGCTCCCTCTCTCTCTTGCACACACTCTCACACAGTCTCCCTCTCTCACAAACAAACAAGCACCCCTCACAATCAGACAATTCCTTTTTCACGCACACCAGCTCTCAATCTCTCATACATTTATTTATTTATTTATTTATTTAAAAGCTTTTAAAATATACCGACATTCATAGGACATATCATGCCGGTTCACAATCAACATTGTAAAGGAGGAAGAGGAAATTACAAATAACAGGGAGGGGGGAGGTGGAGCAGTGAAGGAAAAAGGAGAGGATGGGGGTCAGGTGACAGTAAGCGCAGAAGTTGCGGGAAGGAGAAAGGTAGTGAAGTGCTAGGGGAGAGAGAAATTGATAGGAACTGTGTTAAAAAAACTGAGAATAAAAAATTAACAAAAATTAACAAAAATTAACAAAATTAACATATATACACACACTCCTTCACAATCTCTTCACACAGCCTCCCTCTCTCTGGCACCCACAATCACGAACCCTCACACATGCTCTATCTCTCTCACCCCCCGCCCCCCAGGCTCACAGTCTTACACACACACAGACTCACTCTCACCGAGGCTTGTTCCATCTTTGCCATTGGTGGGATGGCCTCCACTCGTGACGCACCGGGGCCTGCTCCTTCTTTGCCATGAGCAGGATAGGCTCTGCTGGTGGCATGCTGGGGTCTGCCAAATTCTGCACAGCTGCGCAGGAGGGGAATTCTGCTCCGTAGTAACGCAGAATTCCCCCAGGACTAACTAATGCTGTGTGCATGATTTACTTTGCATAGTTTCCATGTTTACTATTATATTGCCAACCGGTGGTCAGCCTGCACATTCACAGCCTCTGTTATATTTACTGCAACTGGCTCTAAAGGGTTAACTCTGACTGAAAGCAGGAGGTGTCTGAGAGTTTTCTTACCTTGTGGCTCTCTCTCATTTCTGGTCAGGTCTGGTCAGGCCTACATGAATCAGCAGCTAACTTGGTCAACCCTGCATAATTACTTTCATTTTACCTGTCCATATTTCTGTGGCCCAGACTATGCTGGTCACTGTAATCTGCAATTTATGCACAGTTTAAGACTCTGGGATTTGTTTTGCCTGCATATAGAGTCTGGAGTTGAAGAAGAGACTTCCTCTGTCTGTGAGTAAGAACTGAGTTAAGCTCTCTGTTAAAGATGTGCATAGGAAATGCGTAAGTGGAGAGAAAATACTTCTGGCAAGATTCCCATCCCACCACCACACAAATATCACAACCCCTGCTGGGCATGATTCCCCTCAAAACCTTCTAAAGTAAAAAAAAAAAAAAAAAAAAAAAAAGCTTTTATGTGCAAGGGCCTTCCAGACCTCCTGCCCTCCCTATTTGGTAAATGCTTTACAAAAATATTGCCTCCTCGCTTCCCCCACATCCTTCCCCTTCCCCGATGCTACCACTCTGACGCCAGAGCCCTCCCACCCACCTAGTACCTGAGCGTTAGGCCCATTTTAAAATCCAGGATCACTTTTCAGAGCAATCCCGGGCGCTTCTGTGTTTCTTTCTCAGTAGCGCTAGAAGAGTACGCCGTCAGGGTAAAATGTTCAGCGTCAGCTTTAATCCTGGGTTTTAAAATGGTCCCAATAAGGCCAAATAACTTAAAAACCTAATCAGTTATATTCTCACATAGCCGGTTAGGTTCTTTAGTTATCCGGCTATATGTATATACTTAAGACAAGTACGGTATATTGCACAGGACTAGGGTTGCCACTTTCCACTGTGAAAATTCCAAACACTTGGTTGCTTTCAGTAACATTTTCACCGATGGTGACAAACCATTTCCACACATGACTTTTACTGTGGAGGGCACCACTGGGATCCCTACTAAGGAGTGTGGCCTAGTATCTAGTTTATGTAGTACAGCAGAGGTGACCAACCATTCATACATCGAGAACCACAAAACCAGAATTACAGCCATAGGGAGCCGCTATTACTTTTACCGGGAGAGATGGGTGGGTGGGGAGTGTCACCTCATGGGGATGTCCCCTCACCTGAAAGAAAAAGCCCAGTTTCTCTCTTCCCCCACCAGACCTAAAGACTCACAGATACACCCACTCACCCTCTTAGTGTCTGTGTCTTTGTGCCTCACACACACCCCCTCTCAGACACAAAGACATTCACACAGCTTCTCAGCTCTCAGACACACACATACCCTTTCAGACACAAAGACTCACACACACACACACACACACACACCTTCTCAGAAACAAAGACATACCCCCTCTCAGACACAGACTCACACACACACATACATCCTCTCGGATACAAAGACTCACACACACATGCGCGCCATCACAGTCATACACACTCACCCTCTCATAAACTAACATTCACACACACACCATCTCAGACACAAAGACTCACACACACACACACACACCCTTTCAGAAACAAAGACATACCCCCTCTCAGACACAGACTCACACACACACATACATCCTCTCAGATACAAAGACTCACACACACATGCGCGCCATCACAGTCATACAGACTCACCCTCTCATAAACTAACATTCACACACACACCATCTCAGACACAAAGACTCACACACACAGACACACACCCTTTCAGAAACAAAGACATACCCCCTCTCAGACACAGACTCACACACACACATACATCCTCTCAGATACAAAGACTCACACACACATGCGCGCCATCACAGTCATATACACTCACCCTCTCATAAACTAACATTCACACACTCACCATCTCAGACACAAAGATTCACACACACACACACACATGTTCTCAGACAAAAAGATTTGCATTCACACCCCCTCAAAGACACACACACATCCTCTCAGACACAAAGACTCACATATACACAGCCTCTCAGAACAAAGACTCATACACACACACCCCCTCTCAGGCACAAAGACTTACATACACATTCATACACTCCATTCTCTGTTATGCTGCTGCTCATGTGCTCTCTCTGTGAGTTCCCCTATGCCCTGGCACTGCTGTATCATTTTGTAAAGTTCTTGCTTGCTGTCAGCCCTTCCCACAACCTACAGCAGCCCTCTTCCTTTCCCATTCCCACCCCTTCCACCCCTTCTCAGCACTCCTGCTCTTCAGGAGACTCACCGGTTCCATAGCCATTGTATGCAATTTGCAAGATAGTGGTTGGCCACATCTCACACATGCAGAACACAAACAGACACTCGTCAAATTCAGAATAAAGAGACCATAACTATAAATAGAAATGTACAAACAGAAACTGAACTAGAAACCACAACCTGCCAAGCTTGTTATACAGTGCAATAATGGAAAAACAGAAATCTGTCTGTTCTTCATAAAGCAACAAACAACGTATAAGAAATCATAATAGTAAAACCTTACTAAGGAAAATGTTAAAAGATAGCTTAGTCTACTGTTAGCTTGCATTTCAATGTTCAAGCAGCCTTCAGGAGATGGTTTTATTATTGATTAATCATTCACAAGGGTCAGGGCTATGCTCTCCCAAGGTGGTGAAGGCTCCTCGTCACTCCCAAGGTCCCTTCTTAATGGTGGGAGAACCAAACAAAAAAGCCCATTAGGAAGAGTTGTGAGCACAGGGAAGGCTGATTCCAGCCTGCACATGAAAACCATCCCCAGAGATGCCATGGGTGGTCCATTCCAACGAGTGAGATTGAAGGCCAGAGTGATATTTTTCAGGTGTTGGACCTAGGATATAAATCTGGACTCTCTTGGACCCCTCTGTAAGTTGCTCCCTGTACCATGGGAGGTAGATGGTGTTTTCCTTGTAATAAGACAGTAAACACAGTCAGACTGCTAGGCTCATCAATTTGGGGAATATATCTCTGATGTCCCTCCCAGCTCCATCCCCTGCTGTCTCAGTTTCCTCTCTCTGCCTGTGTGTGGCTCCGGGTGCTGTTATGGTCTCCTCTTTCTGTCCATATGCACTTTTGTGTGTGTGGCTCCCGATCAGGAATGGTGCAAGGTATTAGGCATCCTAGGTGAAACTTGCAGCCTTGAGCCACCTGGCTCCCACCCATGGCCCTCTCCACACAGAATTAAAAATGATGCATTTATAACAGATTATACTTCAAAAAGGACATTCAAAGTACATTCTTCTGAGGTAAAAATAACACTTAAAATAACATGGGTATTATATTTACATACACAGCTGTGGTGCCAACCAGAAAACTCTTAAAGAAAAAAATAAAAAGACACTTGGAACCCATATGGCATGTAACATTATTGTAACATGTGCTGGGTGTGAGCTTGGCCCTCAGAAAACCATGAGAAACAATTTCGGTTACAATGTAATAAACCTCCCATAGCAAAACAGCATTGATTGATAGCACTCAAACTCAAACCTTACCTATGAAAAGGCAACACTGCACATATAACAGTAGTCCTTAAACACTAATATATCTCCTATCATGAAAACGGAACAAACCAAGCTGCTATAGATCTCTACATAGAAACTACACGCTAGCAGAACACAGTAAGACAGACAGAGCACAGACAGACCCTCATCAAATACAGGATAAAGACAGCATAAATAGAAATGTATAGACAAAAACTGAACTGGAAACCAAAAGCCAAAACCTGTATACAGAGTAAATACAGAAAAATCAACCACCACCATACCTCATAAAATATCAAACAATAAAATAAAGAAATATAAAACATCAATCATAATTAGAAAACCACATAAATCAAAACAGCTGACAAATAGAATAACATCCAATAATTAAGAATTCATATAATTTTTTTTTTAATTATCCAAATGCAAATAAAGTATTTCAAACCAGCAGACAACCCACAATAATTAAAACTAATAAGGCTTTTAAAAATCCCCCACTCTCCATATCAGGTAGCTTTTGATTTCCACTCACCCTGAGATTTTTGTAGATTGGCAGAGGAGAAGGAAGAGCACACAGACTCTTGTCATAAAACACACAGTCGCTCACAGATTACCCAGCCACACATGTACTCACTCTCTTTCTCACAGACACGCAAACCCACTCATGCCCTCTTTCTCTCTCTCAGGCGCATACCCGTGTACTCTCTCTCTCACATTCACAAACTCAGTCTGGGCTCCTCCTTTTCTTTGGACTGCTGGCAGGATGGGGTTCACCAATGCTTCAGCAGGGCCTTTTCTTTCTTCCAGCTGTTAGCCCTGCCAGTGCCAAGCTTCTTTTCTTCTTAGGTCGCCAACAGGATGGAGTGTGTCGACGGCTCGGCGGGGCCTTTGTCTTTCTTCTAGCTGATAGCCCTGCAGGCTCCAGGCATCGTTTTCTTAGGTCGCCAGCAGGATGTGGCCTTTCCTCCTCTTCATGTTATTGGTGAGATGGGGGTCCGCCAACGGGTCTGCAAGGCCTTTTTCTTTCTTCTGACCAACAACGTCAGCAGGTCTCTTTTCTTCTTCAGGCAGCTGGTGGGACAGGGGTTGCCTGCGGGGCTTCTTTTCTTTGGCCAACTGCCTTGTCAGCGCTAGGCCTGGGTTTTTTTGGCTTCATTCCGATGGTGCTGAGGGGGCCTCTCCTTTTTCTTTGGCTGATGGTGGGCAGCTGAATACACCACCAACCAGAGCGTGTCTGCAGCAGCAAAAAGAAGCCCTGGGCACAGAAACAAGGAGAGCATGGGAATGGACTACCCTGCAACCCGCCCCCCACCAGTCTCGACTTGAAGCTCCTTCTACAGCCAGAGAAGACCAGACAGCGCCTTCACCACCTCTCCCACCAACTGGGGGGAGAAAAACCTACAGCAGATAACAAAAATTAAGAAATCTCAGAGGACTAAAATCCAGGCTATTTCCAGACATTTTAGCCCTCCTTTAGGCTTCCGAACTTGAAAGCAAAACTCTGTACGATCCGGAAAAACTCCATACAGTTGGCAAACCCTACACGGGACAAGTTTTCTGGTTAACTGTAACCGGATAACTTATCACAAACTGGCTTACTGAACATGGACCTCTTAAAGATTAAAGAAAGACAAAACATGATATTTAAATCAACATTTGAAATCAACACAAATCAAAACTGCATACGACATGCACTTGTTTTATATTGATCGACTTAAAACATTCTGAACTTACATCATAGAAGAATTTGCACCTTGTTTCAGACTTCTAATGCCAGTTTCGCATTCTGATGTACTGAATGTGTCACTGAGCCCTGATGTCAGCACGTCTAATGCCAGCAGGATTTGGTGGGCATTCATGTCAGTGCTGTCCATCCCGGGCCCTACTGCAGAACAGATCTCGCAGGTAATAGGATGATGGGGCCACCTCGACCCCTGGACTCCTTGGTGGTCAGGACTTGAACTGTAATCCTAGTCCAGATGTTCTTGGCATTGTAGAAGCCACAGGGCAAATTGGTAACACAGGCCCAAAGGATAAGCCAGCTGAACACAGAGGAAAGGCGGCGATGCAGGGAGTAGCGGGATAAGGAAAAAAGAATGGTGCAAAGAATGGTGGTCAGAGAATGAAGGAAGCCATGATGAGAAGCCTGAGCAGTGAAAGAAGAGAGAGAGAGGAATTTCCAAGGGAAAAAAAGGGAAAGAAAAACCAGGGAGAAAGAGGGAGGAATGCTAGAGAATAGCAAAAGGAAGACAAAGTCAAGAGCTGAAAGAGAAAAGGATGAAATAAAAAAAACAAACAGAATATACTAGCAAACAAGAGAAAGTACAGAGGGAGAGAAAAGAAAATGCCAGACAGAATTTTGGAATTCTTCTGTTTTCCAGTCTCCCTGTCTCCTGTGAAAATTCTTCTGTGCAGGCAAGCCTCTCTGTTGAATGCCAGCACTTTGGTGACAGACAGGTTATGTTATAAAATCTCAGGCTTTTAATTTAGATTGAGTAATAATATTCAAGGATGCCAATATTCAGTAATATGTTTAGTAGACAAGTTATACGGCTAAAGGTAGCCGGATAACTTGTCCCACATATTTAGCGGGTTAAATGGCTTAAATGGCTTAAAGTTTTTCTGCTACATGTAGCCAGATAACTTAAAACTGGTGTCAACCAGTCTGGAGTTAAGGGGTGCTCCCAGCCACTGCTAAACTACCAATGATTCTTCTATGATGTAGTGGAGGCTACGGAGTTGGGGTGGGGCCTCCTCGACCACAAGGTCCTTTTGGGAGTTAAGGAGGGGATAGGGTTAGGCCCACTCGGCACCAGGAATTGTGTTCTATTTTTGGAAAGGGGTCGGGGGTGTCTGTTGGGGGGTCTTTGAAGTGGAGATTGATGTGAATGGAGGGGTTTTATTAATTAAAGGGGAGGGCTATGGGAAAGGGGGCAGTGTGTTGTCACGTAGTGCTAAGGACACATTTTTTTACATTTTGGGGGGGGAGGTCTTGGAAGACTCCTGGTGGGGATTAACTTTGTGAGAGGGTGTTGTATCAGGCCTCTGAGCACTTTCAATTCTACCGCAGGAGCTCCAGAACATTCTTTATCATTCCAATGCCTCTGTGGTAAAATAGCTAAATCTCCTTCAAATGCGATAAAATAATGGGGTTGATATTTTCAAAGTCATTATTTTTTTTGCACAGAATTAGGTATGTATTAGCTGCTTTGTATGAATTTGCAAAATTCACACATGCAAATCACATGCAAAACAGGTAATTGTAATAGGGGCATGTTTGGGGCCTAAATACCACACAATATCATGAATATTGTGCAATATCACCACAATATGGCTATATAGTGTGAAAAATAGCATTTGTCATGCATTAAATACTGTTTAACATGCATTATAGCCTTATCGCAGCTAAGTATATCCCCTTTTTGCCGGTTACAATTGAAAATCGGCTAAGTTAGCTAGATAAATGAATCACGCCCCTGAAGTGACCCGGAATGCCTCTTTTTATATGGCTAAATTATAGCCAGATAATGATTTATCTGGCTATAATTTAGCTGGATAAGCGATCAAATATTTTAAAAAATTGCCATTTAGACAGATAGCTTATGAGTTCAATTTAAATGGCTTTGAATATTGATTTCTGGTTGTTGTTGTTGTTTTTTTTTTAATGTACTGCTCCCTCCCTTGCTTTTTGTGCCTGTCACAAAATAATAGCCAAGTCACTAATGATTAGTGATGCTGAGATGCCAACCATAACATGGCTGCCAATGATTAATGATGCTGAGTCTTTGAAGACAACTGTAACATGGCTGCTTCAGTTGTGTCACTGCACCATGTGACTGCATTGTGCTTCAGAACATATGACTCTAAGAGCCAATGGGTGAAAGAGTAGGATTTTTCAAGTCAACCAGAGTTTTTGATAAGAAGTCATTGAGAGAGAGAGAGAGAGAGAGAGAGAGAATGGCAGACAGGCTGGCTCTGTCTCACCTGAAAGAAATCTTCTGACCTCAGCAGGAATTCTAGCAGTGGGTCTCCTGATTAGGTTGGGAGCTCATCACTACACAGACCACACCCCTGGGTGGGGCTACATAAGCAAAAGCAGGGTTATGGCTTTGGTGATTGAACCAGTCCCCATGTAAAACAATCTTTCCTATGGGAAAATTAGTTTTGACTTAAGACATGGTTTCAGAAACTAAGTCTGATTTAAGTCCGAGGACTTCCTCTACTTCTGTAACATTCTTCATGGTACAAGATAGCAATTACCTCATGTGTCAACTTCATTGCTGATTACCTGTTTGTGTAGGAGCAGTCTCTGTAGCACGTAGCCTAGGAAGTGGATAATCTGAAGTATAAAAACAGAACTTGTTTCACATGTGATCAACATCTTCCACTTCTTAATTTCAACAGTGAGAAGCTGATCTTCTTTAAATCAGAGCAAGAGTTTAAATGAGAGCTTTTATTTTAGCCAATGATATTATATGATCCTGTACTTCTCCTTTGAAGACTTTTTTTGTCCTACAGATTCATTATTTACAGACTTTCTGCTAAAATAACTGCTGAGAAAACGGGATCTATAACACTATGTTTCTGATAAATCTGAAACTAACAATCTTTCAAAATTTATGAGGTTAAAATCAGCTTTTAACTGCATAAAGTGAATCAGTTAAAATCCCTACCCCCTGTTTAAAATCCATCTCCACAAAATCGTGATGTGCACAGATTTACCCAAACAACTAAAGGGCTGGGTTGAGCAGATTTTTCACATTTAGCCTGAAAATCCAACATTCAGTGCTAACTGGCAAAATTTGTTTCCTTAAGTCAGCCACACAAATTGAGAAATTACTTACCTGATAATTTCGTTTTCCTTAGTGTAGACAGATGGACTCAGGACCAATGGATATAGTGTACTTGTGCTAGCAGTTGGAGACGGATCAGATTTCAATCTGACGTCAGCACCTAGTACATATACCCCTGCAGGAAGTGCAGATGCTCAGTATTCTTCCTTGCAAAGCATTATGGATATATGTGTGACTGACCGATTGATTAACTTAATGTGTTTAACTCTGATAACTTTGTTGTAACGTTAAAATTTTGATTAACTTGAACTGGTTGATTGACTATAGCTGGAGACCGCCAGTGTCCTCAACCGGAAAGCGTCGACACCCGGCAGGGTGGACGCCCTATGTAAAGGAAAACATGGCTTACCTTGATTCGATGAACAACCATGTATGACGGCAGCCGAGGGTGGGCTGCTGAGTCCATCTGTCTACACTAAGGAAAACGAAATTATCAGGTAAGTAATTTCTCCATTTCCTAGCGTGTAGCAGATGGACTCAGGACCAATGGGATGTATAAAAGCTACTCCCGAACTGGGTGGGAGGCTGCCCGAGGTCCGCTTAGGATTGCTCTTGCAAATGCTGTGTCCTCCCGAGCCTGAACATCCAGACGGTAGAATCTGGAGAAGGTATGGATGGAGGACCATGTTGCCGCCCTGCAGATCTCGGCAGGTGACAGCATTCTAGTTTCTGCCCAGGAGGCCGCCTGCGCTCTGGTAGAATGGGCCTTGACCTGTAGAGGTGGTGATTTTCCCGCTTCTACGTAGGCCTCCTTGTTGACTTCTTTGATCCAGCAAGCAATGGTTGCCCGTGAGGCTGCTTCCCCTTGCTTCTTCCCGCTGTGAAGGACGAACAGGTGGTCCATATTTCGTACTGGTTCTGACATTTCCAGGTATCTGGATAGTAGTCTGCCAATGTCGAGATGGCGTAGAGACCGGCCTTCTTCCGACTTCTTCAAACCTTCCATCGTTGGTAATGAGATGGTTTGATTGAGGTGGAAGTGTGAGACCACTTTGAGGAGGAAGGAGGGAACCGTGCGTAGATGGATGGTCCCCGGTGTGATTCTGAGAAATGGATCACGGCAGGACAGTGCTTGTAGCTCTGAAATGCGGCGGGCCGAGCATACGGCCAGCAAGAACACCAACTTTAGGGTTAGTAGACAGAGAGACAGGCCTCGGAGGGGGTCTGAAGGCGGGTCCCGCTAGGAATTCCAGGACGAGGTTGAGGTTCCACAGGGGCACTGGCCACTTTAGTGGTGGGCGAATGTGTTTGACCCCTTTCAGGAATCGTGATATATCTGGGTGCGCGGCTATGCTGTCGCCCTCGCTCTTGGGGCTGTAGCATGCCAGCGCTGCCACCTGTACCTTGATTGAGATGAGGGACAGTCCCTTCTGAAGCCCATTCTGTAAGAATTCCAAAATTATGGGGACTTTAGAGGCGTGTGGTTTGATGTTGTGATCTTCGCACCAGGCTTCAAATACTCTCCAGATCCTTATGTATGTTAGCGGTGTGGAGAACTTGCGTGCTCGGAGGAGGGTATCTATTACTGCCCCCGAGTATCCCCTCTTCCTCAGTCGGGCCCTCTCAATGGCCAGACCGTAAGAGAGAATTGAACTGGATCCTCGTGGAGGATGGGCCCCTGTTGTAGTAGGTCCCTGTGTGGGGGCAGGGGTAGTGGGTTCCCTGCCAGTAGTCTTCTCATGTCTGCGTACCAGGGTCTTCTTGGCCAGTCCGGGGCCACCAGAAGAACTAGACCTCTGTGTCGCTGAACCTTGTGAATGATTGCGCCCAGCAGGGGCCATGAGGAAAGGCGTTTAGAAGGGTCCCCGGTGGCCAGGTCTGTACCAGGGCGTCGATCCCTTGTGACCGTGGATCTCGCCTGCGACTGAAGTATCTGGGTACTTGAGCGTTGGATCTGTTTGCTAGAAAATCCATGTCTGGAGTCCCCCACCGGTCCACTATCATCTTGAAGGCTGTGGTTGACAGCTTCCATTCTCCCGGGTTTAGACTTTCTCTGCTGAGGAAGTCTGCCGTGGTGTTGTCCTTCCTGGCGATGTGGACTGCGGAGATGTCCTGGAGATTTGCTTCCGCCCAGGTCATCAGGGGGGCTATTTCTAAGGATACCTGTTGGCTTCTGGTTCCGCCCTGCCTGTTGATGTAGGCCACCGTGGTGGCGTTGTCCGACATCACTCTGACCACTTTGTTTCGAAGTCTGTGGGCAAATCGCAGGCTGGCTAACCTGACTGCCCATGCCTCTAGGCGGTTGATGTTCCACCCCGACTCGTCTTTGTTCCACCGCCCTTGGGCAGTTAGCTCTTTGCAGTGTGCTCCCCATCCGTGTAGGCTGGCATCTGTGGTGAGCAGGGTTCAGGTTGGGGAGGATAATCTTGATCCCCGGCTCATGAGATTGGTCTGTAGCCACCACCGTAGCTGAGTCCGGACTCTGGTCAGAAGAGGTAGATGTACGGTGTAGTTCTGGGATTGTGGATTCCACCGTGATAGAAGTGAGAGCTGCAAGGGTCTCATGTGGGCTCGCGCCCATGGTACCACTTCCAATGTGGATGCCATTAGACCGAGGACTTGTAGGTAATCCCATGCTTTGGGACGGGTGGTGCTCAGCAGGGTCTGGAGTCGGTTCCGCAGCTTTGATCTCCTCATGGGGGTCAGGCTGACCTTGTCCTCCTAGGTGTCGAATCGGACTCCTAGGTATTCCAGCAACTGCGATGGCTGTAGGGAGCTCTTGTTTGTGTTGATTACCCATCCTAGGCTTTCCAGTAGAGTTATGACTCTGTTGGTTGCTCGGTGGCTCTCCTCCGGTGATTTTGCTCTGATCAGCCAATCGTCCAGGTAGGGATGGACGAGGATTCCTTCCTTCCTGAGTGTCGCCGCTACCACTACTATTACCTTGGTGAAGGTCCGCGGTGCAGTGGCTAACCCGAAGGGTAGTGCCCGGAATTGATAGTGATGATTCAGGACCTTGAAGCGTAAGTAGCGCTGGTGTTCCTGATGGATTGGGATGTGTAAGGAGGCTTCCGATAGATCCAGAGATGTGAGGTACTCTCCTGGCTGTAATGCACGTATGACTGACCACAGGGTTTCCATGCGAAATCTTGGGATCCTTAGGTGTTGGTTGACCGACTTGAGGTCCAGGATGGTCCTGAATGTACCCTCTTTCTTGGGTTCGATGAAGTAAATGGAGTAATGCCCAGTATTTATTTCCCATGCAGGCACTGGGGTTATGGCCTTTAGGGTCAGGAGCCTGGTCAGGGTAGCTTCCACTGCTGCCCTCTTGAGGGGGTCGTGGCAGGGAGATTCCACGAACTTGTCCGGAGGGGTTCGAAGGAAGTCCAGGTAGTACCCTTCTCGGATGATGGCTAGGACCCACTTGTCCGAAGTTATCTCGACCCATCTGCGGTAGAATAGGGTTAGCCTGCCCCCTATGGCTTCTTCCCTTGGATGGGTCGGCTGAATCTCATTGTGGGGTGCGGCTGGGGCCTGGACCCGAGCTGGTTCCCCTCTTGCTGTGTTTGTTCCGAAAGGACTGGTTCCTGCCCATAGGGCGGGGCGCTTGGTAGTTATTCCTGTAAGGGTTGAAGCGCTGAGAGCTTCTGCCTCTGGTGGGCCTGGGAAAGGGACGCTGGATTCTCTTCGTCCTGTCTTCTGGCAGACGAGGTAATGGAGAGTCACCCCATTTGTTAGCCAGTTTCTCTAGTTCGCTGCCGAACAGGAGGGATCCCTTGAAAGGCATTCTTGTGAGGCATGTCTTGGAGGAGGCGTCAGCCGACCAATTTCGAAGCCAGAGTTGTCTCCTGGCTGCCACTGTGGACAACACTCCTCTGGCTGCTGTGCGTACCAGATCGGAAGCCGCGTCAGTGAGGAATGATAGTGCTGGTTCCATGTCTTCCCCCGGGGTGTTGTTCCTGGCTTGGGATAAACAGGAACGTGTCACCACGGTGCAGCAGCTCGCAATTTGTAGAGACATGGCTGCCACCTCAAAGGCTTGTTTTAGTATGGCTTCCAGGCGCCGGTCGTGTGCATCCTTGAGCGCCGCTCCTCCTTCCACTGGTATGGTGGTGCACTTAGCGACCGCGCAAACTATGGCGTCCACCTTGGGGCACGCCAGAAGCTCCTTGGTTGCTGGGTCCAGGGGGTACATGGCCGATAAGGCTCGACCCCCTTTGAATGAGGACTCCGGCGCATTCCACTCCAGGGCAATTAGCTGTTGTGCCGCCTGTAGGAGGGGGAAATGGCGGGACGTCTGTCACAGGCCCTCCAGCAGGGGGTTCATTCTAGGTTCCCCCGGGGTGCCTTGGTCCGGGATAGTCAGTTCTGTTAGGCATTGAGATACCAGGTCCGGAAGCTCATCCTTTGAGAAGAAGCATCTCATGGTACGAATCGGCTCTGTCCCAGAGGGGAGTTCACCCTCCTCGAGGGGCTCGACTTCCTCCTCAGAGAAGTCCGTGACCCCGTAGGTGGGGCTTCTGGGTGGCGGGAGTCTGTGCCTAGGCCTCGAGGGTCCTGGGGCATGGGTGTCTTCCGGTGCCGCCCGGGTTTCAGACTGCATCTTGACAAAGACGTGAATCCCTTTAAATAACTCCACCCAGGAGATCGATGCTGGGTCTAAGTTGAGGGGCGCCGGATCCATAGGGGTCCCCGTCTGTGGGATGGAAGCGCTGGGGCCTGCTAGGTCTGGGGTGCCTCCTGAGTAGCTAGCACTGGGCCCTGGCTGGGACTGGCCCTGGCCTGGATCTCCCAGGGCCTCCTCACAGTGTGTGCATAGGGCGTCTGCTTCCTCGCTCTGTGCGGCTCTGATGTGGCATGCTGGGCAGAGGCCTTGAGCTCTTATGCCTATTTCTGGAGGTGCCGCTTCTGTGGATGCGTAAGCTCTTATGCACTCCATTGCGTCTGATATATGCGCGCCAATGTGCTCTAAGCCGTAGATATGCGCCTTGTGCTGTGCGCGTAACTTATTCGCAGAAATTTTTAATGTGCGCCTAAGGATGTGCGCCCAAATATTGGCGCCTATAATATGCGCCCAATTATCGGGCGCCTAGCCCAAAATATGCGCTCAACTATTTTTGGGCGCCTGTAATATGCGCTCAATTAACCTTGAGCGCTTAGCTTAAATTGTGCGCTCGATCGGGCGGCTGGTGGCGAACAATGCCAAGATGGCGACGGCGAGTGTGCGGGCAATATGGCGACCTCCTTGGAGGGTCTCCACGTGGGCAGACCCTGCGCTCCTCCTCGATCTTCGGAGACCGGCTAAGTAAAAGATGTACGCCTTACCTTGTCTTCGGCGCTTCCCAGTTTTGTCCCGAGCGGTCTCCGGCTGCGGGGGGGGAGAGTAAATACCTTCACTGCCACGCTCGAGGGGATGCACCCACTGCCTCTCAGCCGCGCCCGAACTCCTCTCGCTCGGGGGCTAGGTCCCTGCCGTGATTCGGCCACCGGACCGGGGCTCTTACTTCCGAGGGACCACGGAAATCATCTTGGGAAACTCAACTGGGGGAGGGACCCGAGGGTATCACCGCAGGAGTGCGGGGCTCGTCTTCAGGTAGGATTTGTTCTTTAAATTTGGTCTAACGCTCGGGGAGCGTGCAGATAGCTCCTAACTGCTTTGGAGACGGAAAATACTGAGCATCTGCACTTCCTGCAGGGGTATATGTACTAGGTGCTGACTTCAGATTGAAATCTGATCCGTCTCCAACTGCTAGCACGAGTACACCATACCCATTGGTCCTGAGTCCATCTGCTACACGCTAGGAAATGGCTACCTTAAATCTAACCATACAAAATGAAATCTAACTGCCCATGTTTTATGTGGTTAGATTTAACTGGATATTCAGCCACAAATTTAGCCAGTTAGCTGCCTCTGAGTGTTAACACATGGGCCTCTCACTCCAGCAGATGAAACACACATCAAGCCAGTTACCTAGTAACATAGTAATGGCAGCAGATAAAGACCAAAATGGCTCATCCAGCTTCCCCAAGAAAGGTGTTTAGGGTAAGGGTTATAATTGCTGCTCCTTGCAGGCTACCCCATGCTTTCCATTTAGGATAGTATCCACTGCACCTTGCAGGTTACCCTCATGCCATTGTTTAGGGTTTTAACTGTGCATTGTGCTTCTTGGAAGCACAATGCAGTCATTGTAATGCTGTTTTGGACTGAACTGAATGCCATGCAGGTTACTCCTTTGCTTCATTGCAATCTTCTTGCTACAAGGGGATCCTCTGTTTTTATTGCACATTTTTTTGAATTGCATTACTGGTTTTGTCTCCACCACCTATTCCAAGAGGGCATTCTAGGCATCTACCACCCTTTTCATGAAAAATTATTTCCTGATATAGATCCTGAATCTACTCCCTTGGAGCTTCATATCATGACCCCTACTTCTATAGCTTCCTTTCCAATGTAAAAGGTTTGCTTCTTGTGCATTATTAATACCTTTCAGGTATTTAAAAGTCTATATTATATCCCTCTGTTTATTCTCTCCTCTTGGGTATACATAGTCAGGTCCTTTAGCTTTTCAGTCTCATCTCTTATGGCTTTCGGTGCATACCCCACACCATTTTGGTTACTATTCACTAGACTGCCTCTAGCCTCTCTCAACCCTTTCTGATATATTGCCTCCAGAACCAAACACAGAGTATTCTATGTGAGGCCTCATCAACAACCTGCACAAGGGCACCACCACCTCCTTTTCTTCTGCTGGTGATGTCTCTTCCCATGTCCCTAAGAATCCTTCTAGCTCTTGCTGTGTCTGAACTTCTTTATGTATAGGCTGCAGCATCCATGGTGCTCTTATAGTCTTCTCTGCTTATTTACTTGTAAGCCTGCCCACAGGATGCTCATTCAAGGAACAACCTTTCAGAAACTGTCCACTTCCTCAAACTATTTCCTAGAACAAATTGGCACAGCGAGTAGGGTATTAGATAGGGATGAGCAGGCAAAAAGTTTTCGTTGCGTACGTGATCCGTATTCGTGGGGGTCAATTCAGTTTCATGCGGAAGTATGGAGAATTCAATAAGTTGTCGATCTGTAAATACGTTACTACTAAATTAACTACAACCCCCCACCCTGCTGACCCCCCCCCCCAAGACTTACCAAAACTCCCTGGTGGTCCAGTGTTGGGGTCGGGGAACTCACTCAGACCCTCGGTGCTAGTTTCATCATGGCGCCGATAGCCTTTGTCACAGGGGCTACCGGTGCCATTGGTCAGCCCCTGTCACATGGCCATCGGCGCCATCTTGTGCTCCTACCATGTGACAGGGGCTGACCAATAGCACCGGTAGCCCCTGTGACATAGGATGGGCAAAGGCTATCGGCGCCATTTTGAGTCCTGGCGACGGCGCCATTTTGAGTATTGGCGGGACGGCGATTTTGAGTCTCAAAATGGCGCCGATCGCCGTCATAGTGTGGGCAAAGGCGATCGGCACCATTTTGAGTATTGGGATTGGACGGCCAGCGTACAAGGAGGTCGCTCCCGGACCCCCGCTGGACTTTTGGCAAGTCTTGTGGGGGTCAGGAGGCCCCCCCAAGCTGGCCAAAAGTCCCTGTGGGTCCAACGGGGGTCCCGGAGCAACCTGCCGTCCGATGCCAGGACTCAAAATGGCGCCGATAGCCTTTGCCCATACTATGTCACAGGGGCTACCGGTGCCATTGGTCAGCCCCTGTCACATGGTAGGAGCACAAGATGGCGCCGATGGCCATGTGACAGGGGCTGACCAATGGCACCGGTAGCCCCTGTGACAAAGGCTATTGGCGCCATGATGAAACTAGCACCGAGGGTCTGAGTGAGTTCCCGGACCCCACTGCTGGACCACCAGGGAGTTTTGGTAAGTCTTGGGGGGGTCAGGAGGGTGGGGGGGGGTTAAATTTTTATTTAGGCCGAATAAAACAGAAATCTGTTTAATACGTGGGGAGTCGCGATGCGTTTCGCCTCCCCACGTATTTAACAGATAGCAAAAAATAAGTTGCGGATTACAAATACGTGGAAAACGGATGCACACCTCTAGTATTAGAGACATATTTGGGAAATTGTATGGGTACAGGCTGTGCGTGATGAGGGAGTAACAACTTGCAGCTTGCTCCTTGACAGTGTGTGATAAAAGAAAATGTTACATGTGCCGGCCACGGCAGGCCCATGGCCAGGCCCTCTTACCCCCGTCTGCCTGCTCCAGCACCTGGTTCTGCTGCTCTTGCGGCAGGTGGCCGCCACCTCCGGGGCTGCTCCTCATGCTCCCATCTCCGCTGTGGATGTCTCTGCTCTGCGGGGAGATGCTGCTGTCTCGCGCCGTGCCCATCCCTAGGCATGTAAGCATCAGCTATACTTTTAAAGGGGCCGCGGCGGGAAGCTCACCCTCGGCCCCGGATGATGACATCACTGGGTCCCGGTATATAAGGCTTCCTTGCCTTGGCAACAGGTCTCCACGCTGGTCGTGTCCTGAGTTGCTTGTTCCTGCATCTCCTCTGTGTTCCTGATTCGTCTGTGTTCCTGTTCTTGATCCTGGTACCCGTTTCTGCTCCTGTGTTCAGTGTCTACCTTGCTTGCTCCTACTGACTGACTTCCTGGCATTGACCATTGCTTCATCTGACTACACTTCTGTTTGTCTCCTGGCACTGACCACTGCTTCGTCTGACCTCACTTCTGCTTGTCTCCTGGCATTGACCACTGCTTCATCTGACCACACTACTGCTTGTCTCCTGGCATTGACCACTGCTTCATCTGACCATGCTACCTACTTGTCTCCTGGTTTTGACCTCTGCTTCACCTGACTATGATTCTGCCCAACTCCTGGTTTGACCTTTGCCTTGCTTGACCATCCTACTGCTGACTTCTGGTATTGACCTACGCTTGCCCTGCTACTCTTCCTTGCCTGTCACCTGCCCTGACTTCAGCCTGCTCTATGATGCTCCTCTTGTCTCTATTCTGGATTTGGCCATTCAGGCTTCGGCCTGTTCTTACTTGGGTGCCCTCTGCCTGCCTCCTGTACTCATTGCTGCCAATATTCAAAATGGCGCCGATCGCTTTTGCCCTCACTATGTCACAGGGGCCGACCGTCGGTACCTGTGACATAGTGAGGGCAAAGGTGATCAGCGCCATTTTGAGTACTGGCATCAGACTGCCAGCGTGCAGGAGGTCGCTCCGGGACCCCCGCTGGACTTTTGGCAAGTCTTGTGGGGGTCAGGAGGCCCCCCCAAGCTGGCCAAAAGTCCCTGGGGGTCCAACGGGGGTCCCGGAGTGACCTCCTGCACTCCGGCCGTCCGATGCCAGTACTCAAAATGGCGCCGATAGCCTTTGCCCATACTATGTCACAGGGGCTACCGATGCCATTGGTCATCCCCTGTCACATGGTAGGAGCACAAGATGGCGCCGGTGACCATGTGACAGGGGCTGACCAATGGCACTGGTAGCCCCTGTGACACAGGCTATTGGCGCCATGATGAAACTGGCACTGAGGGCGTGAGAGTGCAGGGGATGGCTTCCAGATTCCCCGCTGGACCACCAGGGAATTTTGGTAAGTCTTGGGGGGATCAGGAGGTGGGGGGTTGTAGTTAATTTTAATTTTAGTCGGGACACGAATAGAATCCGCCGTATTAACACATCGGGGCGCCATACGGCCGAATGCAACACATGTAAACCGGCATGATGTGCTGCACGAATGTCGGTAAATAAAAGTTAATAAATAAAATAAATAAATAAAATAAATTTGCTCCCCGACGAATCCGAATCATGAATGCAACGTATGGCATCCCACTGCACATCCCTATTGTCCAGTAGGGATGTGAATCGGTACCGGACTCATTTCCGGTATTGAGTTCGGATAAAAACTGCGGGAAATCTTCGTGCCTGCGATTCTTACCCTTTTAATCGGCTGTGTTGTGCCAAAAAACCCAAACACCCCAACCCTTTAAATTTAATTCTTTCGCATCCCCCACCCTCCCGACCCCCCCCCCCCCCCCCAAAGTTTTAAAGTACCTGGTGGTCCAGCAGGGGTCCCAGGAGCGATCTCCCACTCTCGGGCTGTCAGCTGCCACTAATCATGGACCTTTGCCCTTAGCATGTGACAGGGTATCCATGCCATTGGCCGGCCCTTGTCACATGGTAGGAGCAATGGCAAGGCGTGGGCCATCCAGTGCAAAAGAATTAAATTTAAAGGCTCGGGGTGGGTTTGGGGTTTATTTTTAAGTGCCCTTTCTTCCCGCCCCCCCAAAACGATAAGAGAACCCCATGAAAAATGTCATGGGATCTTCCTATTGGGTTCAGGGGCCCCTCGAATTCTGACGAGTTTGAAAATATCTTCCGATATTTTCAATCGTCAGAAAAACGATTCATATCCCTATTGTCCAGCCTGTCTGGGAAACTTCTGGGCCTAAGTTCTGTAGGGGTCCTGAACTTGGGCGCTACCTCACCAGCCCTCCATTTGTCTCTACCTGTTATCTTAACCTGGGACTGTTCCTTCCCTGTCCTTGCTCTCATAGACTCTGTAGCAGGGGGGAACTTTATTCTTAAGGACCTAGTACAACTCCTTTGTATTTCTACCCATGCCCTGGAGACTTCCTTGTGTATTGCCTCCATTTACAGTGAGCTGTTGCCCGGCCGAATTTCTTTGATAACTGAGCCAGTTAGCCTTCTCACCGGTACCCTCAATGAAGAGGAGGTGGAACTCCTCATCTTAGAAAAATCTATTCACCCGGTGTTTCTAGGACTACCTTGGCCCCAGCGTCACTCCCCCCAGTTTGATTGGGGAACAATCCAGCTCACAGAATGGAGCCCAACTTGCCATTGGACTTGTCTGAAAAAGGTGGTACCACCTCCTACAGTTTCTCTTGCGACCACTACCTCTGGCATCCCGACTCCATACACAGATTTTGAGGACGTCTTCTCAAAACAGAAGGCTGATATCCTTCCACCTCTCTGCAAGTTCGATTGCCCAATCAAACTTCTACCTGGTACTACTCCTTCTTGAGGCCGGACCTACTCACTGTCACAGCCTGAGACACATGCCATGATGGATTATATCCGAGAAAACCTTGACCTTCGACTTCTCCCGCTGGAGCGGGTTTTTTCTTTGTCACGAAGAAGGGCGGGTCCTTGAGGCCGTGTATTGACTACTGCGGCCTGAACACCATAACTCATAAAGACAAATATCATCTGCCTCTGATTTCCGAGTTGTGCGATCGCCTTCAAGGGGCTTCCATCTTTACTAAACTAGACTTACGAGGAGCCTATAACCTGGTGTGCATACGCCCTGAGGACATCTGGAAAACGGCTTTTAATACCAGGGATGGGCATTACGAATACCTGGTAATGCCTTTCGGCCTCTGTAATGCCCCTGCTGTATTTCAGCGATTGATTAATGAGATTTTCCGGGACCTCCTGTATGTCAAAATTGTCGCATACTTTGACGACTTCCTTATCTTTTCCAAGGACTTAGCCACCCACCATGCTGATGTTCCCATGGTCCTCCAATGTCTTTGTGAGAACCATCTCTTTGCCAAGTTGGACAAATGTCTCTTCGAGCAATCCAGTCTACCCTTCCTAGGATATATCATTTCACAATAAGGGTTTTCTATGCACCCAGAGAAACTTAAATACAAGTTTGGCACCAGCCAGTGGGCCTACAGGCTCTAAAACGTGTCCTAGGATTTACAAATTATTACCCCCATTTCATTGCTAATTACTCGACTCTGGCAACTCCCCTCACGGCTATGACCTGCAAGGGCCGAGACACCCGGAATTTGTCCCTGAGGCCCATGCTGCATTTCAATGCCTCAAAGATGCCTTCCTACCTGGACCTTGTTTACGACACCCGGACCCAAACCATCCCTTCATTGTTAAAGTAGACGCCTCTGCTATAGGGGCTGGGGCGGTCCTGAGCCAGCACTCAACATCGGGAACTTTAACTCCATCTTCCTTCTTCTCGCAAGTTCTCCCCTGAAGAACAGAATTACAGTATCGGCGACCGGGAGTTTCTTGCAGTCAAGCTTGCCTCAGAGGAATGGCACCCTTGGCTAGAGGGCGCTCAACACAGGTTCAAAATTTTCAGTGACCACAAGAACCTAGAACACCTGAGTCATGCCCAGTGCCTGTTAAGTTCTGTTAGGTTTTGCTCCACTAGTGGGGAGGAATTAGCAATCTGTTGTAATCTGCTGCTGGATACTCCTGTAGTGGGAGGAGTTAGCAATCTGTTATGAGTCACTGTGCGGAGATAGCAATCTGTTAGTATCTGGCTCCCGTGGAGGGAGGAGTTTAGCAATCTGATATGCTCCGTAGGCGGAACTAGCAATCTTGTTTTGATATAGACTACTGAGTTGGCAACCTGTACCAGCGGAGTGTTTGAGAGGGTACTCAGCTGGAAAGGAATGTAAATAGGTGAATCCTTGGGCCGATGGCAGATGGCAGCGCCCCCACGAGGATATCCTGAGAGAGACCACTGGCTAGGCTTGGGTATGGAGACAGACACAGATAGTTCTTTTATTAGACAGGTTAGTAGAACCACCAGAGGTGGCAGTAGTGAGCTGATATGCCCAACAGGGCTGAAGTCCCTCAGATACTGGAACTGCGATCCCAGGGTTGCTGAGCTGTAAAAAGACTATAGATAGTAAGTAGACAGAGTATGCTGTATACATAGCCAGTAGTAGATGACAATCTCACATATGTTCTTAAGGAGGCTCAGTAGCTGGAAAGAGTTAGGCCCTCGAGGAGCGAGTACCTGGTTCCAGGGAAAGCTCTGAGAGAGCGGTGGTAACTCATGAATGTCTGTATCTGCGATAGCTTCTAGGCAGTAGAGAATCTTCAGAGTATTCAGGAACATGGGCCCTCGAGGAGCGAGTACCGGTTCCTATCTGCAATCTGAAATAGAGAAAAGAGAGCGAGGCCCCCGAGGAGCGGGTACCCCTGGTAAGTCCGAGGAAGCAGAAGAGCTTGGACGAATCCATATTCATATCCGAGTCCGTGTCTGTATCCTTGAAGTGATTGATAACATTGTTACCAGAACCTCGGTATATAAAAAATGTTAAATAAATAAATAACTCAAATCGTAAGCGAAAGTGAAGACCTTATATGTTGGAAGCGGATGACGTCAGTACAGGGGGATGCCCCTGAGGTTCGCGCCCTTGCTGGTACAAACTTCGGAGTGCGCGCACGCCGTACGTCATCAGGAACATGGTGGATCCGCAGCATCGAGCTGGTCCGGGGACTCCAGAGCGAAGCAGCATGGAGATGCCGCGGCAGCAAACCATTCATCAGACCCGGAGGGAGTCGCTACAGAGATAGAGAGGGTGGAGTGAGGGCGTATAGCAGCCACAGACGCAACAGTGCCTTAATGCTCACCAGGCTCACTGGGCATTATTCTTTTCCAGTTCAACTTCGAACTCCGGTATCACCCTGCAGAAAAGAACCTCCAGGCGAATGCCCTGTCTTGCTTCTTTGAACCCGAAGATGTTCCTGAAGAGCCTAGCCACATCATAGATCTGTTTATCAGCAACCATTCCAGTACCATCCAGGAAAACCGTTGTACCCCGCCGGCTGCATGAGAGAGTACTCCGTTGGGCACATGATTCAAAGTTCGCTAGCCACCCAGGATGGGCACAAACTCTTGCTCTTCTCCAGCGCTTTTTCTGGTGGCCCACCATGATCACGGAAACCAGAGCCTACGTCGATTCCTGCAACACATGTGCCCAGCAGAAGGCCCCAGTTGGTCAACCCTGGGGCTTTCTCCACTTCCTGTTCTGGAGGAGCTGTCGATGCACCTCTCCATGGATTTCGTTGTGGATTTGCCTCCATCAAAAAGAAACATGGTCATTTGGGTCATCATTGATAAGTTCTCCAAAATGGCCTATTTTGTTCCACTGCCTGGCCTACCTTCAGCTCCAGAACTAGCACGTCTCTTTTTTCTTAACGTGTTCCATCTACATGGCCTACCCAAGGATATAGCTTCGGACAGAGGTCCCCAGTTTGTCGCCTGTTACTGGCGCTCCCTGTGCAGTAAGTTCGGCATTAACATCAGCCTCACCACAGCTTATCACCCGGAGGCCAACTGTCAAGTCGAACGCATGAACCATTCCTTGAAAGCCTTCCTACGCGCCTACATCAGTGATCGGCAGGACAACTGGGCAGAACTTCTCCCATGGGCAGAGTTTTCCCACAACTCCCACATCACCGCTGCTACTGGGGTATGCCATTCTCCATTGTTTATGGTAGGCAGCCATGGCCTCCGTTACCTATCCCACTGATTGTGCCCTCGCCAGCCGCTCAGACCACTGCTGATACCCTTAAAGCCCTGTGGAATCAGACAAACTTCCATTTGCATCAGGCAGTGGCTCGGGCTAAGAAGTCCACGGATGCCCATCGATGCCCTGCTCCTGAATTTCAACCTGGGCAGAAGGTCTGGCTGAGTACGTGATACATTCGCCTCAAAGTACCTTCCTAAAAATTTGCACCAAGATTCATTGGACCTTTTCCGGTCACCCGTCATATTGGACCTGTCACTTATCAGCTCCGGTTGCCACCAACCCTTGGCATCCACAACACGTTCATATGTCCTTGTTGAAACTGGTGATTCTCTCATGGCCTTCCCGTAAGGCACCCGAACAATCTCATCTGGTCGCTAAGTCCGATACTACCTACAAGGTCTGAGAAGTCCTTGACGTCCGCCGTAGGGGCCGTCTGTGGGAGTACCTCCTCTCATGGGAGGGTTACGGCCCAGAAGAAAACTCTTGGGAGCCAGTCACAACATCTTGGACAAAAGCCTCCTTCTACAATTTCATCGTGCCCATCTGAACAAACCCAGACCTCCAAGAGGGGGGCATATGGGGAGGTACTGTTGCATGTGCCGGCCGCGGAAGGCCCGCAGCCAGGCCCCCTTACCTCCATCTGCCAGCTCCAGTGCTTGGTTATGCTGCTCTTGCGGCCGGTGGCCACCGCCTCTGACCCCGGGCCACTCCTCATACTCCCAGCTCCACTGTGGATGTCACTGCTCTGAGGGGAGATGCCGCCATCTCGCACCGCGCTCCTCCCTAGGCGCGCACGCGGTCATCAACTGTACTTTTAAAGGGGCTGCAGCGGGAAGCTCACCCATGGCCCAGGATGATGATGTCACTGGGTCCTGATATATAAAGCTGGGCCAGTCAGTGCTTCCTTGCCTTGGCAACAGGTCGCCACACTGGTCGCGTCCTGAGTTGCTTGTTCCTGCATCTCCTCTGTGATCCTGGTTCCTGATTCGTCTGTGTTCCTGTTCTTGTTCCTGGTACCCGTTCCTGCTCCTGTGTTCCATGTCTACCTTGCTTATTCCTACTGACTGACTTCCTGGCATTGACTACTGCTTCGTCTGACCACGCTACTGCTTGTCTCCTGGAATTGACCACTGTTTCATCTGACTACACTTCTGCTTGTCTCCTGGCATTGACCACTGCTTCGTCTGACCATGCTTCTGCTTGTCTCCTGGCATTGACCACTGCTTCGTCTGACCACGCTACTGCTTGTCTCCTGGTTTTGACCTCTACTTCGCCTGACTATGATTCTGCCCATCTCCTGGTTTGACCTTTGCCTTGCTTGACCATCCTACTGCTGACTTCTGGTATTGACCTACGCTTGCCCTGCTACTCTTCCTTGCCTGCCACCTGCCCTGACTTCAGCCTGCTCTATGACACTCCTCTTGTCTCTATTTTGAACTTGGCCATTCAGGCTTCAACTTGTTCTTACTCAAGCACCCTCTGCCTGCCTCTTGTACTCATTGTCACCCAGGTCTCCGCCTCGTCCAGATCAGACCACCTATTCCTACTACCGCTGCTGGCCCCTGGCTGACCTCCTCATCGTCCCAGAGAAGACCTTTGAAGGAGGACCTCCTAAGTCCAACCAGCCCCGCTACCCAAGGGCTCAACCTGTGGGGAACGAGGACTGGTATTGGTGAAGCTCCAGCCGGGGAGGAGTTGGAGGAAGAACAACCACCTACCCAAAATATCTTATCTGGCCCATTTTGAATAGGAAAATGAGGGTGACCCGGAGAGTTTTGGTGGGCCCAGTGGAGGATGAATCTTTTAAGTGGGCCCAGGAGCATATACAAAGGGTGGACAGAAAGATAGTCTCTGGAGCACAGCTTACTGATCCTGTCCTTCCCTATTTTGTGATGAAAGGAGCTTTACTTTACCGACTCACAAAGAGAAGTATGGAAGGGGAAGTGATAGAACAAATCCTGGTCCCCAAACCCTATCATCAGAAGGTCATGCAGTTAGCACATAGCCACCTTCTGGGGGGGGGGGGGTGATCTGGGGGAGGAAAAGAACAGGAAAATATACTGGCACAATTCTATTGATGTACCTACATATATTCACATCCAATTGTATTGCTGGTCCTGCCTTACCTGCCAACTCACAAAGCCTGCCAGAGTACAGGCGGCACCTCTCATACCTATGCCCATAATTGTGATTCCTTTTGAAAAAGTGGGCATGCATCTTTGGGGTCACTAGAGAGATCAATTCCAGAAAATAAATACATTCTTATCATACTGGTCTATGCCACAAGATATCCAGAGGCAGTGCTACTACGGAATATGAAAATCCCCACTATGGCGACTGCCCTAATGGAGATTTATTTTCACAACTTGGACTGCTCAAAGAGATCCTGACAAATCAAGATACCCCTTTCATCTCCAAGGTAATGAAAAACTCTGCACCTTCCTCAAGGTAAAAACTCTGTGGACCTCAGTGTATCACCCACAGACCGATGGCCTTGTCGAGTACTTCAATCAGACACTTAAACAAATGTTGAGGAAATTTGTGGATGAAGACGATTCCAAATCTGTGAGGTACCACAGAGCTCAATCGGGTTGTCCCCTTTTGAGTTACTATATGGAAGGAGATTGAGAGGAATCTTAGACATGGCTCATGAGACCTGGGATGATGAAGTGAACCCCAGGAAGAATCTTGTTGACTATGTGCTCAGAGCGCAGGATCATCTAAAAAAGGCTGCGGAGGTGGCCCGCCTATGTCTGAAAAAGACTCAGAACTCCCAAGCCTGAGCTTACAATTGTCCCATGGTCGAATGAGTATTCCACCCGGGGGACTGTGTCCCTGTTCTCCTCCCATCTTCGGAATGCAAGCCGATAGCCCATTGGCAAGGAACATATGAAGTTTTGGAGAAAACAGGGCCCATGGACTACAAAATAGCTCAGCCAGATAAACGAAAGAAAACTCAAATCTACCACATGAACCTCCTGAAGAAGTGGGTTGCACCGAGTCCGGAGTGGTACGGGAGGGAGAGTTTGGTGCAGAGGTCGGACTGGACATGGACCATACCCTAGAAGTTTTTGTTTTACACATCATCCATAGCAGAAGTAAAATTATGCATCAGGGGACCCTGGTCCGCGCCAATATTTAAGCACAAATTTTAAATTTGAACCCAGGAACGCCCATGCCCCACCCAGACCATGCCTACACCCCACCCCCTTTTTAAAATTTTAATTTATGCACGAAGCAGCAGGTATGCACATATCAGGGGCAGCTTTTAAAATCCTTTAAGCATGATAATGCTTTTTAAAATCAAGCCTGTAGTGACTAAATCACTAATGGAAGGTGCAGTCTACAATCTTTTTAAAAAAGCAACGGTGAGGCTGCTGCAAACAAATAGAAGCCTCCCCTCAGATGATTTGACAACTATCATCCCATTTCAAATTTACTGGCATTAGCAAAAGTCTCGGAGAAATTTGTTCTAGTCCAGTTGTCGGTGTTCCTGGAGGAATTAAAGCCCCGATTTTAAAAGCCTGGCAAATGTAAATTTCAGTGTTTACGCACGCGGCAGGGCCTTGCGAGTGCCGCGCGCATTTTCTAAAGGGCCCGGCCTTGCACGTAAACACTAATATGGGGTCTGGGCGGGGTGGGGTGAAGCATGACAGAGCGGCCGGGACAGCGCATGCCAGCAGTCGGCCAACATGAGTAACTTACTTCTGCTCCAAAGGAGCAGTTATGTTATGAAACAAACAAAAAAAAACCTACTTAGAGTTAGTATAGGGGTCAGGGAGGAGAGGGCAAGGGGAAAGAAGGTTAGGCAGGGGGTTAGGGAAGTTACCCCCAGTCCGCTCCTTAATTGGAGAGGTCTGGGAGGGAACAGGGGAAGACCCAATTGCATCGCTGCACGTTATTTGCAAAAATTCACCCCCCTGCGTGCGCCACCTGCAAATACGCACGCGGCAACCTGATTTTATAGCATGCGCATGTTATAAAATCGGCACATCTTTTAAAATATACCCCTTAACTAGATAGCTTTTACTTCAGACTTTGAAGGGTACTGTTTTTTTGTTTTACTTCATTTTTTGGTTTCATTATATTTTTATTTAGTGTGTATTATATGCAAATACTGCACACTAAATACATGTAGTACTTGCTATTTGCACATAGCATGTACTAAAAACCAAAATCAAAAGAAAAAGAAAAATAAATTTTGTTAGCAATTCCTTTTTATTGAAATGACACAAAACAAAACAGTTGCTTTCATTGGTGTTTTCATTTTGTTTGATAACAAAAGCCCATTCCTAAGCCCCTGGGCCAATCCCATCCCCTTTTATTCATTATGGGGTAGATTTTAAAAGCAGCGCATGCGGGTAGATGTGCGTGCGCTACCCGGCACGCACACATGTACGCTCGATTTTATAACATGCACGCGCATGTTATAAAATCCAGGGTCGGCGCGTACAAGGGAGTGCACAATTGTGCACCTTGCAAGCATCTACCCCGCTCCAAGCCGTGCTGCCTTCTCCTGTTCCCTACACTCCCACCCCACCTTCCCTTCCCTTCCCCTACCTCCCCCGCCCTTTCCCCCCTACCTTGTTTTTCTGCTTTTTTGTCTTTCAAAACTTACTTCAGCCCTGGGGCTGAAGTAAGTTGCACGTGCCGGCCGACTACCGGCGCATGATCCTCGGCACAGCGGCAAATGGTTGCTGTGCCAGGAGCTGCTGACCCTGCCCCCACCCTACCCCCAGACCGCCCACGCCCCGCCCCTTTTGTAAAGCCCCGGGACTTACACAAGTCCCGGGGCTTTACGTGCATCGCCGGGCCTTTTAAAAATAGGCCCGTGTGCATAAACTTTTGAAAATCCGGCCCTATTGTTTTACTTTCTACCACCTAAAAGGGGAGGGCATTCCATACATATACCTCCCTTTGTGGGAAAAAAATATTTCCTGATGTTGCTTCTTATATCTTGATCCCTTGTTCTTGAACATCCCTTCCAGTTAAAAAGACTTAACCTCCTGTGCATCCTTAATACTTTCAGATATGAGAATGTCTCTATCATATCTCCCCTGTCTCTCCTCTCCTCAAAGGGAACTTTTTCCCTTTGAAAACTGGCATAAAGTCAGAGAGTAAAAACTACCAAAATTACACTTCTCAGAATTTAAAATTTGCCTCTCAGGGTGGCTCTCCACAAAAAGACAGGGAATATTTCTTTTCATTTTGGACATCTTTGTAAAGAAAGGTTCAGTAAACAATATGGAAAGGGAGAGTGCTGGCTGCCACATCCTCTCAGTGTGCAGTCAATCAGCCATCTCAGATCTCCTCTACAGCTCTTTTTAGTTGAGCTCATTGCTTTTCAATCTCATCTACCTCCTCCTGTCCTGCCAGCACCTCCATAAGCTACAGTTTCACTTTTTGTTTCGATGGTGTGGCAGGTGAGTATTGATGAAGGGTTGGGGAGTAGCAGTCATTTCTAAATAATTCCCTTTTACAACTAGTGCTCTGCAATAGCTCAAGAAACATCAGTCACAGCAACTAATAAAAGAAAGCTGAGTCCTTTGTTGGCAATATCCATCCTAGATCAATTACAAATCTTGCTGCTGAGTCATTAGTTTTGATTTTTTTTTCTTTACAATGACCCTGCAATTGCTCTCTTCTTCTGGGAGCTGATGCCACTAATGACCTCGTATATACTGGATCCACTGGGTATCCTTGCTGTGCTCATAATGTTAGAAATGTTAATGTATACAGCATAAACCAATCTGATTGCATTCAGACTAAGGTAACCGGTAGCACAGTTCCAAACATGGCTGCCCTAAGGGTCTCAGGGACTTTTAAGAGGATAACTTCATGCATTTCATAAACAATGATTTGGCAGTAGAATTTATAACTGACACTGTGTGAGCGTTGCCACATATTGCAGACTACACTGTAACTTACAGACTGTGAGTTCTGATTGCTGTAGGGTTTGAACCAGGGATTATTCAGGTCAGGATGCAGATTCCCTGGCTGGTGGGCTAACATGAGGACACAGAAAAAGGTCCAAAGTCACAGGGGAACTAGCCCAAATATATCCTCCAAAACTACTCCCCAGAGGAACCAGAATAGTTGCATGAACCGTGATTAGGGGGTTACTGGGAAAAAGAAAATGTTCTCAGCAATATGAATGCTTCCCAGCTTCTTGCCACTGAACTTTGATTCTCTGTTTTGACTCTGTATTTTACTTTCTGGCTGGTGACCTGGACCTGCCCTGCCCTGGACACTGGGCCTACTCGTCAGCATTCTTTATTGAACCTAGGTCCAGGAATGAAACTATTGGTTCCCAAGATCCAACCTGACTGGTTATCTGATATAAAATGGAAGTGAATAATTAGACCTATACCTGACCTATATGTCTGTCTGTTCTTCAGGAACTATAAGTACAACCTCCAGGGGACTGGAGACAAATAATGAAATAAAGGTCAGCAGAGAAACTGTGGACGATGTTCACTCGATACTCATGTGGCTGAGTTATGCTGATCTTTTTTCTTTGATTTCTAGCTGTGTTTACGCTGCCAGTTTGTCTCATTCTATTAGTGATTTGTAGCTAGGATCAGTAGATTATTTTCATTATATTAAACCATCATTAGTCATTGATATCAAAGGGTAGAGCTACCATTTAGGAGTGCATAATTTATCTGGCAAATTCTGCATTTTAGAAAGTGTAGTGAAGCAGGTAAGTGCTGTATAACTTACTTGCAAGTTTAGTCAGACGTCGTATGGTAGAACCAGATGACCCTGAAACAACTGCAGAAAAGAAGACAGCAATGTTAAGATGGTAGAAGCTTCTGATGTACTATCCAGTACTGTATTTCCAATGTGGCAATACTATGTACCCTGCACTGCAAAACAGAACCATGCCACCTTACAATAAGTCAGGATTTGATACTAAGCCCAGTCGTATGCAGGCAAAGTTAACCAGACAATTTTGTCCAGATATTCACCCAAATAAGGTTGGGCTGAATATTTTAATGACGTAAACTGTATACAAAGAATCCCATCCTGGGGCTTCCACTGGATGTTTCTAGTTCAGGCTTTGTGTAGGGAGTAAGGAGGGAGCAAACCATTTCTAACCAGCATCTCCTCTGAGGATAAGGAGAGTGCTGCTTCCCACCTGCATAACTGCAGGAGGGTTAGAGAGTAATCTGCCATTTTTAGCTGGATTTTGAGGAAGGAGGAGTGTTAAGTTTTGTGGAGTTCTTCAGCCTTCCTATCTAGGCCCCATGGTCAGATACATCGGAGAAGGGAAGAGAACATCCCTGTTCAGTACCCAACCAGTCAGGAAGAGGTTGTCTCAGTTTTGTGTAAGCAGTTGTTTTGGAGAATTATATTTGGATTGTGTCTCTGTTCCTGACTCTGGGAAGATTTTTTTCTTCTGTCTGAAGGATGTCAGAGAAGAGAAGTTCTGTGTTTCCCATCCTGCAGCATAAAGAGGGACAGCAGTGACTTACTACCGAAGTAGTATTTCTGTTTTGTTTTGTTTTTTTTGTGAGAAGATTTTTGTCTCTCCCTGGGGCGGGTCACATCCTTTTACTTGCTCCCAGGGGCACATAGGAAAATAAAGAAGAGATGGACCCTTTCTTTCCAACTTCATTCGCTGTGTCTCAGTCTCCCTCCCCCCTCAGAGAGTTTTACTTTCTGATTCCAAGGATTCAAGATGTGCGGGGATGAAGAATAGTTCTTATACCCTGCTTTTTGCAATGTCAGCCCTTCCTCTATCCTTGGTATACAGCATTTCTAATTAACACTGTCTCTGCATCCAATAGACACACGGTGAGAAGAAAGGTGGTTTCTGTTTAGATGACTGAATGATATTTATGGTAAATCTGTTTTTATTTTTTAAAAAGCATAAAATAATGAACATTACAAAGTATATATCTGATTACATACAGCATATTTTTTGTAAAACTCTTATGTTCTTTTTTCTATTCGTAGTCCATTTAACTTTTATCCCTCCTCCCAAAACCACCCCTCCATTCCATTCCTCCCTCCCTCCCTCCCTGCACCAATGGGGTTCTTAAATTTATTCAGTCCTTATTGAAGTACATTAAAGATCTTATCCAGACCTTATTAAAGTATATTAAAGATCATCTATTAGATATCTATTCGATTAAGAAAAAGACTTTTTGAGTCATGTGGTAATGTTAGTATAAAAGGGAGCCAAATTGCATTTATTGCTCTTCTGGTTCTGATTGGCAGAGTGCTATTGGTCAGAGTTTCCATGGTTAATAGATTTATTATAGAACGCCAATATATTATAGAAGGTCCAGCCGATGTTATCCAATTTGTCAATATAGCTTTACAAGCCAATAAAAAAACTTTTATAATCAGAGAAAGTTCGTTTTTACTCAATGCACAATTAAACTCTGGAATTTGTTACCAGAGGATGTGGTTAGTGCAGTTAGTATAGCTGTGTTTAAAAAAGGATTGGATAAGTTCTTGGAGGAGAAGTCCATTACCTGCTATTAAGTTCACTTAGAGAATAGCCACTGACATTAGCAATGGTAACATGGAATAGACTTAGTGTTTGGGTACTTGCCAGGTTCTTTTGGCCTGGATTGGCCACTGTTGGAAACAGGATGCTGGCCTTGATGGACCCTTGGTCTGACCCAGTATGGCATTTTCTTATGTTCTTATGTTCACAGCTATATTGGAGGTGTCCACCTCCACTACAAACGTGCAAAGAGGGTCTGGGTGACATAAGAAGATATCCCACAGAAAGGCTTTTTTGAGATCTTCGAAGGCAAGGCAGGCCACCTCTGGCCATTCCACGGCATCAGCCCCTTGTGAGAGCAGTGAGTGGTGCTACTAAGAGAGAGTAATATGGAATGAAATGTCTGTAAAAATTTGCAAAACCGAGAAAACGCTGAAAAGCTTTTAATCCTCTAGGGCGGGGCCAATCTCTAATAGCAGACACTTTCTCTGGGTCCATCTGAAATCCAGTTGCTGACACAATATAACCCAGAAAAGGGAGAGTTTCTTGTTCAAACATTCATTTCTCCAGTTTTGCATATAGATGATTATCTCTAAGGATCTGCAAAACTTGACTTACAAGCTGGCGATGCGACTCCAGATCCTTGGAGTAAATTAACACGTCATCCAAATATACGATAACTGATGAATGTAATAATTCACAAAGAACCTCATTCATCAGATGCTGGAAGACAGCTGGAGCATTGCATAGTCCAAAACGGCATGATGAGGTATTCATAATGTCCATCCCTGGTGTTAAAGGCTGTCTTCCACTCGTCACCGGGGCGAATTCGGACCAAATTATAAGCACCTCACAAGTCCAACTTGGTGAAAATCTTGGCTCCTTGCAATCTGTCTAGGAGTTCAGGAATCAAAGGAAGGGGGTAACGATCCCTTTTAGTGATAGCATTAAGGCCTCTATAATCGATGCATGGCCTCAGAGACCCATCCTTTTTCCCCACAAAGAAGAAACCAGCCCCAGCGGGTGTCTTAGAGGGTCTAATGAATCCTCTGGCTAAGTTTTCAGCAATGCATTCTGACATAGCTCGCGTTTCAGGCAGAGATAGTGGATACACCCTTCCAGGAGGTGGCGTGGTTCCACGTAATAGTTCTATGGCACAATCAAATGGTTGATGTTGCGGGAAAATCTCCATCTTTTTCTTAGAAAATGCATCTGCAAAATCGGCATAGGGCACTGGAGGGGCAATGGACATATGTTAGGTGCACTTGGAACCTTAAGGCAATTAGTAAAACAGAAGGGACTCCACTTTGCAATCTGTAAAGAGTCCCAGTGAATAACAGGAGCATGAAGAGTGAGAGGCGGAAATACTCCCTTGGAGAAGTGTTCCTTGAATAGATGTAATACGTAAAGGAGACTTACATGTGAGAATGGGAATTCGTAGTTGTTGAACAAGATCTGCCAGGATAAAATTCCCACCTGCCCCGAAGTCAATGAAGGCAAGAGTCTCAAACGAACCACCAGGATATTCCAAAGTAATAGGTACTGTACATTGAGGAGCAGAGTTGACACAGCCTAGGAGCAGGTCCCCTCGACCTCCTAGGCTTGGGTGTTTCCGGACGTTCTTTACATTGGGCTAAAAAGTGACCCTTAGTACCGCAGTAGAGACATAGACCAAAGGTTCGGCGGCGTCATCTCTCCTCTGCAGACAGTGGAGTGCACCTCAACTGCATAGGCTCTTCTGTGGAGACTTCAGAGCGTGTTGTTCCTTGATTGGACACTGAAGTCATGGGTCTAGAGAACACGGGAGCTAGCGGCACGGGGCGTCGAAACGGACGACTCTCCTTAGCTCTCTGTTGCAACCGGCGATCAATTCGCCCAGCCAAATCTATGAGCCCATTGATATCATCTGGAATGTCGCGGGCTGCTAGTTCATCCTTGAGTCGTGCTGACAAACCTTCAAGGAATACACCATGAAGACTATACTCTCGCCACCCATCTTCAAGAGTGAGAGTATGAAATTCAATGGCATAATCCGCTAAGGAGCGAGACCCTTGTCTTAATTGTAACAGCTCCGAAGTAGCGGTAGATAAACGTGCAGGTTCATCAAAAGCCAATTTAAAATTAGCCACGAACTGTGACAAATTGTTCAGCAGAGGATCATTTCGTTCCCACATGGGTGAGGCCCAAGTCAATGTTTTCCCATCAAGCAAAGACTTGATATAGGCTATCTTCACAGAGTCTGTGGGGAACTGATTAGGTAGAAGAGAAAACCTGATGTAACATTGATTCAAGAAACCCCGACAAGTCTTGGCCTCTCCGGAGTAGCAAGAAGACGCAGGCAGCTGAGTAGGCATACTGACACTCACCACCGGAGCGGGTAGAGGAACCTGAGGAGCTTCAGGAGGCATGGCATCCAATCGATTGGCCAGATGATCCGCAGTAGCCACAAGTACATCCAGGCAACGTTGCTGTTGCTGTAAACATTGAGCCATTCCAGGGATGGCCTGTAGACCAGAAATTTCCACCGGGTCCATGGCTTGGTAAACTGTTGCGAGCGTAGTGGTGGACCCTTGGGCCGGCCTAACGGAGTGAGATGGTGTGAGAAGAAGTACACTCCGCTGAAGAGACGTAGGCCGGGAGGCGGTGCCAAGTTGAATGTAGAACTGAAGACTTCACCCTGGAAGTCCGAGGACCCCCCCCCCCCCCCCCCGGGAGGAGCCCTTGACATCCTGGACCACTGGGACTTAGGCAATCAAGGGAACTGAAGAGACGTCTTCAACCTGGAAGTTCAAGAAACCCCAGGAGGAGCCCTTGAGGTCCCGGACCGCTGGGACTTAGGCGATCAGAAAGAACTGAAGAGATGTCTTCACCCTGGAAGCCCAAGGACCCTACAGGAGGGGCCTGTGAGATCCCGGACCGCTGGGACTTAGGAGATCAATGAGAGGAAGATGGAAGAATGTGACTAACCTTGGTCGAGACAAGCAGCAAGTGTGAAGAAACAAAAACAGGCCAGCGTCAGAACCCAAAAAACAAGCTGAAGACCCTGAGCTGTAACTAAAGCTAAAAATCTAAACTGGAGTGGAACAAGAACAAGAAAAAATCCTAACTGAAGATCCTGACAAGCAGAGTCAAAAAGCTGCAGCCAGTACCGGCAGAATCCTTGTTGCCAAGCAACAAGACTGTTATGCTCAGGTTGTGAACCCTTGGGCCGACAGGAGGATGGTGTACCTTTGGAAGTGAATCCGTAGGTTGTTCCGTCGGGTGGCGAGGCAGGACAGAAGATGCAGCCAGCTGACTCTCGGCACTGGAGACGAGGCGACCGTGGAGGCAGACAAAGAGTCGTGATGTTGAGGAGCGGAACTGTGTCTTCGCCACTGGAAGTCCGTGGTCCCCCCAGGAGGAGCCCATAGGGACCCGGACCGCTGGGATTTAGATGGACATTTGAGAAGTCAAGGAGTCGAGAGTTTGGTGCAAGGGCTAACTGGAGCTTCACCCCTGGAAGCCCGTGGTCCCCCCGGGAGGAGCCCGTAGGGACCCGGGCTGCTGGAACTTAGGTGGGCCCTTGGAGACGGTGGTCCAGAAGAAGTCCAAGGTCAAGTGCCAGAGGGTCATCGCTTACCAGTCCGAGATCACACACCAAGGGATCGCCGCTAGCCAATCCGAAGTCACACAACAGGAATCACCGCTAGCCAATCCAAAGTCAGGAACCAGGAACACCAAGACGAGATAGGAACCAGGAACAAGGATCCGAAGTACAAGAACTCACCGAAGCAAGCAGACCTGACTACGAAGGACGTTGCCAAGTCAAAAAATGACCAGAGGAAGCCTCCTTTTATACTTCCTCTGCTCTGGCTCATAGGGAACAGCTGTGGGTAGTTAAAGGGATCAGGTCCCTTTAAATCTAATGAAGCGGCGCGGCCATCTTGGATTTCCTCCGCGGAGGAAACACTGCTGGACGCCGCGAGGGAGGAGCAGGGACGGCTCCCCACCCGGCGACCATCTCTGGGACCCGTGCCGGAGTGACGGGCACAGGATCAGGGACTTCCCCCGGAGCTCCCGTGGTGGGTCGCCGTCACGGGTAAAGTAGGGGGCCGCAGTCGTGGCCTTCCACGGCTGTGGAACACAACAGTACCCCCCTCTTTAGGGCGCCTCCCCGGAGGCCTGGGCTTAGACAGATGGTCTCTGTGAAATTGCTCAAGCAAGCCCCGGTCTAAGATGTTTGCCAACAGCTCCCAGGTGTTTTCTTCTGGGCCGAACCCCTCCCACGCTAACAGGTACTCCCATTTCTTCCTATGCTTTCTCACATCCAAGACTTCTCAGACTTGATAGGTGAGGTCATCTTCAGAGGCTATAGGTTGGGGAGTCGGAGGCATGCTGGAAGGCCATGATAACATCAGAGGCTTCAAGAGGGAAACATGGAACATGTTGTGTATCTTGATGGAAGGCGGAAGACGAAGCTGATATGAAACGTCACCAACCTGTCGAATGATGGGAAACGGCCCAATAAATCGCGGGGCCAGTCGCACTGATGGCAGCTTCAGGCGGATGAACTGTGTGTTCAGCCATACCTTTTGGCCCAGCCTGAGAGGCGGGTATGGTCTTCTTCGCTGATCGTCATACCTTTTTGCCGCCTGACTGGCTTTGATCAGTGTGCACCGTGTGGAGATCCAGAGGCGGTGTAACTCGTCTGCAGAGAGTTGGGCTACCGGGGATGTAACTGAAATGGGAACTGGCAGCGGCGAGCGTGACTGCTTCCCATACACTATCTGAAATGGCGAGGATCCGGTAGCCGTGGAAAGATGAGAATTGAGTGCAAACTCTGCCCATGGTAGCAGACTTGCCCAGTCATCCCGTTTCTCGTTGATGTAAATACAGAGGAACTGCTTTAAAGTTTGGTTCGTTCTCTCCGCAAGACCATTGGTCTGTGGGTGGTAAGCAGACGTATAGTCTAAGGTGACGTCGAACTTCTGGCAGAGGGCCCTCCAAAGCTTAGCAGTAAATTGAGTCCCTCGATCTGAAAGGATACTTCTTGGTAGGCCATGTAGTCTGAAGATGTGCTGGACGAACAGCTGGGCCAGCTGTGGTGCGGTCGGCAATCCTGGAAGTGGCACAAAGTGTGCCATTTTACTAAACCGGTCGACGACCACCCATATTTATTTATTTATTTATTTATTTAAGGTTTTTTTATACCGGCATTCATGAAATCGTTCACATCATGTCGGTTTACAAAAAACAGGGGTGCGAAGAATACAACCAAAAACATAAATAAACGTGATGAAGAGATGCAGTTACAATTAACAGGGGCTAATGAACTGGGGTTGTAAGAAATAAAGAGAGATAGAGGAGGTAATTATATACAAGTGTACAATATAAATATGACTGTGTTGCCACTGGATAATGGCAGATCAACTACGAAGTTGGTCGCCAAATGGGTCCATGGTTCCGAAGGCTCTGGTAAAGGATGAAACAAGCCTGGGGTCGAACCGGGGATCCTCTTGTGGTGAGTACATGACTGGCAGGACTCTACGTAAGCCCAGACATCTTTGTTGACCTTCGGCCACCAGTAGTATCAGCGCAGGGCCTCTAAGGTCCAGGATTGTCCTGGATGACCGGAGCAGCGAGAATCGTGAGCCCATGCCAGGACTTGTTTCTGCAAGTGCGGTGGGACCAGAGTTTTCCCGGGAGGGATGGTCATGGTGGCAGACAGTAGGATGCATGACGGCTCGATGATGAACTGTGGTTCATCAGAATTCTCCGTAGACTCAAATACACATGATAGGGCGTCGGCCTTAATATTCTTCCCAGCAGGTCTGTAACGGAGAATAAAATTGAATCGGGTGAAGAATAGGGCCCAACATGCCTGTCGCGGGTTGACTCGTTGTGCCCGATGTAGGTAATCTAGGTTTTTATGGTCTGTGTAGACCGTAAACTGGTGTTGTGCCCCCTCTAGCCAAGGGCGCCACTCTTCTAAGACTACCTTTATAGCTAAGAGCTCCTTGTCACCTATGGAGTAGTTCCGCTCTGCCGGAAAGAACTGGTGGGAGAGGAAGGCACACGGGCGTAACTTATGACTTTCAGAAGTCTGGCTCAGAACGGCCCCTGCTCCTTCTGAGGACGCGTTCACTTCGATGACAAACGGCCACTGCGGATCCGGATGCTGAAGGTACGGTTGTTGCAGGAACGCCTCTTTGAGGCGACGAAAGGTGGCCTCCTCTCCCGGAGGCCAATTCTTGGGGCCACGCCTTTCCGGATCAGGGCTATCATCGGGGCAATGATGGACGCATAATGCGGTATGAATGATCGGTAATATTTGACGAAACCCAAGAACCGTTGGAGTGCCTTTAGTCCGGATGGCTGCGGCCATTCCCGAATGGCTTTCAGCTTCTGGGGGTCCATACGGAATCCCTCACTGGACACGATGCACCCCAGGAAGGGAAGGGACTCCTGCTCAAAAAGGCACTTTTCAAGCTTCGCATACAGCCTATGTTCTCGGAGGCGTTGCAGTACTTGGACGACGTGCTGGCGGTGAGCGGTCAGAGAGTCCGAGAATATCAAAATGTCATCCAGGTACACGACCACGCACTGATACAAGAGATCGCGGAGTATCTCGTTCATGGTATTCTGGAACACCGCTAGAGCATTACAGAGCCCGAACGGCATCACTAAATACTCATAGTGGCCGTCTCGGGTGTTGAAGGCTGTCTTCCATTCATCACCCTTCTTGATGCAGATCAGGTTGTAGGCCCCTCAGAGATCCAACTTAGAGAAGATCCTCGCACCTTGCAGCCGATTGAAGAGCTCGGAGATGAGGGGCAAGGGGTAATTGTTCTTGACCATTATAGCATTCAGGCCCCGGTAGTCAATGCAAGGCGAAGGCTTCCGTCCTTCTTTCCGATGAAGAAGAACCCAGCTCCTGCTGGGGATGTTGACTTTCAAATGAAGCCCCTCTCCAGGTTCTCTTTGATGTACTCTGTCATGGCCTGCGTCTCCGCAGGCGAGAGGGCATAGGTGCGCCCCCGAGGAGACTCAGTGCCAGGGAGGAGGTTGATGGCGCAATCGAATGATCAATGAGGTGGAAGTATCTCAGCCTTTTGCTTTGAGAAGACATCCACGCATAGGAGGCCGGCAGGCCTGGAAGACTGGTGGAGGCGATGGAGCTCTGCATAATAAAATTGCCGCCGGCGCCAGAGTCTACCAGGGCTAACGTGTGGAATTCACTCGCTGCAGACGTTAGCGCCACTGGTAGTGTTAGTGGAGGTGCAGGTGAGGTTAGGCCCAGGAAGAGACCTCCTTCAGGTCCTAGGCCCGGGAGTTTCCCAGTCGCACCAGGCATGCGGCTATCTGATGGTCCACTGCGCCGTAGTAGAAGCAAAGCCTCTCCTTCATTCGTCGCCGGCGCTCTTGGGTGGAAAGTCTCCCACGACCCAAATCCATGGGCTCATCAACTGGTGTTAGGGGGTTTCCCGACTCACCCTTGGGAGGCGGTGAATGGCGAGGACATCTCGAAGGAGTAGAAGTCTTTGTTGTAGTTTGGGCCTCTTGGTGGCATTCTTGGTAGCGCCTATCGATTCGCCCTGCCAGGTCGATCAGGGCGTTCAAGGATCTAGGTAGATCCCGGCCTGCGAGCTCGTCTTTGATTCTGCGACTAAGCCCCTGAAGAAAGATGGTATGCAGACAATCGGGGCCCCAGCCGAGCTCCGAAGAAAGGGTCCAGAAATCTGTGGCGTATTCAGCCAATGTCCTTGAACCTTGGCGAAACTGAAGCAGCTTCGGTCCGACGGAAACTTCCTGAGTAGGATCACCGAAGTTCATCCGGAATAGCTCCCAGAAGTCTCTTAAGTTACTTAGGCTGGGGTCATCCCGGTCCCACAGGGGGGAAGCCCATTCTAGGGCCTTCCCTTCGAGGAGAGCAAGAATAAAGGTGGTCTTGGTAGTGTCGTCGGGAAAGAAGGCCGACTACAGGCAGAAGTGAATATTGCACTGGTTAATGAAAGCCCTGCAGGCCCGAGGTTCCCCAGAGAAATGTGGCGGTGTAGGCAGGCGAATTACAGAACGGCCCCCGGAAGCCACAGGCAGAGACGGTAGCGTGGGGTTCATGGGCCCCAACGCCTCGAAGCGTTGGTTCATGCCCTCCACTGCAGAAACAAGGGCATCCAGGGTCTTTTGCTGGTCCATCAGGCACTGGGCCATTCCCGGAATGGACTGGTGGGTGGATGCCTCCACCGGGTCCATGGACTTGGCAATCTGTTATGCTCAGGTTGTGAACCCTTGGACCGATGGGAGCATGGTGTACCTTTGGAAGTGAATCCGTAGGTTCTTCCATCAGGTGACGAGGCAGGACAGAAGATGCGGCCAGCTGACCCTCGGCACTGGAGACGAGGCGACCATGGAGGCAGACAAAGAGTTGTGACGTCGAGGAGCGGAACTGTGTCTTCGCCACTGGAAGTCCGCGGTCCCCCCAGGAGGAGCCCGTAGGGACCCGGACTGCTGGGACTTAGGTGGAGGACCTTTCAGAGGTCAAGGTGTTGAGAGTTTGGTGCAAGGGCTAACTGAAGCTTCACCACTGGAAGCCCGCGGTTTCCCCGGGAGGAGCCCGTAGGGACCCGGACCGCTGGGACTTAGGTGGGCCCTTGGAGACGGTGGTCCAGAAGAAGTCCAAGGTCAAGTGCCAGAGGGTCGTCGCTTACCAGTCCGAGGTCACACATCAAGGGATCGCCGCTTGCCAGTCCGAACTCACATACCAGGAATCACCGCTTGCCAGTCTGAAGTCACACTCCAGGAATCACCGCTAGCCAATCCGAAGTCACACACCAGGAATCACCACTAGCCAATCCGAAGTCAGGAACCAGGAACACCAAGATGAGACAGGAACCAGGAACAAGGATCCGAAGTACAAGAACTCACCGAAGCAAGCAGACCTGACTACGAAGGACGTTGCCAAGTCAAGGAATGAGCAGAGGAAGCCTTCTTTTATACTTCCTCTGCTCTGGCTCATAGGAAACAGCTGTGGGTAGTTAAAGGGATCAGGTCCCTTTAAATCTAATGAGGAGGCGCGGCCTCGCGCCTAAAGATGGTGGCGGCCATCTTGGATTTCCTCCATGGAGGAAACACTGCCGGACGCTGTGAGGGAGGAGCAGGGACGGCTCCCCCCCCGGGTGACCATCTCTGGGACCCGTGCTGGAGCGACGGGCACAGGATCAGGGACTTCCCCCAGAGCTCCCGCAGTGGGTCACCGTTGCGGGCAAGGTAGGGGGCCACGGTTGTGGCCTTCCACGGCCGCGGAACAGAACAAAGCCTCAGTCAGACGCCGGTTTTAAACATTGCCGGCGTCTGACGTCCCTCTCAAAGGACGGCCTACAGTCAAACAATAAAGGCCATTTAAACCACCCCTCCCCACGTGCGCACACGTTCAAAAAGGGAGGAGCCAAGCCTCGAGACTTGGCAGCGTCTCCCTCACGGAGACGCCGCCGCGAGGCAGCCTGAGCAGGCCCGACCAGCAGCGGGTCTCTTTGTTTTGGACAGGAGGAGCAGGCCCGAGCACCAGCGCCCGACGTCAGCGCCCCGGGGACGAAGGTAAGGACTCGCTCGCAAGTCTTGCGACTGAGACCGCAACAGGAAGGGTGGAACAAATCTTACTTGCCTCCAAATAGAGGAGATAGTGCTAAAAGACAGAAAATCCAAAATTATACTTCCTCTGCACCAGGTCTCTGTCAGGTCTATACTCTGGAGGAGGTATAGCACACTGCAGGTCTTCCTTACCCCAAATCCAGCCTCAGATATAGAGGTGCCCCAGTCCACTGCAACCAGGGGGGATTGACTCTCAAAAGGAATTCTCAAAACTTGGTTTAAAATAATTCAAAATTAAGCTTAAAGATTGGATAGACAAGTCAATGGGAGGCTGACTCCTAAATGGGAAAACTTCCTTATTCCTTTCCCATAAATTAGGAAAAATTAGCAAGCAGGAGGCAGAGAGCTTCTGCTTTAATGAAATCCAAACCAAAAATCCATGAGGCTAGATAGTTCTTTGAAGGGGGGGGGGGGGTTTATAAACAGTTAGGACTCACCATCTGCAGTTCCCACATGGGGGAGCACAACCCAAACCTCTCTTACTAATCTCTACACAAAACTTCTTCAATCAATTGGTATACTCCTTTTAGTTAGGGAAACCAAAGATTCCCTACATGTCCTTTTCATTCAGATAGTTAAGAGATAGATTCAAAACAATAAATTCCTTTTTAACATTAACAAGACCAAAGTAATTTTGCTAACAATGTGAAAAACTCTTTCCCCTGATGCCCCCTCAGAAATAATTATCAAAGGCCACATTTCAAGAATGTGGGGATTGTCATTGATACAAATTTGTCGATAAATACTAAATATTGTTTAAAGTTATTTCTTCAAGTCACACATGCTAAGGCAATTGCAACCATTGCTGTTATCACAGGAATTTTGCTCCATGCTATAAGCCTTAATCCTGGCTGCTCTTTATTACAGCAACAACACCTTATATTTGGGTCTGCCAGCCAGTTCCATCAGGGCCCTACTGATTGTCCAGAATTTGGCTACCCGGCTATTGACTGGTACAGGGATGCAGGACCATATTAATCCTGTCTTGGCTTCCTTGCACTGGTTACCAGGTGAGCAGGGCATTCAATACAAAGCCTTGATTTTCCCATGGTTTAACACTATTTTGCAATCAACCCAAAAGCAGAAACCTTTGATTAACCAATTCAACAAAACAAAACAAGGGCAAAACAAAAGTTAGAATTCTAATATTAATAAATTTGTTTTAACCATTTATCGCGAACATGGCATCAGATAAATGATGTATGAAAATTTTCAGTTTTCTGATGTTAGGATGTAGGTGTTGTTTGATAATGTTTGTTTTTGTTGTATTTGATTTTTCTAGATACACGGTCATTGGACAATCGACGGATCATTTTTGAATGTGAGAAACATTACCTCTGAGACAGGTGACTTTGGTCTTCGAAACATGAGCTCAAGTTGTTTTCGAGAAATGGTCAAATGGTTGTTGTATATGAGATGAGTGGTCAATGATGCTCATAGAGAAGATACATTTGGATGACTTTAGTGGGGGATTATTGAAGAGAGTGAGGGTGGTTTCTATGTTCCATGAATAATAGGAGATAATGTCAAGAGTTTTTGGAAAGGTATAAAGCAAAATAACGAACTGGCAGATGAATGATAATACCATTGTATATTGCTGATAGTGCCTTAGGCCCATTGTCTGGTGAGTGGCGGTGTTGTGGTTACGTGTGTTTTGGTGGATCCTTGGGTCCTGTGGAGATGACCACGCCCACGGGAAGGAGCCCCGTGAGGAGCCACAGCACTGGGCTAGACTCATACTACACAAAACACAAGATAGTTCTTTATTAGACAACTTGAAGAGAGCCACCAGAGGTGGCAGTAGTGAGGCAGTCTGTAGTTGCAGTCTCAGGGACCTCGGCAGAGGGAGCCCTTCTCTCCTTGATGACGTCAGGAGGTTCTGCAGCAGGTCTCCCAGCGAGGAGATACTATGGATGAGATAGACTGAGAGTTAGAGTACTCACTAGGTGTTTGCTGTTGATATGCGATTCCACCAGGTATGTTGTAGAAGGTACAGGCACCGAGGCAGGGAGAGCAGGCCCTCAAGGAGCAAGTACCTGTTCCCTGTAAGGCACCTGAAATAAAGCAGAGGGCCCCCGAGGAGCGGGTACCCAGTTTAGCAGTTACCCCGAAGGGCAGAGAGAAAGCTTCCTGCGGCAGCACGGAAGCGGCAGAGTAGCGTAGACAGGAACGGATTCGAGTCCTTGCTAACTCAACAAGCTAGCAAATTAGGGAAGGTAATATACCCGAATGGCGTGATGTCAGCATGAGGGAATGCCCTCGAGGTTCGTTCCAAGGGTGATACAAAGACGTGAGTTGCGCACGTGCGCGTACCCTAGTAGGTACCTGGGAGGAGCAATGATTGGAGGCTGCACCATAGCTGTTCCGGGGACGCCAGAGAGGTTGGCTAGTAGACGCGGCAGTAGCCATCTTTCCCAGGTAAGCGGGAGGAGCCGTGAATAAGGTGAGGCAAATGGGGCGAAGCCGTCTAGGACTGACGGACGCAACAAGCGGTGGTTACAAATTTTCATACATCTTTTATCTGATGCCATGTTCACGATAAATGGTTAAAACAATTTAACTATATTAGAATTCTAATTTTTGTTTTGCTTTTTTTTTTTGTTTGAATTAACACTATTTTGTGCATTTATCACTCACCCCGTAAAATTAAGCCTGCAAATAAAAATCTTCTAGACGTCCCATCATCAAGGTTCATACATATTTGTGTGTTAGGGAACGAGCTTTTTCAGTGACCAGTCTATCTGGAATGCTTTACCTGAGCAGCTGCGAACAATGATTTGTACAAAAACTTTTAAGAAGGCTTTAAATACCTACCTCTTTTCCCAAGTCTTTAGGTAAATTAATGTAGGATCAACAAGATTGAACCACGAGCAACCTTTACATGTTGTAATGTAATAGATGTAATAATTTTTATTTTTAATTTTATTGCTGTGATATCTTTTGTTATCCTTTGCATTTATGTATGTCTATTTTATTATGAACCACCTCAAGCACATTTGTAGGCATGAGGGTTATAAATTTTGAAAACAGATAAATAAAATACGTTTTGGCCACCCTTCCTGTTGTGCTTCCCGGCCGCATCCGCTCCGCGGTGAGTCCTGCTCACCTCTCCCTTCCATCTACAAGCTCCAGGCTTACCTCCTCTGCTGCTGCAGCCAGTGCGCAGCATCCCCGGCTCCCCTGCTCACCGTCTCCGATGCCGGCCTCACAGTGGAGCTCCCGTAGGGGCTCTGCGTTTTCCTGCTCCTTGGCGTGCAGCCAATGTTGCCCTATTTAAAGGGCCAAACGTGGGATACCCGAACACGGCGCTCCCTGATGACATCATTTAGTCCCACTATATAAGGCAAGGTCCGTTCCCCTGAACGCTGCCTCCCCTTGATCGCCGCCTGGAACTTGACCCTTGTTCGTGGTGGGCATTCCTCTGAACTTTCTCTCTAGGAGACCCTGCGAGGCCCACCTAAGACCAGGTGGCCTGGGTAACCAAGGGCTCAACCTGAGGGGACCCCGGGTTGCTATTGGCGAAGATCCAGCTAGCCTCTGTCTTCTCCTGTGCTCTGCCTCCTGGTGGCAGGTGCTCTCCGGGTCCGACTGGAGGGCCGTACCAATCTTGTACCCGGCCAAGGGTCCACCTCCAGCGCAACACTTCCTGCTGGGAGAGGAGATCGAGGATTTTAAATCGTTGTGGCATTTGGGATTTTCAAACTCAGAGATGCATTTGTAACATCTGAGAGGAGAGTGAGGATAGAAAAAAAGAGTTTAGCTGGAGACCCCCACTGGAGTCTACACTCAGCAGAGAACTGAGAGGTTAGGACTGTGGGAGAGAATCTGTGACCTTATATATTTCTTCCTTCATCTTGGGAATGGAGACCCTTTCTAGACAGGGGACCTCCCTGCTAAGAGTCTATCTTCCAAACCATGTGAGCAATGGTCATCTTAGTGCCAGTCTCCCTGACGGATATTTACCCAAGGAAACAGGTGGGAGACTGTGGAGGGAGACTCAACATAACATCAAGAACATGTACTAATGCCTGATGTCAACCCCTGCAGATCTGTTATGGTAAACTCTATTTTTGAGAACATTTCACTCAAGTGTCCAGCGTGATTATCAGCCATTCAACAAAATGCAAGTATACCCAGGGAGAGCGCAGGTGAGAGAGATTTCCCTTCTGCAGACTTGGGAACTGGAGTTTCAGTCTTCTTCCATTCAGAGAATCTACACCCCAGAACTGAATGGAGTTGTGACTGTATTCAATGACTTAACCCCAGGACAGAGTGTGACCCCTGCATATTTTAGACAGAAACCCTCAAGTTGGAGCTTGTGGTAACTCAAGCAGTAGCAGCTTGGGAACAGCCAGAAGAAAAAAGGAGGCAGTCTCTGGCTGTTCCTTAAGTGAACAAACAAAAGTGCAGTGCACAGCAAAACCTTGGCTTCATGTATCTCACAAATCACAAAGGATAGTGCAAAGCAAAAATAATTGCTCGGAGTGAGCTCATCTTGACTTCATGCAAGTCCCAAACTTAAACATGGGAGATGTTACCAATGCCAGTCTCAAACCAGTGGAACTATGTCTCTTGTCCAGGGCCTGCTTAACCCTTCTAGGCCCTGAGGTCTTATATTCTGGTTAAGTACTCCTCCCTTCATCCAGGATTCTCTGTGGGTCTCAATCTTATGGCGGACCAGGCAAGACAGCTGTTCTTAGTCCTCTAAGTTAGTCTTGGGGAGTTTTTTTGTACATTCCCTCACAGCGCTATAAAGATAAAGTTGTCCATTTAATTATAAGCCTGATATTTAGCTGACCAGAGTTAATTGTTTGCTTAGGACAGCTAGCGCTGACTGGCCAAAGTTTAACTGCACACTGGAAAAATCTCAAGTCGTCCTTTTTTGTCCAGCTAAATTTTATGCAAACTGTGATTTAGCCCAACAAAATTTAGCTGGTCAGCAATGGGGAGAGGGGGCTGCAGGAACTGAAACAACAAGGTTTGTCTAGCTAACTCCTGAAGTCAGCTGGACAAAAACCTTTTAATATCAGTATTTATACATTTATTTAAATGTAGGGATCCTTTCAGTCCCCTATTAATACTTGGACAGGAATATGCCATTTGGATATATGGGAAGAGACAGGTTGTAGTAAGTTGGGTTTGCAGCTCACCATGTGGCAGCCAGCGATGGTAGTGTCCCCAATGTTTTTCTACAGAGATTACCATGTTACTCTTATGGATACTTTTTGCTTTCAAGGAAGCAACATCTCTTAAGCTGTGCTCTTATTTTTGTAATTATCAACTTTAAGCTGCATAGAGACTTCTGTTTTGGATGAGAGTCTCTTTCTACCCTCTCATGCCACCTTTAACTTATTTCCTTTAGGAGTGCCAAATCCTTTTGGACTCAACTAAACTGCTTTGAGTTTTCTTTTCTAATAAATGGAGGAGGTTCTCTTCATGTAAGTGGAACCTGAGATCATAAGAATCCAAGGAGAGGATGACTTTCAGACATCCTGAGAGAAAGAGGAAGGAGATAAGGGAAAGAAGAAGAGATGGAGCACATCACTGGCACATGTGAAACCCAACTCTCAAGAGAGACGGAGGCTAAAGAGATGCTACCAGTTAAATGAACTGCAGCAGAGATAAAAAGAGGACAATACAGCCTTGTAACATGATATGGCAGCCCAGGAAACCTAGACTGAGATTGAAAAGATTGTCAGATCCCTTACTGTGAAGAAGCTTAAATGACCATTGAATAGATGAGTCAGAGACTCAGGTAGGGGATTTGCATGTCACAGCCCCCTGAACTACTGTTAACTCTCAGTGAAATATTACTTTAAATCAAAGGATAGCAAAATCCTAAATTACAGAACTATGACTTGAGAGTCCTACATTGGAGAATTCTGAATGAGAGAGATTTGTGAGAAAATGTACTGAAAAACAGTCCTAGGAAGCAAACAGATTCTCACCTTCAATAAAAAGGGAAGTCAGACCCTTGGGTACCCAGTTCTCAGACAACAGAAAAAAAAGGCCAGGCAGGATGGAAGGGTGTGCACACTTTCTCTTTCCATGGTGCTGCCTGGGTCTTGGCCTTTTGTCTGAGAGAAGATAACCCATCCAGGCTGGGTAACAGCGACTGACAGGCCATGAGCTTAGCGGAGTGAAAATAACTGAAAGCTGAGACTGTACAGGACCCAAATCACTGAACACTAAACAAGCCATGAGCCTAATGGAGCTGTAAACCCAAGCCAGAAAAATATTCTTCTACCAAGGGAGAAGAACTGGCAGATCTGGAGGTAAAGCAGTTCCCCAGAAGGAAGGGGACCCCAGCAGCAGATCTAGATGTCCCCCAGGAGAGTGTGGACCCCAGCAACAGATCAAGCAGGCCCCCAGGAGGAAGGGAACCTCAGTGGCAGATCAAGCAGTTCCCCAGGAAAAAGAGGACACAGTTGAGTTACCCAGGAGGGCATGGACCCCAGCAGCATTCCAGGAGGTGGAGTCGGGTTTCTAGGAGTGTGTGGACCCCAGTATTGGTATGGACCCTTCAGCAGAGCGGAAGCAGCATTGAGAAGATGGCAGCAGTTTAGATATATTGGACCCCCAGGCCAACACTGCCTACCAGCCCAGTTGCATCTTTTCACATGGGTGAGACTTGGGGGGAAAAGGGGTAGGATAATAATAACACTTGATTAAGCAGGAATTCAAGAGGTCCCTTCTATTCTATATGATGGCATAATGTGGGGACCAGCAACCCCAAACTGCCAACTACTAAATGTTCTTGCTACCTTGTAGAAGTGTATATAGTTGTGTGGCCTGAGACCATTAACCAGAAGTAGATAAGTATTGTACCATCTTTAAAGTGCAGTGTACAGCTGTAAAAACTTTACACACATCATTGCACCTTATCAGTAAATGAAAAATGTTGGAAACCACCAAACAACTCTCATGTGTCTTATTGAGCAGTGACCTATGTATTCTCTACAGGACTTGATTTATGGGGGAACAGCCTGGAATGCAGGTTCCCCCGCTTCTTTCAGACTTGAGAGGCAGAGCAACAGGGGTGTTCTGCTCCATTCCCTCTCCTCCAAACATCCCATCAAGCATTTCAAAAACAATGATTTAGCAGTAGAATTTATAACTGACAGCAAGAGAACATTACTGCATGCTGTCCCTGCTTTTCAAAATATTGCAACTATACTGTAACTTAAAACTGTGAGGTCTGATTGTGGTAGGATTTGAACCAGGGATGCTTCAGGTCAGGATGCAGATGCCCTGGCTGAGAACACAGGAAAAGGCCAAAGCCCCAGGATGATTGGCCCAAGTATATATCCTCCAAAGGTACACCCCATAGGAACCAGAATCGTTGGATGACCAGTACTTAGGGGTTACTGGAAAAAAAAAGTGTTCCCAGCAATTTGAATGCTTCCCAGCTTCTTGCCACTGAACTTTGATCCTCCGTTTTGACTCTGTGTTTTACTTGCTGGCTGGTGAGCAGGACCTGCCCTGCTCTGGACACTGGGCCTACTCATCTGCAGATTTTATTGAGCCCTGGTCCAGGAATGAAAGTATTGGTTCCCAATTCCAAACCTGACCGGTTACCTGATAAAATGGAAGTCAATGCTTGGACCTATACCTGATCTATATGTCTGTCTGTTCTACAGGAACCTGTAAGTACAGCCTGCTGGGGAATGGAGACAAAGAAATAAAGGTCAGCATAGAAACTGTGGATGATCTTCACCCAATACTCATGTGACTGAGGTATTCTGATCTTGCTTGACTGATTTCTATCTGATCTTACCCTGACTGTTTGTCTTATTCTATTAGTGATTTATAACTAAGGTTAGTAGATTATTTTCATATTTAGCCATCATTAGAAATTGCAATCGAAGGGTAGAGATACCATTTATGAATGCATAATTAATCTGCAAATTCTGCATTTTAGAAAGTGCGGTGAAGCAGGTTAGAGTTGTATAACTTACTTCGATCTCTTCCCGGATAATTTTCGACATAGTCATATGAAACTGGAAAATCTGCAGAAAAGAAGACAGCAAGTTGAAGATGGTAGAAGCTACTGAAGTATTTCCAATGTGGCAGTACTATGTACCCTGCTAATCTGCTGATATAGTGCTGCAAAAAAGAACCCTGCCATTTTACAATAAGTAAGGATTTGATATTAAGCCCAATCGTATGCAGGCAAAGTTAACCAGACAATTTTGTATGGATATTCATCCCAAATAAAGTTAGGTTGAATATCTTGTCTAATGTAAACTGTAGGTAGACATCCCCACTAAATGTCTGTAGCTCAGGCTTTGCTAAGGGAGTGAGGAGGGAGCAAACTATTCCTAACTAGGAAATACTCTAAGCATGCGGAGAGTGCTGCTTCCCACATGCATAACTGCAGGAGGGTTAGAGAGTAATCTGCCAATTTGAGTAGGTTTTTGAGGAAGGAGGGGTGTTATGTTTTGTGGAGATCTTCAGCCTTCCTATCTAGGCCCCATGGTCAGATACATCGGAAAAGGGGAGAGAACATCCCTGTTCAGTACCCAACCAGTGAGGAAGAGGTTGTCTCAGTTTTGTGTAAGCATTTGTTTTAGAGAATTATATTTGGATTGTGTCTCTGTTCCTGTCTCTGGGAAGATTTGTTTCTTCTGCCTGGAGGATGTCAGAGAAGAGAAGTTCTGTGTTTCCCACCCTGCAGCATAAAGAGGGACAGCAGTGATTTACTACCGAAGTAGTATTTCTGTTTTGTTTTGTTTTTTGTGAGAAGATTTTTGTGTCTCTAACCCCTGGGGCGGGTCACCTCCTTTTACTTGCTCCCAGGGGCACATAGGAAAATAAAGAAGAGATGGACCCTTTCTTTCCAACTTCATTCACTGGGTCTCAGTCTCCCTCCCCCCTCAGAGAGTTTTACTTTCTGATTCCAAGGATTCAAAATGTGGGGGGATGAAGAATAGTTCTTATACCCTGCTTTTTGCAATGTCAGCCCTTCCTCTATCCTTGGTATACAGCATTTCTAATTAACACTGTCTCTGGATCCAATAGACACACGGTGAGAAGAAAGGTGGTTTCTGTTTAGATGACTGAATGATATTTATACTCCAATTTGTTTCTTAATTTAAGCCCCATAATTTATAAGACAGAAGAAAGTTATAATAAAGTTGTGACTCCCTTCTTTACTAAAGTTTCTACTCTTACTGGAAGCACTCTAGTTCCTATTGTAGCACTTGGTGGGCACTTCTCACTCCCTTTAAGTAATGGGATGAATCCGTCCCTGCTGCACATCCCTAATACAGGTGCCCCATTCCACTGCAACCAGGCGGGGAATTGGCTCTCACAAGGAATTCTCAAAACTTGGTTTAAAAGAGTTCAAAATTAAGCTTAAAGATGGGATAGACAAGTCAAAAGGAGGCTGACTCCTAAATGGGAAAACTTCCTTATTCCTTTCCCATAAATTAGGAAAAATTATCAAGCAGGAGGCAGAGAGCTTCTGCTTCAATTAAATCCAAACCAAAAATCCATGAGGCTAGATAGTTCTTTGGGGGGTTATAAACAGTTACGATCACCATCTGCAGTTCCCACATGGGGGAGCACAACCCAAACCTCTCTTACTAATCTCTACACAAAACCTCTTCAATCAATTGCTATACTCCTTTTAGTTAGGGAAACCAAAGATTCCCTACATGTCCTTTTCATTCAGATAGTTAAGAGATAGATTCAAAACAATAAATTCATTTTTAAAGTTAACAAGACCAAAGTAATTTTGCTTACAATGTGAAAAACTCTTTCCCCTGATGCCCCCTCAGAAATAATTATCAAAGGCCACATTTCAAGAATGTGGGGATTGTCACTGATACAAATTTGTCGATAAAACCACAAATACTAAATATTGTTTAAAGTTCTTTCTTCAAATCACACATGCTAAGGCAATTGCAACCATTGCTGTTATCACAGGAATTTTGCTCCATGCTATAAGCCTTAATCCTGGCTGCTCTTTATTACAGCAACAACACCTTATATTTGGGTCTGCCAGCCAGTTCCATCAGGGCCCTACTGATTGTCCAGAATTTGGCTACCCGGCTATTGACTGGTACAGGGATGCAGGACCATATTAATCCTGTCTTGGCTTCCCTGCACTGGTTACCAGTTGAGCAGCGCAGCAGCCTTGATTTTCCCATGGTTTAACACTATTTTGCAATCAACCCAAAAGCAGAAACCTTTGATTAACCAATTCAACAAAACAAAACAAGGGCAAACAAAAATTAGAATTCTAATATAAATAGTTTTAACCATTTATCACAAACATGGCATCAGATAAAAGATGTATGAACATTTTCAGTTTTCTCATGTTAGGATGTAGGTGTTGTTTGATAATGTTCGTTTTTGTTGTGTTTGATTTTTCCAGATATATGATCATTGGACAATCGACAGAGCATTTTTGAATGTGAGAAACATTACCTCTGAGGCAGGTGACTTTGGTCTTCGAAACATGAGCTCAAGTCGTTTTCAAGAAATGGTCAAACAGTTGTTGTATATGAGATGAGTGGTCAATGATGCTCATAGAGAAGATATGTTTGGATTATTTTAGTGTGGGACTATTGAAGAGAGTGAGGGTGGTTTCTATGTTCCATGAATAATAGGAGATAATGTCAAGAGTTTTCGGAAAGGTATAAAGTAAAATAACGAACTGGCAGATGAATGATAATACCATTGCATATTTCTGATATCGCCTTAGGCCCGTTGTGTGGTGAGAGGCGGTGGTTACAAATTTTCATATATCTTTTATCTGCTGCCATGTTCACGATAAATGGTTAAAACAATTTATTTATATTAGAATTCTATTTTTGTTTTGCTTTTTTTTTGTTTGAAATAACACTATTTTGTGCATTTATCACTCACCCCGTAAAATCAAGCCTGCAAATAAAAATCTCCTAGAGGTCCCATCATCAAGGTTCATACATAGGGAACAAGCTTTTTCAGTGGCCAGTCTGACTATCTGGAATACTTTACCTGAGCAGCTGCGAACAATGATTTGTACAAAAACTTTTAAGAAGGCTTTAAAGACCTACCTCTTTCCCAAGTCTTTGGGTAAATTAATGTAGGCTCAACAAGATTAAACCACGAGCAACCTTTACATGTTGTAATGTAATAGATGTAATCATTTTTATTTTAAATTTTATTGCTGTGATATCTTTTATTATCCTTTGCATTTTATGTATGTCTATTTTATTATGAACCACCTCAAGCACATTTGTAGGAGCGAGGATTATAAATTTTGAAAACAGATAAATAAAATAAGGTTTGGCCACCCTTCCTGTTGTGCTTCCTCGGCCAGTCCTGCTCAACTCTCCCTTCCATCTACAAGCTCCAGGCTTATCTCCTCTGCTGCCGCAGCCAGTGTGCAGCGTCCCCAGCTCTCCCATTCACCATCTCCGATGCCGGCCTCACAGCGCAGCTCCCGTAGGGGCTCCGCATCTTTCTTCTCCTCGGCACGCAGCTGATGCCGCCCTATTTAAAGGGCCAAGCACGGGAAACCCAAACCCGGCACTCCATGATGACATCATTTAGTCCCACTATATAAGGCAGGCCCATTCCCCTGAACAGTGCCTTGGCAATTGGGTTGTACACTCCGGTGTTGCTAGTTTGCCCTCCAGTGTCTCTTGCTCTAGTGTCTTTTGTTTCAGTGTATACTGGTCCAGCATCTCCTGTTCCTTCGTCTCTCCATTCCTGGTAGTACCCGTTGGACTGATTTCATGACCATTGCCTGACCTGACTACACGCGGATTGACTCCTATTTATTTATTTATTTATTTATTTATTTATTTAAATGCTTTTAAAATATACCGACATTCATAGGACATATCATGCCGGTTCACAATCAACATTGAAAGGCGTGAAGGAGAAATTACAAATAACAGGGAGGGGGAGAGGGAGCAGGAGTGGAAAAAGAAAGGATGGGGGCCAGGTGACAGCAAGCGCATAAGTTGTGGGAAGGAAAAAGGTAGTAAAGTGTAAAGGGAGAGAGAAAAAAATAGGAAATTTTTTTTCTAAATTTACAAAATCAACATTTCCATACGATGCATAAACGGATTAGCAGGAGTGGGGGGATGGGGAAGCGGCAGTAGAAGGGGGTTTAGGTCAGATTGGAGTCAGGGTATGCTTGTAGGAAAAGCCAGGTTTTGATGCCTTTTTTGAAGTTGGGTAAAAAGGGTTCAAGGCGAAGAGGCATGGGTAGAGAATTCCATAGGGAGGGGCCGGCTATGGTAAAGGCTCTCTCTCTAGTGGTGGAGTGGTGTGCTATTTTGAGGGGAGGGATGTGTAAGGTGCCCGCCGTGGTGGCTCTGGATGGGCGATTGGAGGTGCGGAAACGTGGTGTTTCCTTGAGCCATTCGGGTTCGTTTTTGTGAAGCACGTTATGGAGTATTGTGAGGGTTTTGTATTTTATACGGAAAGGGATGGGGAGCCAATGTAGATCTTTTAAAATAGGTGTGATGTGTTCTCTCTTACGAATGTCTGTGATGATTCGTGCCATGGAATTCTGCAGGATTTGTAGGGGTTTAATTGTGGCGTAGGGCAGGCCTAGGAGAAGTGAATTGCAGTAGTCCAATTTTGATAGGATTGTGGACTGCAAAACCAGGCGAAAATCTTGAAGGTGCAGAAGGGGTTTGAGTTTTTTGAGGATGTGGAGTTTATAGAAGCCGGCTTTTAGAAGGGATTTGATGTGTGGTTGGAAATTAAGGTGTTTATCTAATACAACACCTAGGTCTCTTACAGAAGGCAGGAGGGGGAGGGTTGTGGAGGGTGTTTTGGGAGTGACCTGTGAGGTAAACTCGGGTTTGTTGGAGATGAGGATGATTTCTGTTTTAGTTGTGTTAAGAGCGAGTTGGAGGCTGTCTAAGAGTGTGTTAATGGAGGCAAGACAGGATTCCCAAAGGTCCAGGGTTTCTTGGAGGGTTTTTTGTATGGGGATGAGGATCTGGACATCATCCGCATACATGAAAAAATTAAGACCAAGGTTAGAGAGTAGATAGCAGAGGGGGAGGAGATATATGTTAAAGAGGGTGGAGGATAAGGAGGATCCTTGGGGGACACCCTGGAGGAGGGGTATGCGTGGGGATTCGGAGTTGTCAATGTTGACCAGGTATTCTCTATAGGTGAGATATGAAGTAAACCATGATAGTACAGTGCCAGAGATGCCAATTTCTGATAGTCGGGATAGAAGGATTTGGTGGTTGACAGTGTCGAAAGCAGCAGAGATATCTAGAATAGAGAGTAAGTATGAGGTTCCTTGGTCCATGCCAATATGCATGGTGTTGGTGACTGCCAGAAGGAGGTTTTCCGTATTGCGACCTTTATGGAAGCCAAATTGGGAGGGGTGCTTTGGCTGACCATTCTGGACTGATACTCTGTCCTTGATCCTCGCTATATACTCGGACACTCTCTTCTGGCCTCCTGCAACCTCTGGACTTCCCTGTTTGGGCACCGACCACGCACCCATGTTCATGGTGGGCACCCCTCTGAACTTTCTCTCTAGGAGACCCTGCGAGGCCCACCTAAGACCAGGCAGGCCGGGTAACCAAGGGTTCAACCTGAGGGAACCCCGGGTTGCAATTGGTGAAGTCCAGCTAGCTTCTGTCTCCTCCTGTGATCCGCCTCCTGGTGGCAGGTGCTCTCCGGGTCCGACCAGAGGGCCGTAGCAATCCTGTACCAGGCCAAGGGTCCACCTTCAGCGAAACACTTCCTGCTGGGATAGGTGATTGAGGATTTTAAATCTTTGCAGCATTTGGGACTTACAAACTCAGAGATGCATTTGTAACATCTGAGAGGAGAGTGAGGATAGAAAAAAAAGAGTTGAGCTGTTCACCCCCACTGGAGTCTACACACAGGAACAGAGAGGACTGAGTGGATAGGACTCTGGGAGAGAATCTGTGACCTTATATATTTTTTCCTTCATCTTGGAAATTGAGCCCATTTCTAGATGGGACCTCGCTGCTAAGAGTCTATCTTCCAAATCCTGGGAAGAGAGGTCATGTTAGTGCCAGTCTCCCTGATGTATATTTACCCAGAGAAACAGGCGGGAGACTGTGGATGGAGACTCAACATAACATCAAGAACATGTACTAATGCCTGATGTCAACCCCTGCAGATTTTTTATGGTAAACTCTTTTTTTTTTTTAGAACACTTCACTCAAGTGTCCAGCGTGATTATCATCCATTCAACAAAATGCAAGTATACCCAGGGAGAGCGCAGGAGAGAGAGATTTCCCTTCTGCATCCTTGGGAACTGGAGTTTCATTCTTCTTCCATTCAGAGAATCTACACCCCAGAACTGAATGGAGTTGTGACTGTATACAATGACTTAACCCCAGGACAGAGTGTGACCCCTGCATATTTTAGACAGAAACCCTGAAGTAGGGGCTTGTGGTAACTTGAGCAGTAGCAGCTTGGGAACAGCCAGAAGGAAAAAGGAGGCAGACTCTGGCTGTTCCTTAAGTGTCATTTATGTACAGTGAAAACAAACAAAAGTGAGTGCACAGCAAAACCAAACAACTTAAGCAGCTCACCTTGGCTTCAGGAATCTCACAACTCACAAAGGATAGTACAAAGCAAAACATTCACTTGGACTCAGCTCACCTTGACTTCAGGCAAGTCCTGAACATAAACATAGCAGATCTTAACAATGTCAGTCTGAAACCTTAAATGTAGCAGATCTTCTCACATGTTGGGACTATGTCTCTTGTCCAGGGCCTGCTTAACCCTTCTAGGCCCTGAGGTCTTATATTCTGGTTAAGGACTCTTCCCTTCATCCAGGATTCCCTGTGAGTCTCAATCTTAAGGAGGACCAGGAAAGACAGCTGTTCTCAGTCCTCTAAGTTAGTCTCAGGGAGTTTTCTGTATACTCCCTCACAGCGCTATACAGATAAAGTTGTCCATCGAATTATGCACCAGATATTTAGCTGACCATAGTTAATTGTTTGCTTAGGACAGCTAGCACTGACTGGCCAAAGTTTAACTGCACACTGGGAAAGTCTCAAGTCCTCCTTTTTTGTCCAGCTAAATTTTATGCAAGCTGTGATTTAGCCCAACAAAATATAGTTGGTCAGCAGTGGGGATAAGGGGCTGCAAGAATTAAAACAACAAGGATTGTTTATTTATATTTATTTAAAATAATTTATATACCGGAGGTTCCTGTATAATATACATATCACCCCGGTTCACAAAGAACAGTAACTATCGCTACATTTAGCGGTTTACATAGAACAGAATAAAAAGAAGTTTTTACATTGAACAAATTAATCAAAGTAAGCAAATAGTGTATGATATTGAACCGTTAATAAACATGCAGTTAATAAATCAATAAATAACATGGAAAATATGAAGTCAATATGAGTATATGTATGTAGTATGTATGAAGTCAGCATGTGTAAATTTCTGATTGAAAAAAGGAAGAAAATAATAGATCTGAATAAATCGTTGTGGGCTTGAAAAGACTTTTCTTCGTGTTCTTGGCTCTAGGGGAAAGCTTGTTTGAACAGCCAAGTCTTAAGTTTCTTTTTAAATGTAGAGTGGCATGGTTCCAGACGGAGGTCTGGAGGGAGCGAGTTCCAAAGTGAAGGGCCCACTGTGGATAATGCACGTTTCCTCAGAACGGATTTTGCCGGTTGTGTGATTAGTCTGTTCTGATAGGCGCTTCTGGTTGGTTTCACGGATGTGTGTAATTGAATTTGAAATGTTAGGTTGAGAGGTGCGATGTTGTGTAAGGCCTTATGTATCATCATTAAAGACTTGAACTGGATCCTGTATTTAATCGGAAGCCAGTGGAGATGGTGGAGGATTGGGGTGATATGATCTCTTTTTTTGGCATTTGATAGAATTCTTGCACTGGCGTTCAGGACCATCTGAAGTGGTTTGATGGTGCATGCTGGTAGGCCTAGGAGGAGAGAGTTACAGTAATCCAGCTTTGGGAGTATGATGGCTTGTAAAACCATGCGGAAGTCTCTGTATAGGAGGAGTGGTTTGAGTTTCTTTAATGTTTGAAGTTTAAAGAAACATTCTTTTGTTGTGTTGTTGACGAATTTGTTGAGACTGAATCTGCTGTCTATGATGACTCCCAGGTCTCTAACTTGTTGCGTGGTGGAGAGCCCTGCGGTGTCCGGATGTTGGTTAGTGTTAGAATGTGAGGAGGGGGTATAGTTTTCCGGTGCTATAATGAGGATTTCAGTTTTGTTTTTGTTTAGAACCAAGTTGAGGCTGGTGAGTAGATTGTTGATAGCTGACAGACATTTATTCCAGTATGATATGGCTTTGTGTAGGGAATCTTCTATAGGGATGAGGATTTGAATATCATCCGCGTATAGGTAATGTCTTAGCTTAAGGTTAGTGAGAAGTTGACAGAGTGGGAGCAGATAAATATTGAAAAGAGTCGGGGAGAGGGATGATCCTTGTGGAACCCTCCTCTTGGATTCGATGGTGGGACACTTTGTTATTTATCTTGACCTTGTATGATCTGTTCTCCAAAAACGATTTGAACCAGTTAAAAGCTACTCCTGTAATGCCGATGTCTATTAGGCGTTGCAGGAGGCATGAGTGGTTAACGGTATCAAACGCTGATGAGAGATCCAGGAGAGCGATGAGGCAAGGTTGGCCCTTTTCTAGGTTGAAAATGGTAGTGTCTGATAATGATGTTAATAATGATTCGGTATTCATAGTCTTACGAAAGCCAAATTGGTTTGAGGTGAGGATATTGTTTTCGTCAAGATATTCTGTAAGTTGTTTGTTTACAACTTTCTCCATAACTTTGGCAATCAAAGGGAGGTTTGCTATGGGTCTAAAGTTAGCTGGGTCTGAGGTGGGTAAGTTGGGTTTTTTGAGGAGTGGCTTGAGCATGGCTAACTTGAGTTGGTTCGGGACATGTCCTTGGGTGAAGGAGCAGTTAATAATGTCTGCTAAAGGTTTGGCTATGGTGTTGGTGATCAGACTCAGTTTGTTGGATGGAATATGGTTTGATGGATGGGAGGATGGTTTTATCTTCTTGAGAATATTCTCTATTTCTAGAGTGGATGTGAGCTCAAAAGTGTTGAGCACTGTTAGTGAAGTGTTGGGTTGTTTGACATTTGGGTGCGATGGTTGTTGATCTGTTGGGAGTGGTGGTTGTTGAGCGGTTGAGTGTGGTGTTTGTTGAGCGGGTGATCGTGATGATTGGGGGCTGAGGTTGATTACTTGTTTTGGATGTGTAGATGTAGGTAGGAGTGAGGTAATTTTGTTGTCGAAGAAGTCTGCCAGTTCGTTCGCTTTATTGAGTGCTTGATCGTCTGGAATGGTAGGTGCCGGGGGTTTTGTGAGGGTTGATACATAGGAGAAAAGAGCTCTTGAATCAAAAATGAGGTGGTGGATTTTTTTGGAGAAGAATATTCTCTTTGTTGTGTTGATGTTGTTTCTGTATGAGTTAAGGCATGATTTGTAGATGAGGAGGGTGGTTGAAGATGGGTTTTTTCGCCAATTTTGTTCCTTGCATCTCAACTCGTGTTTATGATTTTTTAGCTCCGGTGTGAACCAGGGTCTCCTGTTGTCTTTGTTTGGATTGATAGATTTAGTTGTCATGGGGCAAATTTGATCTGCAACCTTTTTAGTGATGTTGGTCCATGATGAAGTTGCTGAGTTTACGTCGGATAGGTCTAGGTGCTCAAGTTCCTTGGCCAGGTGTTCACTGAGTTGGTCTCCTGAGCACTGTTTCCTAAGCGCTATAGTTATTGGTTGTGTGGATTGTGGTGGAAGATCTTTAATTTTTAAAACCGATGATATAATTCGATGGTCTGACCAAGGTATTGGATTGGATTGTCTATTGTATTGTCTATTGTATTGGATTGTCTAGCTAACTCCTGAAGTCAGTTGGACAAAAACCTTTTAATATCAGTATTTATACATTTATTTAAATGTAGGGATCCTGTTAGTCCCCTACTAATACTTGGACAGGAATATGCCATTTGGATATATGGGGAGACAGGTTGTAGTAAGTTGGGTTTGCAGCTCACTATGTGGCAGCCAGCAATGGTAGTGTCCCCAATGTTTTTCTACAGAGATTACCATGTTACTCTTGTGGATACTTTTTGCTTTCAAGGAAGCAACAACTCTTAAGCTGTGCTCTTATTTTTCTAATTATCAACTTTAAGCTGCATAGAGACTTCTATTTTGAATGAGAGTCTCTTTCTACCCTCTCATACCACCTTTAACTTATTTCCTTTAGGAGTGCCAAATCCTTTTGGACTCAACTAAACTGCTTGAGTTTTCTCTTCTAATAAATGGAGGAGGTTCTCTTCATGTAAGTGGAACCTGAGAACATAAGAATCCAAGGAGAGGATGACTTTCAGACATCCTGAGAGAATGAGGAAGGAGATAAGGGAAAGAAGAAGAGATGGAGCACATCACTGGCACATGTGAAACCCAACTTTCAAGGGAAATGGAGGCTAAAGAGATGCTACCATTTAAATGAACTGCAGAAGAGAAAAGAGAAAAGAGGACCAGCCTTGTAACATAATATGGCAGCCCAGGAAACCTAGACTGAGATTGAAAAGATTGTCAGATCCCTTACTGTGAAGAAGCTTAAATGACCATTGAATAGATGAGTCAGAGACTCAGGTAGAGGATTTGCATGTCACAGCCCCCTGAACTACTGTTGTTAACTTGTAGTCAAATATTACTTTAAATCAAAGGATAGCAAAATCCTAAATTAAAGAACTATGACTGGAGAGTCCTACATTGGAGAATTCTGAATGAGAGAGATTTGAGAAAAAATGTACTGAAAAACAGTCCTAGGAAACAAACAGATTCTCACCTTCAATAAAAAGGGAAGTCAGACCCTTGGGTACCCAGTTCTCACACAACAGAAAAAAAAGGCATGGCAGGATGGAAGGGTGTGCACACATTCTCTTTCCATAGTGCTGCCTGGGACTTGGCCTTTTAGCTGAGAGAAGATAACCCATCCAGGCTGGGTAACAGTGACTGACAGGCCATGAGCTTAGCGGAGCAAAAATAACTGAAAGCTGAGACTGTACAGGACCCAAATCACTGAACAGTAAACAAGCCATGAGCCTAATAGAGCTGTAAACCCAAGCCAGAAAAAACTCACCTACAAAGGGATAAGAACTGGCAGATCTGGAGGTAAAGCAGCCCCCAGAAGGAAGGGGACCCCAGCAGTAGATCTGGAGATGATTTTGGGTCTCCCTTGAGCAAGGGGACCCCAGCAGCAGATCTAGATGTCCCCCAGGAGAGTGTGGACCCCAGCAGCAGATCGAGTAGGCCCCCAAGAGGAAGGGGACACCAGTGGCAGATCGGGAGTTGACCCTGGGTCCCCCTTGAGCAAGGCAACCTCAGCGGGGGATCAAGCAGTTCCCCAGGAAAAAGAGGACCCAGGAGGGCGTGGACTCCAGCAGCATTCCAGGAGGCAGAGTCAGATCCCCCCCAGAAGGGAGTGGACCCCAGCAATAGACCAGGAGGTGGAGTCGGGTTTCTAGGAGGGTGTGGACCCCTAGTGTTGGTATGGACTCTTCAGCAGAGTAGAAGAAGCAATAAGGAGATGGCAGCAGTTTAGATATATTGGACCCCCAGGCCAACACTGCCTACCAGCCCGGTTGCATTTTTTCACATGGGTGAGACTTGGGGAAAAAAGGGGTAGGATAATAATAACACTTGATTAAGCAGGAATTCAAGAGATCTGTCTATTCGATATGATGGCATACTGTGGGGACCAGCAACCCCAAACTGCCAACTACTAAAATTTCTTGCTACCTTGTAGAAGTGTATATAGTTGTGTGGCCTGAGACCATTAACCAGAAGTAGATAAGTATTGTACCATCTTTAAAGTGAAGTATACAGCTGTAATGACTTTACACACATCATTGCACCTTATCAGTAAATGAAAAATGTTGGAAACCACCAAACAACTCTCATGTGTCTTATTGAGCAGTGACCTTTGTATTCTCTACAGGACTTGATTTATTGGGTAACAGCCAGGAATGCAGGTTTCCCCGCTTCTTTCAGACTTGAGAGGCAAAGCAACAGGGGTGTTCTGCTCCATTCCCTCTCCTCCAGTCAGCCCATCAAGCATTTCAAAAACAATGATTTGGCAGTAGAATTTATAACTGACAGCAAGTGAGCATTACTGCATGCTGTCCCTGCTTTTCAAAATATTGCAACTAAAAACTGTGAGGTCTGATTGTGGTAGGATTTGAACCAGGGATGCTGCAGGTCAGGATGCAGATGCCCTGGCTGAGAACACAGGAAAAGGCCAAAGCCCCAGGAGGATTGGCCCAAGTATGTCCTCCAAAACTACACCCCATAGGAACCAGAATCGTTGGATTACCAGTAATTAGGGGTTACTGGAAAAAAAAAGTGTTCCCAGCAATATGAAAGCTTCCCAGCTTCTTGCCACTGAAGTTTGATTCTCTGTTTTGACTCTGTGTTTTACTTGCTGGCTGGTGAGCAGGACCTGCCCTGCCCTGGACACTGCGCCTACTCATCTGCAGATTTTATTGAGCCCTGGTCCAGGAATGAAACTATTGGTTCCCAAAATCAAACCTGACTGGTTACCTGATAAAATGGAAGTCAGTGCTTGGATCTATACCTGATCTATATGTCTGTCTGTTCTACAGGAACCTGTAAGTACAGCCTGCTTGGGAGTGGAGACAAATAAAGAAATAAAGGTCAGCATAGAAACTGTGGATGATCTTCACCCGATACTCATGTGACTGAGGTATTCTGATCTTGCTTGATTGATTTCTATCTGATCTTACCCTGTCAGTTTGTCTTATTCTATTAGTGATTTATAACTAAGGTCAGTAGATTATTTTCATTATATTTAGCTATCATTAGAAATTGCAATCGAAGGGTGGAGATACTATTTATGAATGCATAATTAATCTGGCAAATTCTGCATTTTAGAAAGTGCGGTTAAGCAGGTAAGAACTGTATAACTTACCATAATATCTTCCCGGATGATTTTCGACAGGGTGATGAAACACTGGAAAACATGCAGAAAAGAAGACAGGAAGTTGAAGATGGTAGAAGCTACTGAAGTATTTCCAATGTGGCAATACTATGTACCCTGCTAATCTGCTGATATAGTGCTGCAAAAAAGAACCCTGCCATTTTACAATAAGTAAGGATTTGATATTAAGCCCAATCGTATGCAAAGCTAACCAGACAATTTTGTATGGATATTCATCCCAAATAAAGTTAGGTTGAATATCTTGTCTAATGTAAACTGTAGGGCGAGATCCCCATCCTGGGGTCCCCACTAAATGTCTCTAGCTCAGGCTTTGCTAAGGGAGTGAGGAGGGAGCAAACTATTCCTAACTAGGAAATCCTCTAAGCATGCGGAGAGTGCTGCTTCCCACATGCATAACTGCAGGAGGGTTAGAGAGTAATCTGTCATTTTTAGTTGGATTTTGAGGAAGGAGGGGTGTTAAGTTTTGTGGAGATCTTCAGCCTTCCTATCTAGGCCCCATGGTCAGATACATCGGAGAAGTGGAGAGAACATCCCTGTTCAGTACCCAAGCAGTCAGGAAGAGGTTGTCTCAGCTTTGTTGTTTTGGAGAATTATATTTGGATTGTGTATCTGTTCCTGTCTCTGTGAAGATTTGTTTCTTCTGCCTGGAGGATGTCAGAGAAGAGAAGTTCTGTGTTTCCCACCCTGTAGCATAAAGAGGGACAGCAGTGACTTACTACCGAAGTAGTATTTCTGTTTTGGGTTTTTTTTTGTGAGAAGATTTTTGTGTCTCTAACCCCTGGGGCAGGTCACATCCTTTTACTTGCTGCGAGGGGCACATAGGAAAATAAAGAAGAGATGGACCCTTTCTTTCCAACTTCATTCACTGGGTCTCAGTCTCCCTCCCCCCTCAGAGAGTTTTACTTTCTGATTCCAAAGATTCAAGATGTGGGGGAGATGAAGAATAGTTCTTATACCCTGCTTTTTGCAATGTCAGCCCTTCCTCTATCCTTGGTATACAGCATTTCTTATTAACACTGTCTCTTAGGGATGTGAATCGTTTTTTGACGATTTAAAATATCGTCCGATATATTTTAAATCATAAAAAATCGTTAGAGGCACGATAAAATAGGAATTCCCCTGATTTATCGTCAAAAATCGTAAATCGGGGGAGGGGGGAGGGGAAGGGGGAGGGCGGGAAAACCGGCACACTAAAACAACCCTGAAACCCACCCCGACCCTTTAAAATAAATCCTCCACCCTTCCAAACCCCCCCAAAATGTTTTAAATTACCTGGGGTCCAGTGGGGGGGTCCCGGTGTGATCTTCCACTCTCGGGCCACAGCTGCGTTGATAGAAATGGCGCCGGCGCTACCTTTGCCCTCTCATATGACAGGGCAAACGTAGCGCCGGCGCCATTTTGGTTCCTGTCCCCCGACGTCACGAGCACAGGAGATTACTCCCGGACCCCCGCTGGACCACCAGGGACTTTTGGCCAGCTTGGGGGGGTCTCCTGACCCCCCCAAGACTTGCCAAAAGTCCAGCGGGGGTCCGGGAGCGACCTCTTGCACTTGTTGCCGTATTGCAAAATGGCGCTGGCCGTATGGCTGTATTGCCATATTGCAAAATGGCGCCGGCCATATGGCCATATTTTGGGGGGGTTCGGGAGGGTGGGGGATTTATTTTAAAGGGTCGGGTGGGTTTTAGGGTTGTTTTAGTGTGCCGGTTTTCCCGCCCTCCCCTGATTTACGATTTAAACGATTTAAAACAAAAACGCGACGATCAGATTCCCTCCCCCCCCAGCCAAAATCGATCGTTAAGACGATCGATCACACGATTCACATCTCTACTGTCTCTGCATCCAATAGACACACGGTGAGAAGAAAGGTGGTTTCTGTTTAGATGACTGAATGATATTTATACTCCAATTTGTTTCTTAATTTAAGCCCCATAAATTATAAGACAGAAGAAAGTTATAATAAACTTGTGACTCCCTTTTTTACTAAAGTTTCTACTCTTACTGGAAGCACTCTAGTTCCTATTGTAGCACTTGGTGGGCACTTCTCACTCCCTTTATGTAATGGGATGAATCCGTCCCTGCTGCACATCCCTAATACAGGTGCCCCATTCCACTGCAACCAGGCGGGGAATTGGCTCTCACAAGGAATTCTCAAAACTTGGTTTAAAAGAGTTCAAAATTAAGCTTAAAGATTAGATAGACAAGTCAATGGGAGGGTGAGTCCTAAATGGGAAAACTTCCTTATTCCTTTCCCATAAATTAGGAAAAATTAGCAAGCAGGAGGCAGAGAGCTTCTGCTTCAATTAAATCCAAACCAAAAATGCATGAGGCTAGATAGTTCTTTGGGGGGTTATAAACAGTTAGGATCACCATCTGCAGTTCCCACATGGGGGAGCACAACCCAAACCTCTCTTACTAATCTCTACACAAAACCTCTTCAATCAATTGCTATACTCTTTTAGTTAGGGAAACCAAAGAATCCCTACATGTCCTTTTCATTCAGAAAGTTAAGAGATAGATTCAAAACAATAAATTCCTTTTTAACGTTAACAAGACCAAAGTAATTTTGCTAACAATGTGAAAAACTCTTTCCCCTGATGCGCCCTCAGAAATAATTATCAAAGGCCACATTTCAAGAATGTGGGGATTGTCACTGATAAAACCACAAATACTAAATATTGTTTAAAGTTATTTCTTCAAGTCACACATGCTAAGGCAATTGCAACCATTGCTGTTATCACAGGAATCTTGTTCCATGCTACAAGCCTTAATCCTGGCTGCTCTTTATTACAGCAACACCACCTTATATTTGGGTCTGCCAGCCAGTTCCAGCAGGGCCCTACTGATTGTCCAGAATTTGGCTACCCGGCTATTGACTGGTACAGGGATGCAGGACCATATTAATCCTGTCTTGGCTTCCCTGCACTGGTTACCAGTTGAGCAGCGCATTCAATACAAAGCCTTGATTTTCCCATGGTTTAACACTATTTTGCAATCAACCCAAAAGCAGAAACCTTTGATTAACCAATTCAACAAAACAAAACAAGGGCAAACAAAAGTCAGAATTCTAATATAAATAAATTGTTTTAACCATTTATCGCAAACATGGCATCAGATAAAAGATGTATGAACATTTTCAGTTTTCTTATGTTAGGAAGTAGGTGTTGTTTGATAATGTTCGTTTTTGTTGTGTTTGATTTTTCCAGATATATGGTCAATGGACAATCGACAGAGCATTTTTGAATGTGAGAAACATTACCTCTGAGGCAGGTGACTTTGGTCTTCGAAACATGAGCTCAAGTCGTTTTCAAGAAATGGTCAAACAGTTGTTGTATATGAGATGAGTGGTCAATGATGCTCATAGAGAAGATATGTTTGGATTATTTTAGTGTGGGACTATTGAAGAGAGTGAGGGTGGTTTCTATGTTCCATGAATAATAGGAGATAATGTCAAGAGTTTTTGGAAAGTTATAAATTAAAATAACGAACTGGCAGATGAATGATAATACCATTGCATATTTCTGATATCGCCTTAGGCCCGTTGTGTGGTGAGAGGCAGTGGTTACAAATTTTCATGCATCTTATCTGCTGCCATGTTCACGATAAATGGTTAAAACAATTTATTTATATTAGAATTCTATTTTTGTTTTGCTTTTTTTTGTTTGAAATAACACTATTTTGTGCATTTATCACTCACCCCGTAAAATCAAGCTTGCAAATAAAAATCTCCTAGAGGTCCCATCATCAAGGTTCATACATATTTGTGTGTTAGGGATCGAGCTTTTTCAGTGGCCAGTCTGACTATCTGGAATACTTTACCTGAGCAGCTGCGAACAATGATTTGTACAAAAACTTTTAAGAAGGCTTTAAAGACCTACCTCTTTTCCCAAGTCTTTGGGTAAATTAATGTAGGCTCAACAAGATTAAACCACGAGCAACCTTTACATGTTGTAATGTAATAGATGTAATTTTTATTTTAAATTTTATTGCTGTGATATCTTTTATTATCCTTTGCATTTATGTATGTCTATTTTATTATGAACCACCTCAAGCACATTTGTAGGAGCGAGGATTATAAATTTTGAAAACAGATAAATAAAATAAGTTTTGGCCACCCTTCCTGTTGTGCTTCCTCGGCCAGTCCTGCTCAACTCTCCCTTCCATCTACAAGCTCCGGGCTTATCTCCTCTGCTGCCGCAGCCAGTGTGCAGCGTCCCCAGCTCCCCCATTCACCATTTCCGATGCCGGCCTCACAGCGGAGCTCCAGTAAGGGCTCCGCATCTTCCTTCTCCTCGGCACGCAGCTGATGTCACCTTATTTAAAGGGCCAAGCACGGGAAACCGAAACCCAGCACTCCATGATGACACCATTTAGTCCCACTATATAAGGCAGGCCCGTTCCCCTGAACAGTGCCTTGGCAATCGGGTTGTACACTCCGGTGTTGCTAGTTCGCCCTCCAGTGTCTCTTGCTCTAGTGTCTTTTGTTTCAGTGTCTCCTGGTCCAGCATCTCCTGTTCCTTCGTCTCTCCATTCCTGGTAGTACCCTTTGGACTGATCTCATGGAACATGACCTCTGCCTGACCTGACATCACACGGATTGACTCCTAATACTACCCCTACTTTGGCTGACCATTCTGGACTGATACTCTGGCCTTGATCATCGCTATATACTTGGACACCCTCTTCTGGCCTCCTGCGACCTCTGGACTTCCCTGTTTGGGCACCGACTGCGCACCCGTGTTCATGGTGGGCACCCCTCTGAACTTTCTCTCTAGGAGACCCTGTGAGGCCCACCTAAGACCAGGCAGGCCGGGTAACCAAGGGCTCAACCTGAGGGAACCCCGGGTTGCTATTGGTGAAGTCCAGCTAGCTTCTGTCTCCTCCTGTGATCCGCCTCCTGGTGGCAGGTGCTCTCCGGGTCCGACCAGAGGGCCGTAGCAATCCTGCACCAGGCCAAGGGTCCACTTTCAGCGAAACACTTCCTGCTGGGAGAGGTGATTGAGGATTTTAAATCTTTGCAGCATTTGGGACTTTCAAACTCATAGATGCATTTGTAACATCTGAGAGGAGAGTGAGGATAGAAAAAAGAGTTGAGCTGGAGACCCCCACTGGAGTCTACACTTAGGAACAGAGAGGACTGAGTGGATAGGACTCTGGGAGAGAATCTGTGACCTTATATATTTTTTCTTTCATCTTGGGAATGGAGCCCATTTCTAGATGGGCCCTCGCTGCTAAGAGTCTATCTTCCAAATCCTGGGAAGAGAGGTCATGTTAGTGCCAGTCTCCCTGATGGATATTTACCCAGAGAAACAGGCGGGAGACTGTGGATGGAGACTCAACATAACATCAAGAACATGTACTAATGCCTGATGTCAACCCCTGCAGATTTTTTATGGTAAACTCTTTTTTTTTTTTAGAACACTTCACTCAAGTGTCCAGCGTGATTATCATCCATTCAACAAAATGCAAGTATACCCAGGAGGAGAGAGAGAGAGAAAGAGATAGTTCCCTTCTGCATCCTTGGGAACTGGAGTTTCATTCTTCTTCCATTCAGAGAATCTACACCCCAGAACTGAATGGAGTTGTGGCTGTATACAATGACTTAACCCCATGACAGAGTGTGACCCCTGTATATTTTAGACAGAAACCCTGAAGTAGGGGCTTGTGGTAACTTGAGCAGTAGCAGTTTGGGAACAGCCAGAAGGAAAAAGGAGGCAGACTCTGGCTGTTCCTTAAGTGTCATTTATGTACAGTGAAAACAAACAAAAGTGTAGTGCACAGCAAAACCAAACAACTTAAGCAGCTCACCTTGGCTTCAGGAATCTCACAACTCACAAAGGAAAGTACAAACTAGCAAAACATTCACTTGGACTCAGCTCACCTTGACTTCAGGCAAGTCCTGAACATAAACATAGCAGATCTTAACAATGTCAGTCTGAAACCTTAAATGTAGCAGATCTTCTCACATGTTGGGACTATGTCTCTTGTCCAGGGCCTGCTTAACCCTTCTAGGCCCTGAGGTCTTATATTCTGGTTAAGGACTCTTCCCTTCATCCAGGATTCCCTGTGAGTCTCAATCTTAAGGAGGACCAGGAAAGACAGCTGTTCTCAGTCCTCTAAGTTAGTCTCAGGGAGTTTTCTGTATACTCCCTCACAGCGCTATACAGATAAAGTTGTCCATCGAATTATGCACCAGATATTTAGCTGACCAGAGTTAATTGTTTGCTTAGGACAGCTAGCACTGACTGGCCAAAGCTTAACTGCACACTGGGAAAGTCTCAAGTCCTCCTTTTTTGTCCAGCTAAATTTTATGCAAGCTCTGATTTGGCCCAACAAAATATAGCTGGTCAGCAGTGGGGATAAGGAGCTGCAAGAATTAAAACAACAAGGATTGTCTAGCTAACTCCTGAAGTCAGTTGGACAAAAACCTTTTAATATCAGTATTTATACATTTATTTAAATGTAGGGATCCTGTCAGTCCCCTACTAATACTCGGACAGGAATATGCCATTTGGATATATGGGGAGACAGGTTGTAGTAAGTTGGGTTTGCAGCTCGCCATGTGGCAGCCAGCAATGGTAGTGTCCCCAATGTTTTTCTACAGAGATTACCATGTTACTCTTGTGGATACATTTTGCTTTCAAGGAAGCAACAACTCTTAAGCTGTGCTCTTATTTTTCTAATTATCAACTTTAAGCTGCATAGAATGAGCTTTTGAATGAGAGTCTCTTTCTACCCTCTCATACCACCTTTAACTTATTTCCTTTAGGAGTGCCAAATCCTTTTGGACTCAACTAAACTGCTTGAGTTTTCTCTTCTAATAAATGGAGAAGGTTCTCTTCATGTAAGTGGAACCTGAGATCATAAGAATCTAAGGAGAGGATGACTTTCAGACATCCTGAGAGAAAGAGGAAGGAGATAAGGGAAAGAAGAAGAGATGGAGCACATCACTGGCACATGTGAAACCCAACTTTCAAGGGAAATTGAGGCTAAAGCGATGCTACCAGTTAAATGAACTGCAGAAGAGGAAAAAAAAGAGGACAACACAGCCTTGTAACATGATATGGCAGCCCAGGAAACCTAGACTGAGATTGAAAAGATTGTCAGATCCCTTACTGTGAAGAAGCTTAAATGACCATTGAATAGATGAGTCAGAGACTCAGGTGGGGGATTTGCATGTCACAGCCCCCTGAACTACTGTTGTTAACGTGCAGTCAAATATTACTTTAAATCAAAGGATAGCAAAATCCTAAATTAAAGAACTATGACTGGAGAGTCCTACATTGGAGAATTCTGAATGAGAGAGATTTGAGAGAAAATGTACTGAAAAACAGTCCTAGGAAGCAAACAGATTCTCACCTTCAATAAAAAGGGAAGTCAGAGCCTTGGGTACCCAGTTCTCAGACAACAGAAAAAAAAGGCAAGGCAGGATGGAAGGGTGTGCACACATTCTCTTTCCATAGTGCTGCCTGGGTCTTGGCCTTTTGGCTGAGAGAAGAAAACCCATCCAGGCTGGGTAACAGCGACTGACAGGCCATGAGCTTAGCGGAGCAAAAATAACTGAAAGCTGAGACTGTACAGGACCCAAATCACTGAACAGTAAACAAGCCATGAGCCTAATAGAGCTGTAAACCCAAGCCAGAAAAAACTCACCTACCAAGGGATAAGAACTGGCAGATCTGGAGGTAAAGCAGCCCCCAGAAGGAAGGGGACCACAGCAGCAGATCTAGATGTCCCCCAGGAGAGTGTGGACCCAAGCAGCAGATCGAGTAGGCCCCCAAGACGAAGGGGACACCAGTGGCAGATCGGGAGTTGACCCTGAGTCCCCCTTGAGCAAGACAACCTCAGCGGGGGATCAAGCAGTTCCCCAGGAAAAAGAGGACACAGTTGGGTTACCCAGGAGGGCGTGGACTCCAGCAGCATTCCAGGAGGCAGAGTCAGATCTCCCCAGAAGGGTGTGGACCCCAGCAACAGACCAGGAGGTGGAGTCGGGTTTCTAGGAGGGTGTGGACCCCTAGTGTTGGTATGGACTCTTCAGCAGAGTAGAAGAAGCAATGAGGAGATGGCAGCAGTTTAGATATATTTTACCCCCAGGACAACACTGCCTACCAGTCCGGTTGCATCTTTTCACATGGGTGAGACTTGGCGAAAAAAGGGGTAGGATAATAATAACACTTGATTAAGCAGGAATTCAAGAGATCCTGTCTATTCTATATGATGGTATACTGTGGGGACCAGCAACCACAAAGTGCCAACTACTAAATGTTCTTGCTACCTTGTAGAAGTGTATATAGTTGTGTGGCCTGAGACCATTAACCAGAAGTAGATAAGTATTGTACCATCTTTAAAGTGAAGTATACAGCTGTAAAGACTTTACACACATCACTGCACCTAACAGTAAATGAAAAATGTTGGAAACCACCAAACAACTCTCATGTGTCTTATTGAGCAGTGAGTTTTTCATTCTCTACAGGACTTGTTTTGTGGGGGAACAGCCTGGAATGCAGGTTCCCCCGCTTCTTTCAGACTTGAGAGGCAGAGCAACAAGAGTGTTCTGCTCCATTCCCTCTCCTCCAGTCAGCCCATCAAGCATTTCAAAAACAATGATTTGGCAGTAGAATTTATAACTATATTTATACTTTGTTTAATTGGTACTTTGTTCTATTGTTCTATGTAAAGCCCCTCCCCTTTTTTGGGAATTTCACTGTTTTATGTAAACCGGAGTGATTTGTATTTCATACAAGAACATCGGTATATAAAAATTAAAAATAAATAAATAAATAATTAAATAACTGAGAGCAAGAGAGCATTACGGCATGCTGTCCTGCTTTTCAAAATATTGCAACTATACTGTTACTTAAAACTGTGAGGTCCGATTGTGGTAGGATTTGAACCAGAGATGCTACCGGTCAGGATGCAGATGCCCTGGCTGAGAACATGGGAAAAGGCCAAAGCCCCAGGAGGATTGGCCCAAGTATATATCCTCCAAAACTATACCCCATAGGAACCAGAATAGTTGGATGACCAGTACTTAGGGGTTACTGGAAAAAAAAAAAGTGCTGCCAGCAATATGAATGCTTCCCAGCTTCTTGCCATTGAACTTTCATCCTCCGTTTTGACTCTGTATTTTACTTGCTGGCTGGTGAGCAGGACCTGCCCTGCCCTGGACACTGGGCCTACTCATCTGCAGATTTTATTGAGCTCTGGTCCAGGAATGAAACTATTGGTTCCCAATACCAAACCTGACCGGTTACCTGATAAAAAGGAAGTCAATGCTTGGACCTATACCTCATCTATATGTCTGTCTGTTCTACAGGAACCTGTAAGTACAGCCTGCTGGGGAGTGGAGACAAATAAAGAAATAAAGGTCAGCATAGAAACTGTGGATGACTTTCACCCGATACTCATGTGACCTAGTATTCTGATCTTGCTTGACTGATTTCTATCTGTACTTACCCTGACTGTTTGTCTTATTCTATTAGTGATTTGTAACTAAGGTCAATAAATTATTTTCATTATATTTAGCCATCATTAGAAATTGCAATCGAAGGGTAGAGATACCATTTATGAATGCATAATTAATCTGGCAAATTCTGCATTTTAGAAAGTGCGGTGAAGCAGGTAAGAGCTGTATAACTTACCTCGATCTCTTGCCGGAGGACTGTAGAGAAAGTCACGTGACACTGGAAAATCTGCAGAAAAGAAGACAGAAAGTTGAAGATGGTAGAAGCTACTGAAGTATTTCCAATGTGGCAGTACTATGTACCCTGCTAATCTGCTGATATAGTGCTGCAAAAAAGAACCCTGCCATTTTACAATAAGTAAGGATTTGATATTAAGCCCAATCGTATGCAGGCAAAGTTAACCAGACAATTTTGTATGGATATTCATCCCAAATAAAGTTAGGTTGAATATCTTGTCTAATGTAAACTGTAGGTAGAGATCCCCATCCTGGGGCCCCCACTAAATGTCTCTAGCTCAGGCTTTGCTAAGGGAGTGAGGAGGGAGCAAACTATTCCTAGCTAGGAAATCCTCTAAGCATGCGGAGAGTGCTGCTTCCCACATGCATAACTGCAGGAGGGTTAGAGAGTAATCTGCCATTTTGAGTTGGATTTTGAGGAAGGAGGGGTGTTAAGTTTTGTGGAGATCTTCAGCCTTCCTATCTAGGCCCCATGGTCAGATACATTGGAAAAGGGGAGAGAACATCCCTGTTCAGTACCCAACCAGTCAGGAAGAGGTTGTCTCAGTTTTATGTAAGCAGTTGTTTTGGAGAATTATATTTCGATTGTGTATCTGTTCCTGTCTCTGGGAAGATTTGTTTCTTCTGCCTGGAGGATGTCAGAGAAGAGAAGTTCTGTGTTTCCCACCCTGCAGCACAAAGAGGGACAGCAGTGACTTACTACCGAAGTAGTATTTCTGTTTTGGGTTTTTTTTTGTGAGAAGATTTTTGTGTCTCTAACCCCTGGGGCGGGTCACATCCTTTTACTTGCTCCCAGGGGCACATAGGTAAATAAAGAAGAGATGGACCCTTTCTTTCCAACTTCATTCACTGTGTCTCAGTCTCCCTCCCCCCTCAGAGAGTTTTATTTTCTGATTCCAAGGATTCAAGATGTGGGGGGATGAAGAATAGTTCTTATACCCTGCTTTTTGCAATGTCAGTCCTTCCTCCATCCTTGGTATACAGCATTTCTAATTAACACTGTCTCTGCATCCAATAGACACATGGTGAGAAGAAAGGTGGTTTCTGTTTAGATGACTGAATGATATTTATACTCCAATTTGTTTCTTAATTTAAGCCCCATAATTTATAAGACAGAAGAAAGTTATAATAAACTTGTGACTCCCTTTTTTACTAAAGTTTCTACTCTTACTGGAAGCACTCTAGTTCCTATTGTAGCACTTGGTGGGCACTTCTCACTCCCTTTATGTAATGGGATGAATCCGTCCCTGCTGCATATCCCTAATACAGGTGCCCCATTCCACTGCAACCAGGCAGGGAATTGGCTCTCACAAGGAATTCTCAAAACTTGGTTTAAAAGAGTTCAAAATTAAGCTTAAAGATTGGATAGACAAGTCAATGGGAGGCTGACTCCTAAATGGGAAAACTTCCTTATTCCTTTCCCATAAATTAGGAAAAATTAGCAAGCAGGAGGCAGAGAGCTTCTGCTTCAATTAAATCCAAACTAAAAATGCATGAGGCTAGATAGTTCTTTGGGGGGTTATAAACAGTTACGATCACCATCTGCAGTTCCCACATGGGGGAGCACAACCCAAACCTCTCTTACTAATCTCTACACAAAACCTCTTCAATCAATTGGTATACTCCTTTTAGTTAGGGAAACCAAAGATTCCCTACATGTCCTTTTCATTCAGATAGTTAAGAGATAGATTCAAAACAATAAATTCCTTTTTAACGTTAACAAGACCAAAGTAATTTTGCTGACAATGTGAAAACCCCTTTCCCCTGATGCCCCCTCAGAAATAATTATCAAAGGCCACATTTCAAGAATGTGGGGATTGTCACTGATACAAATTTGTCAATAAAACCACAAATACTAAATATTGTTTAAAGTTCTTTCTTCAGATCACACATGCTAAGGCAATTGCAACCATTGCTGTTATCACAGGAATCTTGTTCCATGCTACAAGCCTTAATCCTGGCTGCTCTTTATTACAGCAACAACACCTTATATTTGGGTCTGCCAGCCAGTTCCATCAGGGCCCTACTGATTGTCCAGAATTTGGCTACCCGGCTATTGACTGGTACAGGGATGCAGAACCATATTAATCCTGTATTGGCTTCCCTGTACTGGTTACCAGTTGAGCAGCGCAGCAGCCTTGATTTTCCCATGGTTTAACACTATTTTGCAATCAACCCAAAAGTAGAAACCTTTCATTAACCAATTCAACAAAACAAAACAAGGGGAAACAAAAGTTAGAATTCTAATATAAATAAATTGTTTTAACCATTTATTGCAAACATGGCATCACATAAAAGATGTATGAACATTTTCAGTTTTCTCATGTTAGGATGTAGGTGTTGTTTGATAATGTTCGTTTTTGTTGTGTTTGATTTTTCCAGATATATGATCATTGGACAATCGACTAGGTATGTGAATCGTTTTTCAACGATTAAAATTATCGTCCGATAATTTTAATATCGTCTTAAATCATTATAGAACACAATACAATAGAAATTCTAACGATTTATCGTTAAAAATCGTTAAATCGTGTTAGTGCGCACTAACAGAAAATGATACAAATTGACACTTTCCAGGTCAGTAAAGGTCAGTTAGGAATGAATATATATTCCTATTGGCTGGCTGCCCTCTTATCTATTGATGTTACCAAGGTTCCCACTGAGGTGATGGTTGGGGGGATGGGAAATGGAAATGGAAACTCAGGAACACTAACAGAAAATGATACAAATTATTGACACTTTCCAGGTCACTAAAGGTCAGTTAGGAATGAATATGTATTCCTATTGGCTGGCTGCCCTCTTATCTATTGATGTTACCAAGGTTCCAACTGAGGTGATGGTTGGGGGGATGGGAAATGGAAACTGTTGGTAGTTGACAAAAAAAGTAATGTGATCAGTCAATATGACTAGAACTTGTGCCCTATTCCTGATACCAGGGGTGTTGTGATCTTCCTGCACTCAGTGCCCTAACCCTGATACCAGGGGTGTTGTGATCTTCCTGCACACAGTCCCTAACCCTGATACCAGGGGTGTTGGGATCTTCCTGCATGCAGTGCCCTATCCCGCCTGCATTACTAGTGAGAGGCTGGCTTCACAGACAGGGGGGAGCTGCCTGACCCTCACTCCTCCCCTCCCCCATGTCCCAGCCAGTGAATGGTGTGTGGGGGAGGGGGGGGGAGGATGGTGAGGCTGAAACAGCTCTCTCCCTGCATTATTAGTGAGAGGCTGGCTTCACAGACAGGGGGGAGCTGCCTGACCCTCACTCCTCCCTTACCCAAGTCCCAGCAAGTGAATGGTGTGTGGGTGAGGGAGGGAGGAGGATGGTGAAGGGTGAGACAGCTCCCTCCCTGCATTACTAGTGATAGGCAGGATTCACAGACAGGAGGGAGCTGCCTGACCCTCACACCTCCCTTCCCCCATGTCCCAGCCAGTGAATGGTGTGTGGGTGAGGGGGGGGGGGGAGGATGGTGAAGGCTGAGACAGCTCCCTCCCTGCATTACTAGTGAGAGGCTGGCTTCACAGACAGGGGGGAGCTGCCTGACCCTCACTCCTCCAGGATGTTGTGATCTTCCTGCACACAGTGCCCTATCCCTAATACCAGGGGTGTTGTCATCTTCCTGCACACAGTGCTCTATTCCTGATACCAGGAGTGTTGTGATCTTCCTGCACGCAGTGCCCTATCCCTGATACCAGGATGTGTGCAAGAAGATCACAACACCCCCGGTAACCAGGATAGGGCACTGCATGCAGGAAGATCACAACACCCCCGGTATCGGGAATACGGCACTGTGTGCAGGAAGATCACAACACTCCTGGTATTAATAGGGATAGGGCACTGCATGCAGGAAGATCACAACACCCCGGAGGAGTGAGGGTCAGGCAGCTCCCCCCTGTCTGTGAAGCCAGCCTCTCACTAGTAATGCAGGGAGGGAGCTGTCTCACCCTTCACCATCCTCCTCCCCCCCCCTCACCCACACACCATTCACTTGCTGGGTCTTGGGGGAAGGAGGAGTGAGGGTCAGGCAGCTCCCCCCTGTCTGTGAAGCCAGCCTCTCACTAGTAATGCAGGCGAGATAGGGCACTGCATGCAGGAAGATCCCAACACCCCTGGAATCAGGGTTAGGGCACTGTGTGCAGAAAGATCACAACACTCCTGGTATTAATAGGGAAAGGACACTGTGTGCAGGAAGATCACAACACCCCTGGTGTCAGGGTTAGGGCACTGTGTGCAGGAAGATCACAACACCCCTGGTATCAGGGTTCGGGCACTGTGTGCAGGAAGATCTCAACACCCCTGGTATCAGGGTTAGGGCACAAGTTCTAGTCACATTGACTGATCACATTACTTTTTTTGTCAAGCTACCAACTGTTTCCATTTCCCATCCCCCATATATTGTCAGTGGGAACCTTGGTAACATGAATAAATAAGAGGGCAGCCAATAGGAATACATATTCATTCCTAAACTGACCTTAACTGACCTGAAAAGTGTCAAATTGTATCATTTTCTGTTAGTGCGCACTAACTCCCGTTAGTGCGCACTAATCGGAAAAAATGATTTTTTAGCTAAAAAATCGTGCCAAACACGATTTTCTTCCTCTGCCAGACGATTTCGATCGTTAAGACGATAGGGCACATGATTCACATCCCTACAATCGACAGAGCATTTTTGAATGTGAGAAACATTACCTCTGAGGCAGGTGACTTTGGTCTTCGAAACATGAGCTCAAGTCATTTTGAAGAAATGGTCAAACAGTTGTTGTATATGAGATGAGTGGTCAATGATGCTCATAGAGAAGATATGTTTGGATTATTTTAGTGTGGGACTATTGAAGAGAGTGAGGGTGGTTTCTATGTTCCATGAATAATAGGAGATAATGTCAAGAGTTTTTGGAAAGGTATAAAGTAAAATAACGAACTGGCAGATGAATGATAATACCATTGTATATTTCTGATATCGCCTTAGGCCCGTTGTGTGGTGAGAGGCGGTGGTTACAAATTTTCATACATCTTTTATATGCTGCCATGTTGACGATAAATGGTTAAAACAATGTATTTATATTAGAATTCTATTTTTGTTTTGCTTTTTTTTTGTTTGAAATAACACTATTTTGTGCATTTATCACTCACCCCGTAAAATCAAGCCTGCAATTAAAAATCTCCTAGAGGTCCCATCATCAAGGTACATACATATCCGCATCTTCCTTCTCCTCGGCATGCAGCTGATGTCGCCCTATTTAAAGGGCCAAGCGTGGGAAACCCAAACCCGGCACTCCATGATGACATCATTTAGTCCCACTATATAAGGCAGGCCCGTTCCCCTGAACAGTGCCTTGGCAATCGGGTTGTATACTCCGGTGTTGCTAGTTTGCCCTCCAGTGTTTGAGCTTGTAGATGGAAGGGAGAGTTGAGCAGGACTGGCCGAGGAAGCACAACAGGAAGGGTGGCCAAAACTTATTTTATTTATCTGTTTTCAAAATTTATAATCCTCGCTCCTACAAATGTGCTTGAGGTGGTTCATAATAAAATAGACATACATAAATGCAAAGGATAATGAAAGATATCATAGCAATAAAATTTAAAATAAAAATGATTTTTTATTCTCCTGGTCCAGCATCTCCTGTTCCTTCGTCTCTCCATTCCTGGTAGTACCCTTTGGACTGATCTCATGGAACATGACCTCTGCCTGACCTGACTACAAGCGGATTGACTCCTAATACTGACCCTGCTTTGGCTGACCATTCTGGACTGATACTCTGGCCTTGAACCACGCTATATACTCGGACACTCTCTTCTGGCCTCCTGCGATCTCTGGACTTCCCTGTTTGGACACCGACTGCGCACCCGTGTTCATGGTGGGCACCCCTCTGAACTTTCTCTCTAGGAGACCCTGTGAGGCCCACCTAAGACCAGGCAGGCCGGGTAACCAAGGGCTCAACCTGAGGGAACCCCGGGTTGCTATTGGTGAAGTCCAGCTAGCTTCTGTCTCCTCCTGTGATCCGCCTCCTGGTGGCAGGCGCTCTCCGGGTCCGACCAGAGGGCCGTAGCAATCCTGCACCAGGCCAAGGGTCCACTTCCAGCGAAACACTTCCTGCTGGGAGATTGAGGTGATTGAGGATTTTAAATCTTTGCAGCATTTGGGACTTTCAAACTCAGAGATGCATTTGTAACATCTGAGAGGAGAGTGAGGATAGAAAAAAAGAGTTGAGCTGGAGACCCCCACTGGAGTCTACACTCAGGAACAGAGAGGACTGAGTGGATAGGACTCTGGGAAAGAATCTGTGACCTTATATATTTTTTCCTTCATCTTGTGAATGGAGCCCATTTCTAGATGGGACCTCGCTGCTAAGAGTCTATCTTCCAAATCCTGGGAAGAGAGGTCATGTTAGTGCCAGTCTCCCTGATGGATATTTACCCAGAGAAACAGGACCATAGTTAATTGTTTGCTTAGGACAGCTAGCACTGACTGGCCAAAGTTTAACTGCACACTGGGAAAGTCTCAAGTCCTCCTTTTTTGTCCAGCTAAATTTTATGCAAGCTCTGATTTGGCCCAACAAAATATAGCTGGTCAGCAGTGGGGATAAGGGGCTGCAAGAATTAAAACAACAAGGATTGTCTAGCTAACTCCTGAAGTCAGTTGGACAAAAACCTTTTAATATCAGTAATTATACATTTATTTAAATGTAGGGATCCTGTCAGTCCCCTACTAATACTTGGACAGGAATATGCCATTTGGATATATGGGGAGACAGGTTGTAGTAGGTTGGGTTTGCAGCTCACCATGTGGCAGCCAGCAATGGTAGTGTCCCCAATGTTTTTCTACAGAGATTACCATGTTACTCTTGTGGATACATTTTGCTTTCAAGGAAGCAACAACTCTTAAACTGTGCTCTTATTTTTCTAATTATCAACTGTAAGCTGCATAGAGACTTCTGTTTTGGATGAGAGTCTCTTTCTACCCTCTCATGCCACCTTTAACTTATTTCCTTTAGGAGTGCCAAATCCTTTTGGACTCAACTAAACTGCTTGTGTTTTCTCTTCTAATAAATGGAGGAGGTTCTCTTCATGTAAGTGGAACCTGAGATGATAAGAATCTAAGGAGAGGATGACTTTCAGACATCCTGAGAGAAAGAGGAAGGAGATAAGGGAAAGAAGAAGAGATGGAGCACATCACTGGCACATGTGAAACCCAACTTTCAAGGGAAATGGAGGCTAAAGATATGCTACCAGTTAGATGAACTGCAGAAGAGGAAAAAAAAGAGGACAACACAGCCTTGTAACATGATATGGCAGCCCAGGAAACCTAGACTGAGATTGAAAAGATTGTCAGATCCCTTACTGTGAAGAAGCTTAAATGACCATTGAATAGATGAGTCAGAGACTCAGGTAGGGGATTTGCATGCCACAGCCCCCTGAACTACTGTTGTTAACTTGCAGTCAAATATTACTTTAAATCAAAGGATAGCAAAATCCTAAATTAAAGAACTATGACTGGAGAGTCCTACATTGGAGAATTCTGAACAAGAGAGATTTGAGAGAAAATGTACTGAAAAACAGTCCTAGGAAGCAAACAGATTCTCACCTTCAATAAAAAGGGAAGTCAGACCCTTGGGTACCTAGTTCTCAGACAACAGAAAAAAAAAGGCAAGGCAGGATGGAAGGGTGTGCACACATTCTCTTTCCATGGTGCTGCCTGGGTCTTAGCCTTTTGGCTGAGAGAAAATTACCCATCCAGGCTGGGTAACAGCGACTGACAGGCCATGAGCTTAGCGGAGCGAAAATAACTGAAAGCTAAGACTGTACAGGACCCAAATCACTGAACAGTAAACAAGCCATGAGCCTAATAGAGCTGTAAACCCAAGCCAGAAAAAACTCTCCTACCAAGGGATAAGAACTGGCAGATGTGGAGGTAAAGCAGTCCCCCAGAAGGAAGGGGACCCCAGCAGCAGATCTAGATGTCCCCCAGGAGAGTGTGGACCCCAGCAGCAGATCGAGTAGGCCCCAAGAGGAAGGGGACACCAGTGGCAGATCGGGAGTTGTCCCTGGGTCCCCCTTGAGCAAGGCAACCTCAGCGGGGAATCAAGCAGTTCCCCAGGAAAAAGAGGACACAGTTGGGTTACCCAGGAGGGCGTGGACTCCAGCAACAGACCAGGAGATGGAGTCGGGTTTCTAGGAGGGTGTGGACCCCTAGTGTTGGTATGGACTCTTCAGCAGAGTAGAAGAAGCAATGAGGAGATGGGAGCAGTTTAGATATATTGGACCCCCAGGCCAACACTGCCTACCAGCCCGGTTGCATCTTTTCACATGGGTGAGACTTGGGGAAAAAAGGAGTAGGATAATAATAACACTTGATTAAGCAGGAATTGAAGAGGTCCTGTCTATTCTATATGATGGTATACTGTGGGGACCAGCAACCCCAGAGTGCCAACTACTAAATGTTCTTGCTACCTTGTAGAAGTGGATATAGTTGTGTGGCCTGAGACCATTAACCAGAAGTAGATAAGTAGTGTACTTATCTAGCTGTAAAGACTTTACACACATCATTGCACCTTATCAGTAAATGAAAAATGTTGGAAACCACCAAACAACTCTCATGGGTCTTATTGAGCAGTGACTTTTTCATTCTCTACAGGACTTGTTTTGTTGGGGAACAGCCTGGAATGCAGGTTCCCCCGCTTCTTTCAGACTTGAGAGGCAGAGCAACAAGAGTGTTCTGCTCCATTCCCTCTCCTCCAGTCAGCCCATCAAGCATTTCAAAAACAATGATTTGGCAGTAGAATTTATAACTGATAGCAAGAGAGCATTACTGCATGCTGTCCCTGCTTTTCAAAATATTGCAACTATAATGTAACTTAAAACTGTGAGGTCTGATTGTGGTAGGATTTGAACCAGAGATGCTGCAGGTCAGGATGCAGATGCCCTGGCTGAGAACACGGGAAAAGGCCAAAGCCCCAGGAGGATTGGCCCAAGTATATATCCTCCAAAACTACACCCCATAGGAACCAGAATAGTTGGATGACCAGTACTTAGGGGTTACAGGAAAAAAAAAGTGTTCCCAGCAATATGAATGATTCCCAGCTTCTTGCCACTGAACTTTGATCCTCTGTTTTGACTCTGTATTTTACTTGCTGGCTGGTGAGCAGGACCTGCCCTGCTCTGGACACTGGGCCTACTCATCTGCAGATTTTATTGAGCCCAGGTCCAGGAATGAAACTATTAGTTCCCAATTCCAAACCTGACCGGTTACCTGATAAAATGGAAGTCAATGCTTGGACCTATACCTCATCTATATGTCTGTCTGTTCTACAGGAACCTGTAAGTACAGCCTGCTGGGGAGTGGAGACAAATAAAGAAATAAAGGTCAGCATAGAAACTGTGGATGATCTTCACCCGATACTCATGTGACTGAGGTATTCTGATCTTGCTTGATTGATTTCTATCTGTACTTACCTTGTCAGTTTGTCTTATTCTATTACTGATTTATAACTAAGGTCAGTAGATTATTTTCATATTTAGCTATCATTAGAAATAGCAATCGAAGGGTAGAGATACCATTTATGAATGCATAATTAATCTGGCAAATTCTGCATTTTAGAGAGTGCGGTGAAGCAGGTTAGAGCTGTATAACTTACCTCGAACTCTTCCCGGATGATTTTTGACACGGTCACGTGACACTGGAGAATCTGCAGAAAAGAAGACAGCAAGTTGAAGATGGTAGAAGCTAGTGAAGTATTTCCAATGTGGCAATACTATGTACCCTGCTAATCTGCTGATATAGTGCTGCAAAAAAGAACCCTGCCATTTTACAATAAGTAAGGATTTGATATTAAGCCCAATCATATGCAGGCAAAGTTAACCAGACAATTTTGTATGGATATTCATCCCAAATAAAGTTAGGTTGAATATCTTGTCTAATGTAAACTGTAGGTAGAGATCCCCATCCTGGGGTCCCCACTAAATCTCTATAGCTCAGGCTTTGCTAAGGGAGTGAGGAGGGAGCAAACTATTCCTAACTAGGAAAACCTCTAAGCATGCGGAGAGTGGTGCTTCCCACATGCATAACTGCAGGAGGGCTAGAGAGTTATCTGCCATTTTGAGTTGGATTTTGAGGACGGAGGGGTGTTAAGTTTTGTGGAGTTCTTCAGCCTTCCAATCTAAGCCCCATGGTCAGATACATCGGAAAAGGGGAGAGAACATCCCTGTTCAGTACCCAACCAGTCAGGAAGAGGTCTCAGTTTTGTGTAAGCAGTTGGTTTGGAGAATTATATTTGGATTGTGTCTCTGTTCCTGACTCTGGGAAGATTTTTTCTTCTGCCTGGAGGAAGACAGAGAAAAGAAGCTCTGTGTTTCCCATCCTGCAGCACATAGAGGGACTGCAGTGATTTACTACCGAAGTAGTATTTCTGTTTTGGTTTTTTTTTGTGAGAAGATTTTTGTGTCTCTAACCCCTGGGACGGGTCAGATGCTTTTACTTGTTCCCAGGGACATATAGGAAAATAAAGAAGGGATGGAGCCTTTCTTTCCAACTTCATTTACTGTGTTTCAGTCTCCCTCACCCTTTAGGGAGTTTTACTTTCTGAGTCCAAGGTTTCCAGTAGTGGTGATGAACCATAGTTCGTATACCCTGTTTTTTGCAATGTCAGCCCTCCCTCCATCCTTGGTATACAGAACTTCTAATTAACACTGTCCCTGCATCCAATAAGCACACGGTGAGAAGAATGGTGGTGTTGTGTTTGAGGCATTGTGGACCCTTGTTCGCAATGGAGATGATCATGCCCATGGGGAGGAGCCCTGTGGGGATTCACTGCGATTGGCTGACACTGTAACAGACACAGAATGGATAGTGACGGCATTTTAAACCTACTGTTTTGGCGCCAATTATGTCATTCATCCTAGTCAGGTGTCATTCTTAGATGTTCAAATACCATACCGAGACATGCAGTTTCAGACATTCATTTATCGTAAGGCCACAGACCGCAACACACTGTTAGCATATGACATTTTTCACCCACGATGTCTTAAGAACAATATCCCAATGGGTCAATTTCTAAGACTCAGGCAGCTATGTACCACGAAGCATGAATATATAAAACAAGCTAAGTAGATGATGTCACAGTTTCAACAAAGAGGGTATCCCAGAACATTTTTGAAAAGGGCTTATAAATGAGCCCTATATGTAAATAGGGATTCACTATTTCTGCAGCAAACTCAGGACACGAGTCCCTATGTGAATTGTATTTTACCCTTTTCAACATTAAGTAACACCATTTCCAACATTATTCGAAAATATTGGACAGCTTTAGCTGTGGACGAACATCTCCATAGTGGCCTTATGTTCACTTTTCGCAGAGGTAAAAACATACGTGACACACTAGTACACTCTGTTCACTCATATTTGCACACTAGGTCCCACATAGGGACACAAACCATGTGGCCATTGTTCAGTCTGTGAACACACTTCCACTGTTACTGAATTTATACACCCTATAACTAAAAGAATTTTCAAATTGTATGGTGACACGGATTGTGACTCTTCTGGGGTGGTATACATAATTAGCTGCCCATGTGAAAAACTGTAGGTGGGTAAGACATCCCGAAAGATTAAAACCCGTATCATCGAACACAAGTCTAGTATTAAAACAGATAAAGAGAAGGCTCCCCTGGTATCTCATTGGATGCAGTTTTCCCATATACTGTCAGATTTACAATGTATTATTATCAATGTTGTTACACCCCCTGTGAGAGAAGGAGATCTTTCTACCACTCTTATTAGAAGGGAGCAAAAATGGATTTATACTCTCGACACCGACTCTCCAGCCGGGTTGAATGCTGAACTTGAGTGGAGTTATTTTCTCTGACAACTTGTACGTCATCGTTCTTTACTGATCTGTGATTGGTTGAGGAGTCCCCGTCAGTCTTTGGGGCACATTTTGGCGCCAAAACAGTAGGTTTAAAATGCCGTCACTGACGTGAATCTGAGGCGCTCCTGTATAAAATTTGAGATGGTCTATGACACAGGTATGTTCGTTGTATTTTTACTTCATGTATTAAGTTGGCATTTGCTTTGTTTCCCTGTGATATCCTGGTCAATGTGTATGTTCTTTTGCATTTACAGATGGTTTTGTTGTAAAAAATTGCCCCCCCCCCCCGAAGCAGCCAGACGGGCGAAACACAGTCCGTGTTGGGGGAATTGCTATGTAACCTTGCGTTTTACTAAGAGGAGTTGCCGAATTGAAAATAAAAATTACATTTGTGAAATTTGACCAGCAAAGACTTATTTGCACTTATATTTGATATACACTTTGTATCATTACCAGGATTACCCTCTGCTACTGAATTAGCTAAACTCTTCATTAAACACATCTTCTGTCTTCATGGGATGCCCAAACATATCCTATCCGACAGAGGAGTGCAATTTACTGCAAAGTTTTGGAGAGCATTATGTCAGAAGTTTGACATCGCTTTAGATCTAACCTCTGCCTACCATCCTCAGTCTAACGGTCAGACTGAGAGGATGAATAGGACGCTGAAACAATTCCTGCGATCCTACGTCAACTCTAGACAGAACGACTGGGCTGAACTACTGCCTTGGGCAGAATTTGCCATCAATTCACATCCTGCTTCTTCAATGGGGTCTTCCCCTTTCAACTTGTCTATGGGAGACAACCTTTACCTCCGCTGGCCAGGCTACCGCAGCCGAATTATCCCAGCTTTGGAGACAGACGAAGGAACTCCTTCTTAAAGCAGGACAAAAGGCAAAGAGGACCTATGATGCCCATCATCAAAAGGCACCCCAGTTCCAGCCAGGTGACAAGGTCTGGTTAAGACAAAATACCTCCGACTGAAGCTTCCATCTGCAAGATTTGCTCCTCTCTTCATGGGACCTTTCGCCATCCTTCGGCGATTAGGAAATTTAACTTACAATCTCAAACTGCCTCCATCAATGAAGATACACAATGCATTTCATGTATCTCTACTGAAGCCAGTGATACTCTCCGAGTTCACCAGAAAAGAACCAGAGCTCACCAGCCTGGTCACAGAAGATGACATTGAATATGCCGTAGATGACATCCTTGAAGTGCGTAAAAAAGGCAAGACATGGGAGTACCTCATTTCGTGGAAGAACTATGGCCCAGAGGAAAACTCCTGGGAACAACTGGCCAATATTACAGACAAGGAGATACTCCGCCAGTTCCACTTCGCACACCCTCGCAAGCCCAGACCACCTGTAAGAGGTCTTGGAGGGGGCCCTTTGAAGGGGGGTATTGTTGCATCCATCAGTCACAGATGGCTGCGACCGCTCTGCCTTACCTCTTTTTCTCCCCTTTCTCTCTCTCTGGGCAAGATGGTTGTCTCTGGTGCTGAGTGCCGTAGGCCTCGGCGTTCTCAGATCAGCATGGGCATCCCCATCCTCCATGCTCACTCCTATGGCCTCCTAGGGCGTGAGCACGCATATCTCTGAAGCTCAAATACACGTCATGGCGGGAACCTCAGGGGCGGCCCCACCGCATGACGTCAGTACCTCTGGATATAACTAGCCTTCGCTTCCGCTACCTAAACGAGTTAGCGAAGACTTCGCTTCACTACTCTGCCTGCTCTAAGCTGTCAGCTTAGACAATTCACTATCGCTAAGGGCCTCACTCCAGCAGAAGCTCTAGACACCCGCTCCTCGGGGGTCTCACACTTCCTACTACCCTTCGGGGCCTCACTAACCTAGACAACCACTCCTCGGTGGTCTTGTGTCTTATTCTTCCAGGATATTGGACCATTGGGTACTCACTCCTCGAGGGCCTATCCGCTTCATATCCTGCACCATGGACCTTCAGTCCCACCATGCTACCATCAGGAAAAACGCCTGCTCTCCGTGAGTACCTCTACGAGCCGGCGCTCCAACTCCACCCACCAGCCACGGCATTACCCGCTCTGTGGAGACCTGCCTATCGTGAACATCTGGGTGAGACTACGCTACTGAGCCTGTGGAGCATATTGGCACCTCGTGGATTAGTGCCTTACCTTCCTGCTTTATCATCTATTACAGCAGTACAATAAAGACTATCCATTCTGTATCTGCTACTGTGTCAGCCAATCACAGTGATTCCCCATGGGGCTCCTCCCCATGGGTGTGGTCATCTCCATTGCGACCAAGGGTCCACAATGCCTCAAACACAACAGATTGCTAAGTCCATGGACTCGGCTCAGCTTGCAGCCCTGCAGGCCATTCCTGGCCTAGCCCAGCGGATTACAGAACAACAAAAGTCTTTGGAGAACCTTGCTACTGCCTTCAGTCCATTACACGCTCAACTGAACTTCTCAGCTCCTCCTGTAAAGGGTTTCCAGGCACCAGTGGTAACCCTTAAGACCACTGTGCCTCTATCTACACCTACCCGCTTCACAGGTGAAGCCAAAACGTGCAGAGGATTCCTCAATCAGTGCAGAATGCATTTTGCTTTACAGCCTAACTTCTTTCCCACTGAGGCTTCAAAGACCACCTACATCCTGTCGTTCCTTGAAGGATGAGCCCTGTCCTGGGTTTCACCGCTATGGGAACGTATGGACCCTATCCTGAATGACCTATCAGGATTTCTACAACTATTTAAGTCTGTGTTTGATGACCTGGCTCGCCAGACCATCGCTGAATCCGCCTTGCTTCAACTTCAGCCAGGTAACAAGCTACTTACAGACTTTGCCATTGAATTTAAGACTCTAGCATCTGAACTGCATTGGGACACTGGATGCTTATGTGCCATATTTATGGAGGGTCTCAGCTCTCGCATAAAGGACGAACTAGTGGCTTATGATTTGCCTGAATCCCTTGAAGCCCTGATGGAACTAGCAGGGAGAATTGACCTCCGTATCCGCGATCGTACTTAAGAGGCTAAGAGTCCACGAAAATCTACAGTGGGGGCTAACCATCCAAAACCTGTGCCTACTGCTTCCAGCTTACCATCTACACTCCTAGAGGAGGAAAAGCCTATGCAACTAGGCCGAAGCCACTTGACCGCTAAGGAAAGACGTTACCGCAAGTGTATGAGCCTATGCATGTACTGTGGCCAAACGGATCACGCAGTCCAAACCTGTCCCATTTGTCCGGGAAACTGACGGGCTTGGATCTGCAGGAGGCTTCTCCTGGGCCTTACCTCTCCTACTCCTCCATTATGCTTACCTGTATCCCTGCTTTGCAGAGGTCTTGAGTTCCAGACACTCGCTTTCATTGACTCCGGTGCCGGAGGTAATTTTATTCTGAAGCGCTTGGTCGAACATCTGAGGATTCCTACCACACCTATAGACAAGCCTTCCATTCATGGAGAACCACTTCCTGGAGAAGTTTCATTGATCACCCAGGCCATTGGCCTGTGTACTGGAGCCCTCCACTCAAAATCAATTCCCTTTCTAGTGTTGGACAAAGCCATGCATCCGGTGGTGTTGGGTCTGCCGTGGGTTCAAGACCATATGCCACAATTTAATTGGGCCACTTTGGAACTATCCTGGTGGGGACCAGACTGTCATGGTCGGTGTCTTGCTGAAGTTTCACCACTCATTTGCATGCCTACCACTCCATCATTACCTGGCTTACCTCCATAATACGCCTCCTTCCAGGATGTTTTCTCTAAGCAAGCAGCTGATGAGCTTCCTCCACACAGAGAGTTCGATTGTGCCATAAATATGAAGCCAAACTCAGAACCTCCCAAAGGAAAAGTCTACTCTCTTTCTGTAGCTAAAACCAAATCTATGTCTACCTACATACAGGAAAATCTACAAAAGGGCTTTATCAGGCCTTCTAAGTCCCCTGCTGGTACAGGTTTCTTTTTTGTAGGGAAAAAGGATGGCATCTTACACCCCTGCATCGACTACAGGAGTCTGAATGAAATTACCATCAAGGACAGGTAGCCCCTGCCCTTAATATCTGAACTGTTTGATAGACTCCAAGGGGCCAAAATATTTTCCAAATTGGACCTAAAAGGCGCATACAACTTGGTGCGTATTCGAGAAGGAGACGAATGGAAGACTGCTTTTAACACCCGTGATGGTCACTTTGAATACCTCATCATGCCCTTCGGTTTAAGTAACGCACCTGCAGTCTTTCAAAATATGATGAACGACATCTTATTCACTTCCGAAAACCCTGTAAAACGGATGACCTCATCTCAGCCCTCACTGATGAACTTTCCAAACTTGACCTGACCAATGCCAAGTCCGCAATCTCTTCTTGGTCTCATCTAACCAATACAGTTGCCAACAATGTATGCCCTACACAAACCCGAGTACTCAACACAGCAAATCACAAAAAGAAGCCCTGGTACACAGCAGAGCTCAAAACCATGAAACACTATCTATGCAAATTAGAAAAAAGCTGGCATAAGGATCCCACACCAGCCCAACAAGCAAAATTCAGAACATATATTCACACTTACCGTGATGCTATAGACAAAACCAAAAGAAATTTTTATTCCCAAAGAATCCATCAATTCCAATTTAATGCTCGTGCCCGCTTTGAATTTGTATCAAATCTAACTAAAACTCCCTCCACCACCACTTCTAACTCGGATGACAAGAACAACTGCAAAAACCTGGCACAATATTTTCACAATAAGATACGTAAAATCATGACATGCTTCCCTGCTCTGTCTCCTCCACCTAATACCCAAGCAACCAACAACAAGGATGATGCCCCTTCCATACTCTCCAATTCCCAACTGTCCAACACCATTGCCAAACTTAAGTCCTTCAAGGAAACCACTGCAATAGAAATAGAATCCATCCTTAAGAAAATCAAGCTCTCAAAGCACCCTTCAGACATCATTCCCACAAAAACCCTCCTCACCATCCCTAATATCATATCTAAATCAATTTCCAATATTATCAACAGATCCATATCCCTTGGTACAGTCCCAATCCAACTCAAACAAGCCACCATAAAACCCATTCTAAAAAAACCCTCCCTTGACTCTGCTGATCCTGCCAATTATCGCCCCATCTCCAATCTCCCCTTCATATCCAAAATCCTTGAGAAAACAAACAAGCAACTCACAGAATACCTAGATGAAAACAACCTCCTCCTCCCCTCCCAATTTGGCTTCCGTAAACACCATAGCACTGAAACGCTCCTCATCTCCCTTTCAGACTACATGCTAAAAGCCCTTGACAAAGGCCAATCACATATCCTTGCCTTCCTGGATATATCTTCGGCATTCGACACAGTTAACCACAACATCTTATTAAAATTCCTCCAAGAAATCAGCATATCTGGCATTTCCCTCCGCTGGTTCCAATCATATCTCTGCAACAGACAATACAGAGTAAATATTGGAAACTGTGAATCTAAACCATTTAACCTGACGCAAGGCGTCCCCCAAGGCTCTTCACTTTCTTCCTCCCTGTTCAATATTTACCTACTCCCCCTTTGCCACCTCCTATCAGATCTTGGTCTTCCACACTTCGTATATGCAGATCCTCATACCTATTACTGACACGCTGTCCAATGCCCTGAAAACCTGGGAATCAGCCCTTGCTTCAATTAGCTCCCTGCTCTCTGATAACTACCTTGCACTCAACACCTCTAAAACTGAGCTCTTAGCCATCTCACCATGCAACATCCTCTCCAACCTCCCCTCACACAACACACCACCATCATATATCACCTTCGCCCCTCAGGTTAAAAGCCTCAGCATCACTCTAATCAACTTAACTTAAAAAAGTTCATCAATGCTACTCTTAAAGATGTTTTTTTCAAACTTCATACCCTAAAAAAACTTAAACCCCTTCTTCATTTCAACGACTTCTGCACTATTCTCCAAGCTACTATCCTGTTTAAACTTGACGATTGCAATGCCCTCCTCCTAGGCCTCCCTAAAAATGCTATCCAGCCCCTACAGATGCTCCAAAATGCTGCCACCCATATCCTTACTAATGCCCACTGAAATGACCATATTACCCCTGTTCTCAAACATCTGCACTGATTGGTCTGAGAATGCCGAGGCCCACGGCACTCGGCACCAGAGACAGCCATCTTGCCCAGAGAGAGAGAGAAAGGGGAGAAAAAGAGGTATGGCAGAGCAGTCACAGCCGTCTGCGACCGTCGGAAGCAACAGGTGGTTTCCAACTTCTTTACTGATAGTTGATTAGATGACTGAATGATATTTGTACTACAATGTGTTTCTTAAACTTGTGACTCCCTTCTTTACTGAGAAGCACTCTATTTACACTGAATTTCTTCTGTTCTCCAGTTCCTTCACTACTCTGATTCTTTAGAGTTAAATTATTTCAATCCATCTTCCATCCTGAATCACTGAATGCTAAACAAGGCATGAGCCTAATGGAGCTGTAAACCCAAGCCAGAAGAAACACTCCTACCAAGGAAGAAGAACTGAAGGACAGCAGCAAAACTGGAGGTGGAGTGTTCCTCCAGAAGGAAGGGGACCCCAACGGCAGATCAGGAGGTGACCCTGAGTCTCCCTTGAGTAAGAGGACCTCAGTGGTAGATCGAGCAGTTCCCCAGGAGGTAGTGGACCCCAGCAGCAGATTGAATGGTCCCCCAGGAATAAGGTGACCCCAGTAGCAGGTCCAGAGGCACAGTTGGGTTCCTCAGGAGAGTGTGGATCCCAGTGACAGACCAGGAGGTGGAGTCAGGTCCCCAAGAGAGAGTGGACCCCAGTTCTTGCATGGACCTTTCAGCAGAGCTAATTGGCACTGAGGAGATGGCAGCGGTTTAGATACAATGGACCCCCAGGCCAACATTGCCTACCAGCCCAGTTGCATCTTTTCATCTTGATGAGACTTGGGAAAAAAAGGGGGATGACAATAATAACACTTGATTAAGCAGGAACTCAAGAGGTCCCTTCCATTCTATATGGTGGTATACTGTGGGGACCAACAACCCCAAATTGCCAGCTATTAAATGTTCTTGCTACCTTGTAGAAATGTATATCATTGTGTGGCCTGAGACTACTAAACATGAGTAGACAAGTGTGCTGTTTGACATCCTATTAGCGATGTAGATAGTCATGTAGATATGTATATTCTTACAATCTATTAAACCTATATATATATTGGTACAAACTGCCAGCCTTGGTCACAGTCCCATTTGGTTTCCGGAGGTGAAGGGAAGGAAATCCACAGGTGGAGGCACCAGGCACTAATGATAGGAGGGCTGATGGAATCTGCCCTGCGGGGGCTCCCAATAGGTTGTTCCCAGACCCAGGAATGGCCCGTGAGATAAGCGGTCAAGGGGTGTGTTACACATGGATATCTACTGACGATGGGAGAAACAAGAGAAAAGGGCAATACCCTTGATACTACAAGAGGAGGTAGGAGATAAAAGACTAAATGCTTTAAAAGTACATACAATTGCGTTTAATATGTTTGATGTATTACTAATCCTTATTATGTACGCCTTGTTCTATGTATCCCATATGTTTGATGTAATTTCTAACATTAGTTCTCTGTAAACCGACGTGATATGTACTATTACATGAACATCGGTATATAAAAGCCTTCAAATAAATAAATAAATAAATAAATAAATGTACATTTTGATACTTCGTCTATATTGGGTGGGAAGTACCCTGCTTGCCTTGAATTCTAATAGTAGGGAAGAAATCAAGTAACTAAAAGAACTAATTAAATTGGCAAGAAATCTGACTTGGGAAAGGCTTTAAGAAGTCACAAATTCAAACATATTCTGTACCATCTTAAAAGTGAAGTATACTGCTGTTAAGACTTTGCATACATCATTGCACCTTACCGGTAAATGAAAAATGTTGGAAACCACCAAATAACTCATGTATATTATTGAATAGTGACTTTTGTATTCTCTACAGGGCTTAATTTGTGGGGGAACAGCCTGGAATGCAGGTTCCACCGCTTCTTTTCAAACTTGAGAGACAGAGTAACTGGGGTGTTCTGCTCCATTCCCTCTCCTCCAGGAACCCTGCAGTCAAGAAGGGGGAGAGCCTGGAATAGACAGCAGAGAGCAGCCAATGTGCCCCTTTTATGACCCCCCCCCCCCCCCCCCCCGTTTCCTGCAGAACAGTGTGATGCTGAAGCAGTCGCTGCAGCACGTAGAACAGACATAAAATCTGTGCACGTTTTACACTTGTGAGCAGGAATGATAATCATCAAGGCATCAATCCTGGATGCTATGCAACCACTCACCAGTTTCAAACTTTGCTAATTCAACCCCTTTTTGTGTCTGTTTCCCAGGATTTAATTTCTGGTGGAACCACCTAGAACAGTTTTCTGTCATGATTTTTTCCTGGGGTCTGAGGAAGTGGAGCATAGCCAGTGGTGTAAATCAGTTCTGTTGGGAGAAGGATGGCTGGAGGATGAACACTGCAGGGGCCTGGGGATGGAGGATCACTGAGGTAAGGAGGAGGAAGTGTTTGAGACAGAGTTCCTGGACCCTTGCAGAAGTCACACTTGGCCATGACCCTGCTCTTTACCCGCTCCCTCCCCGTTCCACTTCATTTTTGTATTGAAATTAAGCCCTGACTCTCTATACAGAGATTATCAGTGCTGTGTGCAAGAATCATAATGATGGAAAAAATAAAGAGCAATGTGAGGGCCTTGAAAGGAAACTTTTCCCCTGTGCAGGAAACCCTGGAAAATAATTTTAATGGAAAAGCTACAATGTCAAACTAAATAGAAGTGTGAGATTTTGCTTCTTGAACTGTAATCTGGGTTCTAGCATCACATGGGTTACATAAAGTAAATATTGTATTTTTTTTACTTAAATAAGAACAATAATTTGCCATCCCATCCTGCAATTTGTGAATCAGTTCGGGAAAAGTTAAAAGACTATTTGTTACAGCATTTAGAAGGTAAATGCTACTATCCAAGAAGCAAAGACTACTAAACAGAATCTCTTTAACTTAGTAAATTAAATGCATGGAGGAAATGGATGATAATAATATGGGACCCAGGACCGCTCTTCACAGAAACCAGATTCAGGATTAAAGGATTTGAGAAGGCCAACCAGTAACTGTGTGTTATAAAAGGTGAAAAAGATTAACAGTAATGCTAAGTAAACAAAGCTGTCAGAATGTTGGGGGAACTTGAATACTTTAGCACTGGCTGAATTAGGCTGCATTGAATCCTAGGCTACAGCATGGGAATAATGACAGGTTTGACAAGAAGCAAGATAACTGGATGAGATTTAGCCTGAAAGGACACTGCTGATAAACTGAACAAAATGACCTCTGAATAAATACTGATAGCTGCATGACCATTGTCTGAACATCCATTCTGCTAGATCCCCTGCGTTTCCTGCCAGAGAGACTTGGCTATGTGAGCATCTGTAGTGATTGGATGCTCACATAGCATCAGAACATAAATGCTCACATAGCAGCAGAACATAAATCTTTGATTTCATCCTCTGTGCGTTCCTTTCTACGTGAACAATCCCCCTCCTACAACGACTGCCCTGACTCACAGAAACCTTTTTCGCTTTTGTTACGGTATCAACCGTCCCCCTACAAGATTTTTTATACAGTCATATTTCTAATATTTAATGTATTTACTGACCACTACTAAGTTATTGTTCTGATTCAATTTTTTACTGTTATACTGTTATGGATTTAAATGTAACTGGTTTGTTATAATGTAAACCGGAGTGAAGGCAATGTCTGCTATACCTCGGTATATAAACGAATGCTAAATAAATACATAAATAAATAAATTACTGTACTTTCAACCTGCTGAACACAGCTTGCTGCCAGTTAATTCTTCCATTGCAGCCTGTCAGACCGAAACATCGGCATTCTTACCTGTGTTTCAGTTAGAACTTCCAACTTAGGTGACCATCCATCAATCATTATTTAATTTGTCTGATCATATGATGTCACGTTTAAATAAAGGGTTGTCATTTATACCAACAGAGAAGTATGACACATTTACGAAGCAGTAGAACGTAAAAGATTTTTCAGACTTGTAAAACCTATTGATTTCTTTGGACCTAGGTCCCAAGAAGTTGAGAAATCTATGAAATCATATAGACCTTCATCGTGGATGTCTCCAGAAACCCCCCCCCCCCCCCATCCACTCTTCGTTGCAGGATTTACAAACATTGGAAGCAAGAGATGAAAGTGTTACATTTAATTTGACCAGAGATGATTTTCGAGCTAATAAACAGTTGAACGATGATGATACCTTATTTATTTATTTATTTATTTATTTAAAGGTTTTTATATACCGATAACCGTTTGCACATCGTATCGGTTTACATTGAACATATAATAATGATAGAGAAATTACATGGAACGATTAGATTGCATGGCATGGTAAGAGAAAGTACATAACATTAAGAAGAGAGTACATAACTGATGAAATAAATATATATATTAGTAACTATATACAAGTTGTCAATTTAAAGTAAGGGGATAACTTTGTACAAGGTGAAGAATAGGCGTGAAGGGGATTGTGTCATCTTGAGCAGATGCTAGCAGATGTTTTGGGGGCAGCGGGGGTGGTAAATTAATGAAAATGGGGATGAGGGGCGGGGCGGACAGTGAAAGGCGACAAGGGGTGAAGGTGGGGATTAGGGGTAGGCTAGCTTGAAGAGCCACGTTTTTAATTTTTTTTTTTAATTTCTGTGTGCAGGGTTCAATGCGTAGGTCAGGCGGCATTGAGTTCCAGTTGATGGGTCCTGCTATTGAAAGTGCTCTGTGCCTAGTGGAGGATCGTTGTGTAGTTTTAGGAGAGGGAATGTGAAGGGTTCCTTTATAGGCAGATCTGGTTGGTCTGTTGGAGGTGTTGAAGTGGATTGAGTCATTTAGCCAGGTGATGTTCTGGTTGTGTAAAGTCTTGTGTATAAGGGAAAGGGTTTTGTAGAGAATTCTAGAGGAGATCGGGAGCCAGTGGCGTGATGTGATCTTTTCTACGGGTGTTGGTTAGTATTCTGGCAGTAATATCTTAGTAATAAGGCCCACCTATGAAGGCAGAGCCATTTTGGTATTGGAGAGAGTTCATATATGAAGTAGGCCATGTCACAGTTGAGTGATTCAAACACATATGTGGTATTAGAGCATGATCCTACTTTACATATTCAGTAACATTTTAAGGAGATATTAGACCAAATTTTGGCATCCCATATCATTACCATTAAGGAATACTGGTTCCTTTATCGGGTACATCCCGCTGCACCATACCTTTATACAGTACCTAAGATCCACAAATCTATGATTGTGCCACCTGTGAGACCTATAGTTTCGGGTATAGGTTCGGTTTTTGAGCCTATTGCCAAATTTATGGATTTTTTGTTGCAGCCTTTGGTAGTTAAGTCCTTATCTTATATTAGGGATTCGACAAACTTTATTGTGGCTTTAGATTCTCTTGATGACATTCAACCTCAGGGGTGGTTAGTTACCACAGATATTTCATCTTTATACACAAGTATTCCACAGGATGAAGCCATCGAAATAGTATGAGTCACTATTGGAATTGGACATAACCACTAGTCGTCATGAGGTTATCATGCAGCTTGTTAGTATTGTCATTAGGCATAGTTGTTTCACATTTAAGTCCATTTTTTACCATCAAGTTAGAGGTATCCCCATGGGGGTCACCATTGGCCCCATCTGTGGCAGGATTATGTTACACATTTTGAAATGAAATGTATTTATTCATCCCATTTTTTTCATTTCATTACATTTTGGTGGTGTTATATAGATGATCTATTTTTTCTTTGGATTGATGATGTAGACACTTTGTCTGATTTAATGATGTGGATGAACCAATTGGATGTTAATTTTCATTTTCATTTCAGTATCATGAGTCCCAAATAGTTTTTTTGGACATGGTGGTCCATCAAGAAGATCAGTTATTAAGCATATCTGCACATAGAAAACCAACAGATAAGAATACCTTACTACATTTCCAAAGTTTTCACCCACGCCATATTAAGGAGAACATCCCATATAGCCAGTTTCTGAGATACGGACATCTGTGTTCTTCAGTCTCGATTTATAAACATTGCTCTCAGGAATTAATGGAGAGATTTGTTTCCCGAGGTTATTCATACAATAATGTCAAGAAGGCATTTAAGCAAAGGTTATACGAGAATTGGGATAATCTTTTGATAAAGAATCTGAAAGAAGCTATTTCTAGGGTAGTTTGTACTTTGCCTTATTTGACTAGAATGAGTGAGATCAAACATATAGTACTCAAATATTGGCCCATTTTGAGATCTTTGCCAGGGTTGGAAGAAAAACCTATTTTCACAGTCAAAAAATGACAGAATTTGAGGAATAAGTTAGTTAAGAGTCATTTTTTTAGCATGCGGGACATAGAACAACATGGACAGGATTGTTGTGGAGAGTGTTCAGTTTGCCACAATGTGTTAAGGATACAACAGTTTATTCACAAGAAGTTGCAGTATCCATATGTCCTACCTGGATATTTTTCTTGCTTTTCTCAGTGTGTTGTATATACTATCATGTATCCTTGCTCTTTATTGTATATAGGACAGACAAAAAGACAAATAAGACAGAGCATTATAGAATATTAAAAGTAGTGTTCGAACTGCCAAAGAAAATGCACCCTTGGTATCGCATTGGAAAACAGAGAAACATACTGTGGAGGATATTACATTTTTTGTAATAAAACAATTGTACGATTCCCGGGGGGGGGGGGGGGGGGGGTGAAGTGAAATGGGCAGCATTTATGTGAAAAGTGAGAAGTATGGATCAGGAGATTTTTGGGATATATTGTATAGAAGTAGAGATTGTTAAAAGATTTTACCCAATGATAGGTTTGAATATTTCAAGCTTCTTTGAGATGCCTATAATTTGATTTAAGGGATTGATTGGTAGGTATTTACTGTTTCTTTGTTTGAATGTGTGGTTGTTTTTGTTTCTTTGTGAGTCTGGGGGTGTGTGTGTGCTTTTAGTAGGATTGGTATCCATTAGAGAGAGATATATGCCTCGTGTGGCAGTTCCTCTTTTTTTTTTTATGGGCGGTGCTGATGTGGGTTTAAAGAAGACTCGCTTTTGGACAATTTCGGGTTAGAGTTGTACATAATTGTTATGCTGGGTGAGTGGAACCAATGTCGATGACCGCTTACCTTGAGTAGATGAGACACCAAAAGGACTGGAAACTTGCAACGGAATGCTAGGTAGGATGTCCAAGTTATGCAGAGAACCAGTAGCAGCGGCAGGCGACAGACAGAGTATCCAGAGACAGTCTAGGTCAGGGCAGGCAGCAGACAACAGGAACCAAAGCGACAATCCAAAGGCAGGCGGCAGGCAGGGTAATCCAGAGACAGCCCAGGTCAGGGCAGGCAGCAGACAACAGGAACCCAAGCGATAATCCAAAGGCAGGCGGCAGGCAGGGTAATCCAGGGGCGGTCCAGGTCAAGCAGGCAGCAAGCGGCAGAGAAAAACACCAGCAGAAAGACTCCCAATGCACTTGTGGCCGAAGCAGGAAACAAGCAAAAAGGCTCTCCATAAAAAGGCAAATCTCCTGCGCAAACCTGAATCCCGTCGGTGTCTGATGTCACAGGGGGCGTGGCCAACCCCGATTCGCGCGGGACCGCGCTGCCAGCATCAGGAAGAGACGCCAACGCCAGCGGAGGAGGTAACAGTACCCCCCCTGCAAGCCCCTCCTCTCCTCTCTTTAGGCCTGGGCTTGTGAGGGAAGTGGTGATGAAACTTCTTAAGTAAACAAGGTGCCTGTATATTATGAGCGGGTTCCCAGGTATTCTCTTCTGGCCCAAAGTTTTTCCAGGAGATCAAATATTGCAGTTGTCCCCTGACCCTTCTGGAATCCAAGATCTCCTTCACTTCAAATTGGTTATTTTGTTTTATGCGTGTAATGGGCCTCCTCCTTCTGGATGGCCAAGACATAATGGCAGGTTTGAGTAAAGATACATGGAAGGCGTTGTGAATCCGCAAGGAGGATGGTAAACACAGTCTATAAGTGACAGCATTAATCTGTTTCTCGATATGGAAGGGTCCAATGAAGCGAGGAGCAAATTTTAATGAGGGCATGCGCAATCGAAGATTGCGCGTGCTCAACCATACGAGATCCCCAGCTTGGAGTTGAGGAGCAGGACATCTTCTCTTATCTGCTTGAGCTTTCATTCTGGAAGCATTCTTTAACAGTAAAGCCCATGTCTCAGCCCACAACCTGGTCATAGAAGCAACGGTTGTGTTGACAGCGGGATAATTTGAAGAGGCGTTAATAGGCAAAGGGAGATGTGGGTGTCTTCCGAATACTACAAAAAATGGAGACTTCCCCGTAGCTTGAGTCAAATGATTATTATGACAAATCTCTGCCCAGACCAACAGGGAAGCCCAGTTATCTTGTCGTTGATTGACGTATGATCGAAGAAAGGCTTTTAGGGATTGATTCATTCATTCCGTGAGTCCATTGGACTGGGGATGATAGGCTGAGGAAAATTCAAGTTTAATTCGTAGAAGTTTGCAGAGCTCCGTCCAGAATTGAGCTGTAAATTGCACCCCTCTATCTGAAACAATGCTGAGCGGTAGTCCGTGAAGACGAAAAATATGAAGAAAGAGGTGGGCTAATTCTGATGCAGAGGGTAATCCCGGCAGAGGAACAAAATGAGCCATTCTGGAGAAATGGTCCACTACCACCCAGATGACAATATTATTGTCCGAAGTCGGGAGGTCCGTGATGAAGTCGGTGGCAATATGATTCCACGGTGAAGTGGGAATAGGTAGTAGTTGTAATAACCCAAAGGGTTTCCGTTGGGGAGTCTTCTGAGCTGCACAGACTGAACAGGAGTCCACATAATCCTTAACGTCTTTTTCTCACCGGGGCCACCAATAATGTCTGGAAACTATCTCCTTGGTACAAGAAATTCCGGCGTGTCCCGCTAATTGCGCGTCATGTGCCCAGCGAAGAACTTTTAGCCTTAATCGTTTGGGAACCACCATTTTCCCAATAGGAACCGTGAAGGTGGCAGCCAGCTGTATTTGAGCCGGATCTATTATATATCGTGGAAGGTCCGGTATGTCGTCAAGGTCAAAACTTCTCGAGAGAGCATCCGCCCGAACGTTCTTCTGAGCAGGCCGGAAATGTAGAACAAAATTGAACCTGCTAAAAAAGAGTGCCCTGAATAGGTTGGACCTCTTCTACCCCCTGGGAACCATTGGAAAGTACTTCCATATTCCAAGATGGAGTACTGGTCACTTGTTGTAATTCCTGACAGGGTGGAGGTGGAGGTGGAGGTGGAGGTGGAGGTGGAGTTATCGGGGCTCCCGGGCTTAATGATATTGGTGAAGCAAGCATGTCATTTCCAGGCTCCTCTGGTTGACTTGCAGCGCTTCCCTCAGGAGCTGTTCCAGGAGCAATTTTGAAAAAGCTCTCTATTTTTTCTTGAGTTAAGGATATCGAGGGAGTTGGTGTTGCCATCTCCCTCAATCTTCCTTTCCTCTTGGTATGAGGCATTAATTATATCAAATAATAAGTTAAGTTGAGAGACCATTCAATTCCTTCAAAAAATTCCAGTTGGATACTGTCCCCAGGTGAAGGAGAAGGAGAGCTCGAATTTAAATTAATACATATATAAGCTGAATAATTCAAAGGAACAGAAGACTTATTTTACTTACATAAAGATCCAAAAGTCCAGCTTACTGAGACAAAGCCGCGCGCCCCTTAGGCGCGCGCGGCTTGGGCGACGCGCGCCTCGTTGACTGCGCGCCGTAGGTGGGGCGATCTTATAGTCCCCGACTGATGACGTCAGACCAAGAAAATTAATTCGGTAGGGCTCCGAATCTCCTACCCTCACCGAAGACAAAGATTCCAGGTGAATTCAGGTAATGCTGGCGTCTCTCTAGTCCCCAAACAAGCTGTTTCGCTCTCCTTCTCCTCGAACACAGCTGTGGGTGGGGCGATCTTATAGTCCCCGACTGATGACGTCAGACCAAGAAAATTAATTCGGTAGGGCTCCGACTCCAACCTATTCAGGGGAGTTCGGATGGACAGCCCAGCTTACACTTGGGTGTATTGGAAGCTGGGTTGAAAGACTCTACTACATTTTCCCCTATAAAGAAGATTGAGAAACCTACTGTTATAACCCTGGATTCAGTTTGGACGGCAATTGTGACTCTTGAAAGTGCTATTTCGAAATTAACAAACATTACTTTGCAGATGAACAATCGAATATTAGTTAATGAGGAAGTTGCAAAGAAGCATGATGAGAAATTGTTAGAGATGGAACAGAAAGTAACTCAGATGCAAAAAATTCAAACAAATTTGATTCAGGGGGATAAGGTACAAAACAGGAATTTAGAGAAGTTGGAGAATGAGGCGAGGTATTTAAATTTAAGGGTGATTAATTTCCCCTTGAATAGATTTACCACTCTTCATGATCAGTTTAAAAAATATATGATGGATATTTTAAAAATACCTAAAGAGGCCTCTCCCCCTATTTCAAAGATTTATTTTACAAAGTCCACCAATTTATTGGAGGGACAAGCATCTTTGATAGATGTATCTCAGTTATTAGAGACCTCAAGTGATGATGTTATAGAAAAAAAAGGAACTGTTCTCGTCAAATTTGTTTTCCCCTCAGACAGGGATACAGTTTTGAGACTGTTTCTCAGAAATAGAATGAAAAAATTTCTTGAATATCAAATCTGGATTTTTCCAGATGTCACTAGGGTAACTCAGGTTAGACGGAAGCAGTTCCTTGAAATGAAAGCTCAGGCCGATCAATTGGGTGTCCAAATGCTGATAAAGTACCCATGTAAATGTTTAATTCGTTATGAAAATAATACCTATATATATTTTGAACCAGAAGATTTGAAAACTTTTTTGGAAGCGAAAAAAATGTTGGGGAATAAGTAGAGAGTTTTGGTTATCGATTTAGAAAGTAAGGAAGCAAACCTTCAGTTATTTGAAAATTTTCTTTGATTGCTCCTTTTCAAGATTGGTTGGATATCTGTTAGATTTCTTTGTATTTAGGATACCTACTATAGTAAAAGTAAATTTATAGTGTAAACAATTAGTGATTGTAAAATGTATGATTACTATGATTGTAGATATCCGATTTGTTAATGACAGTGCTTGTCATAATATTCTATAAATCAATAAAAAATAAAAAAAAAAAAAAAAAAAAGAGTGCCCATCTTGCTTGCCGAGGATTTAATCGCTGAGCTTTCGCCAGATATTCCAGATTTTTATGATCCATGTAAACTGTAACCGTATGTCAGGCACCTTCTAAGAGATGACACCACTCCTCAAAGGCCAATTTTATGGCCAACAGTTCCCGATCTCCAATGGTGTAATTTTTCTCCGCAGAAGAAAATTTCCTCAAAAAGAAGGCGCATGCCACTAAATTGTTCTCATCTGCCATTTGTAGGAGAACTGCACCCACACCTACAGCAGAGACGTCCACCTCAAGAATGAAAGGTTTAGTAGGGTCGGGGCGTCTAAGACATAAGTCCTTGGTGTATTCCTCTTTTAATCGCCGAAAAGCCTCAACGGCCTCCACCAGCCACTTCTGTATAGAGGCTCCTTTTTTTGTGAGAACAGTAAGGGGAGCCACTAATGAGGAGAAGTTCGGAATGAATTGTCTATAATAACTGGAGAACCCCAGGAATCTTTGTAAGGCTTTCAACCCTACGGGTTGGCACCAGTTCAGAATGGCTTTGAGTTTGTTCGGATCCATGAATAATCCTCTGTTGGAAATGATATAACCAAGGAATGATAACTTGTCCTTGTGAAATACACATTTTTCTAATTTGGCGAACAGTCTGTTCTCTCTGAGATGCTGTAGGACTTGTCGTACATGAGCCTGGTGCTGTTGCAGATTATTGGAAAAAATTAATATGTCATCCAAATATACAATGACATGAGAGTAGAGGATATCGTGGAAAATGTTACTGATCATATTTTGAAACACCGTAGGGGCATTACAAAGACCAAACGGCATTACCCTGTATTCATAATGTCCATCATGTGTGTTGAACGCCGTTTTCCATTCATCTCCCTCTCGGATTCTTATCAAGTTGTAGGCCTCTCTTAAATCTAATTTAGTGAAGATTTGAGCTCCTTTAATCCGATCAAACAATTCTGAGATGAAGGGAATCGGATACCTGTATTTTCTGGTGACGCTGTTAAGCCCTCGGTAGTCGATACAGGGTCTTAAGGACCCATCTTTTTTTTTAACAAAAAAAAAACCAGCCCCTGCTGGAGACGTGGAGGGTCTGATAAAACCCCGAGCTAGGTTCTCCTCGATGTATTGTTTCAAGGCTGCCGATTCTGGCTCCGATAGCGTGTAAATCCTACCTCTGGGCGGAATTTTCCCTGGGAGGAATTCAGTGGCATAGTCGTACTGTCGGTGGGGTGGTAAAGATTCTGCTTGTTGTTTGCTGAAGACATCCTCAAAGTCTTGATAAGGAGCAGGAATGCCAGTGGAGAGTTGTGTAGTCTGGATTAAGCATCTCCGAACAGTTCTTAGGCAATTTTGAAAACAGTATGGGCTCCAAGTGGTAAGTTGTAAAGAGAGCCAATCTAAACGAGGTTGATGTATCCTTAACCAGGGTAATCCCAGAATTATTTGGTTGACTGAGGATGGAAGAACGTATAACTGAATGCTTTCTTGGTGAAGAATTCCAGTGTTTAGAAGAATGGGTTTGGTAATGTATGATATTCGCATTCCCACAGATTGTCCAGATACCGAGGTAACTGAAAGAGAAATAGGTAACAGTTCCACAGGAATGTGATAACTCTTCACTAGACTTTCCTGAATGAAATTGCCAGCCGCCCCTGAATCTATGAAGGCTTGAAGTTGAACTGAATCATCCTTAAGCATAATGGTTACTGGAATCAATAGTTGAGGAGAGGGAATGGTGGGACCCAGGGAGGCCTCTCCTACCCGTCCTAGGTCCAGGAATTTCCCAACTTGTTGGGACATTTGTTAATAAAATGACCTGCCCCAGCACAATACAAGCAGAGATTTCTTAGTCTTCTCCGTTGTGTTGAGTATTATTTACAGTTGCCGTTCCTCAGGAGTCAATCAAAATCTGTCAATTTGCATAGGTTCCTCGGCATTTGCAGATGCCTCAGCTAGTCGCGGAGTGGAAATGGGTTGCTGAAAGGTAGGAGCCAGACGAAAAGTTCTTCGAGTGGTGGTTCGCTCCCGAGCCCTTTCCTGGAAACGTAAGTCCAGTCGAATGGCTAAGCGGATTAGTTCCTCTAAGGATTCTGGAGGATCTCTGCCAGCCAGTTCATCCTTAATGTTTTCGGCTAAGCCTTGTTGAAAGATGGCAAGGAGACTCTCCTCACCCCAGGCGAGCTCTGCGGCCAAGGTTCGGAATTGGATGGCGTACTCTCCCACTGAGCGTGAACCTTGCTTAATTTGTAGCAAATCATTCACTGCTGAAGTAGAATGCCCTGGTTCATCAAAGATGAGATGAAATTCCTTTAGAAACTGGTCCAAATTAGTCAGAATAGGGTCATCTCTCTCCCACAAAGGAGAGGCCCAAGCCAGAGCAGGACCTTCTAGTAAAGACAAAATAAAGGTAATCTTAGTTTTATCCGATGGGAAGGAAGCAGGTTGCAAGGAGAAATGCATTCGGCATTGGTTAATAAAACCTCGGCATAGGGTAGCAGTTCCATTAAATCGAGGTGGAGGAGGTTCCCGGATAGGGTTGGGAGGAGCAGCGGTATTAGCTACTGGTACTGCGGGAGCATGAGCTAGCGCATCCATACGGGCAACTAAACGATCAAGGACCCCTGTCACCTGATCAAGAATCCCTTGTTGTTGTTGAAGCCGGGAGGCCAAACCGGGAATGGCCTGCAGAGCGGTCAGATCGACTGGTTCCATGGCTTCGGCCAACTGTTATGCTGGGTGAGTGGAACCAATGTCAGTGACCGCTTACCTTGAGTAGATGAGACACCAAAAGGACTGTACACTTGCAGCGAAACGCTAGGTAGGATGTCCAAGTTACGCAGAGAACCAGTAGCAGAGGCAGGCGACAGACAGGGTATCCAGAGACAGTCCAGGTCAGGGTAGGCAGCAGACAACAGGAACCAAAGCGACAATCCAAAGGCAGGCGGCAGGCAGGTTAATCCAGAGACAGTCCAGGTCAGGGCAGGCAGCAGACAACAGGAACCAAAGCGATAATCCAAGGCAGGCAGCAGGCAGGGTAATCCAGAGACAGTCCAGGTCAGGACAGGCAGCAGACAACAGGAACCAAAGCGATAATCCAAAGGCAGGCAGCAGGCAGGGTAATCCAGAGACAGTCCAGGTCAGGGCAGGCAGCAGACAACAGGAACTCAAGTGATAATCCAAAGGCAGGCGGCAGGCAGGGTAATCCAGGGGCGGTCCAGGTCAAGCAGGCAGCAAGCGGCAGAGAAAAACACCAGCAGAAAGACTCCCAACGCACTTGTGGCCGAAGCAGGAAACAAGCGAAAAGGCTCTCCATAAAAAAGCGAATCTCCCGCGCAAACCCGAATCCCGTCGGCGTCTGACATCACAGGGGGCGTGGCCAATCCCGATTCACGCGGGACCACGCTGCCAGCATCAGGAAGAGACGCCAACGCCAGCGGAGGAGGTAATGATGTTACACTTTGTACGTGACAGCGTTGCTGCAAACATCACATGTAGTGAAGGCTTGAATTTCATTGGAGGGGTCCAGTATAATTAGGCATGGTGTTTTGGGGCATTTCCTGTAGCGCTGGAGAGTTTGGATGGCATCATTTGTTTTGGAATGCTGAAAGCGAACAACTTCCATGTGAAGGGTAAACGCAATTCCGGTTGACTGAGTTTTTGGTGTCTGGGGTTTTATTTATTTTTGACACATTATAAAGAAAGTGGTTAAGCTAATGCTTTTTTTTTTTTTTTTTTTTTTTTGCATTATTGTATTTTTGCATTCATGAACTTTTGCACTGTTATGTGGAAATTCTTGATATGGATGTCTATCTCTCTTGATGCCAGTTCTTGATATGGACGTCTATCTCTCTTGAGGCCAATTGCGAGAACATAACCTCATATTTGGATTGATTCACTATAAGGTAATTATATTAATAAAATTGAGTCTATGGTATATGGTGGTTAATGATTTATAGCATATCGAATTTGGATATATATGATACAGAAGTAATTAGAATATGATAACGACTATTATTATACTTGTTTTAATTTCTTAGAGATTCATGTTTCCCCTGATGAAGCCCGAGCAGGCGAAACAAGGGTCCTTTGTAGGGTAATTGGGAATGTGAACAACATTGGTAAAGGCGAATGTCATCGTGAGTGTGAACATCAGAGTACATGGGAATGTGAACAGTACTGAGAACATGAATATCATTGTGAATGTGAACAATGCTTTAACTATGAAATCCTTAGTAAGAACAGATGATTTACTTGAATGGGAATTGACAGTGCCTAAAGGGCGAAAAAAGAAAATAAAACTTTACTTTCAATTTTATTTTTCCAGCAATAGCCCAGAGCAATCATAATGTATACAGAAGCCATGTCTAACTCACATATTCAGATGCACAGAAATAATCATATAGCATAAGAACATAAGAAAATGCCATACTGGGTCAGACCAAGGGTCCATCAAGCCCAGCATCCTGTTTCCAACAGTGGCCAATCCAGGCCATAAGAACCGGGCAAGTACCCAAAAACTAAATCTATTCCATGTTACCATTGCTAATGTCAGTGGCCATTCTCTAAGTGAACTTAATAGCAGGTAATGGACTTCTCCTCCAAGAACTTATCCAATCCTTTTTTAAACACAGCTATACTAACTAACTAGCGAGTGGAGTATCACTCTTTAGCGTAACAATGCACATGTAATATTGAATATTGAATATTGAAACCATTATCAGTGTCCAAAATGTGATGTATGCGCAATCTCTGAGACAGTGTATCTCACTGCCCCAGATAGCCCTTTCACTTCCCTTCCCATCTCATCCCTCGCCACAGGCTGCAGCCTGCCTTGAGTCGCCCCTGGCTGTAAGAGGTAGGGACTGTCCAATTATGTTTCTCTGTACAGCACTGCATACATCTGGCATGAGCTATGCATACGATTAATAACAATCTACTTTACAACATGACCTTCTCTCCCTGAGACTGCAGCTTTTCACCCAAAGACATATTCATGTATGTGCTCTGTTCACAGGCACTCCTGTATCTGCTCTTGAATATAACCCCCACCTCTCTGAGACTGTATACCTCTCACTAAAGAAGAATGCCCCCAATGTCCTTTCCTATGCATTGCTGTATGTGCTCCAGAGCGGAGTCCCCGGAGATCACAAGTCCTTTCCTGAGGAGAATTCCCTTCAGGCCTCCCACCAGATGCCTCCGTACTTTACAGCCACTCGAGGACCAAGGGGAATACATGAGAGGCTGATAATCAGAATGGGCTGGGAAACCCGGTTGCTTTTCAGTGCTTGACACTGGACTTTGGTTCTCAACAGAAAAACTAAGCGCTGATGAAGCCAGTGAGATCACTTACTTTGTGTTCTTCTGCTGGTTGTTTCTGGTTTGGCTGGAAAGAAAAACATGCATAAGAAAAGTAACTGGTAAAGCTGCTTAATGTATGTCATGTTCTGCTTTAGATATGTACACTCTTTATCAATCCAAAAAGAGAAACCAATCTCTATTCCACATAATGTAATACAAACATTCTAACAAGGAACAGAATATCCAAAACTACTTACAGCATTTCCTCTTGTAAATGCAAATGATCTAATTCCAATTAAATTTAAAACTGGTATCATGCAGGGTACATGCATGCCCAGAATTGTGGCTAAATAGCACCGATTTTAATCATATACCAGTGTGTTGAATAAACAATGTCCACTGTTATTTTTTAGAAATGTGAATAAAACACTTGTTTTGCATGTTCTTGGGAAATTAAATAGTTAGATTCTGACTTTCATCTAACAGGTGCAAAAACGCCAAGAAGACCTCGGGAAAATTCTGGATTTAAATCCATGCCAAATGTCCACTGTTTAAAGACAGTGCTTTTTATTTAAAGCTCATCATTTATCTTGCATAGCACTGAAGAATGGAGTTGTCCTGCTAGAAAGTAAGCCACAGCTGGTATCCTAACCACTGCACAAGATATCTTGTTCCTAATAGGTGTAGAAACACCAGACTGGTGTTCGTAAAATACTGGCTTTAAATCCCTGGCCCGACACTGCACTGTTTCCTCATTCTCCACCTGCAGCAAGAGCAAATTTACCCTGCTGTAATGTCTTCCCTGAGACTATACTTTTCAGCCAAAGACAAATTCATGTTTTCGGGTCCCAGGGAAGGTAGCTAACCGAGATCTCTTGTTATAACCTTTTTACAAAATTTACAAAATTATACAGTTAAACTGAGGTAAACAATCTTACTTTAGTTGCAACTATTGTAAATAGATCCTTCTGTAAATAAGTTCCTTCTATCTTAACGGTTGTTCTTTTATTCTCCATTCCATGCTACCTATCTTTTCCCTCCTCTCCTGTCTCCCTCACCCCTCTCCTCTTTCTCGCCTGCTCCCACCCCCCTCCCCCTGTTCATTGTAATTTCCTCCTTATTTTGAGTTACTTGTAAACCGGCGTGATGTGCCATACGAACGTCGGTATATTAAAAGTTGTTAAATAAATAAATAAATAAATAACCTCAGATCCACACATGGGTGGTGTGGGAATATTGCCATATAAGGAATATACTTGGAGAGTACAATGCAGTCTTAGGCATCATTGGGAGAATCTTCCCCTACATTCCATTTTACAAGATATGCTGACTTTTGCCATTAAACGGGCATGTTATATTAAAGATCATGTTGTGAATTTAGCCTTTTATTCACAATGTGTAACATAGTGCTGGGTAAAGGGGACCAGGGCTGGTGGAAGCACTAGGTGACCTCCTAGGGTGCCAGAGGTTGGGGGGGGGCGGCAGCTTGGTGCTTCCACTTGCCCTGCTTAGATGTGGTTTTCGAGCAGCAGTAGAGAAGATTTCTGACTCTTTCTGGAGTCACCCTCCAGTATGCAACACAGTTGCCCTCCCAGGCGTGTAAGCGCTCTCATTCTCTGCTCCCAGCCACACACTGCTCCAGATCACTTCATCGCCAATGTTGCTCCGCCTCCCGAAGCTTCTTTCTTCTGGCCCCATGGAGCCAATCACTGATACTGCTTTGCCCCCCAAAGCTTCTTTCTTTTGGTTTATGTGGGGCCAACTGCCGTCACCGGAAGGTGCAGGAGGCATCAGTGGAGAAATGAAGCAGGTGTTACAGGCATGTGCATCCTAAAGGACAGAAGTAGGAGTGCTTTTGGCTAGGTCCCCATGGCTGAAGAGAGGTGGAGCACAACATCTGTCCTACAAACCGGAGAGAGAGGAAGTGGGCCTGAAGAGGATACTACTGCTGTTGAGAGAGAAAGAGAGCACTGCATTGTGTATGTGTGAGAGACAGCATGTTTGAAAGAGCATGTGGTTGTATATGTCTGTAAGGGTATGTGAGAGACATGTGAGAGAAAGCGCATATGAACACAAGCATGTGTTTGTGTGTGGAAGAGAGAGAGCGAGTATGTCTGTGTGTGTATATGGAAGAGAGAGACAGAGTGTGTGTGTGTAAGCTGCCATGATGTTTAGCAGTGTGCGGTTGATAAATAATTTGAAATAATTAAATAAGTGGGAGGCAGAGTGGGCATGAGTATGAGTATGTATATATGGGAAAGAGAGAGGGCAGGCCTGAGTGTGTATATGTGGGGGGAGAGAGAGCAGGCATGTGTGTGTGTGTGTGTGTGTGTATGTGGGGTGAGAGTGAGAAATGGTGTGTATGTGGGGGAAAGAGCGGGCATATGTGTATATATGCGGAGAGAGAAAGAGAGCAGGCATGTATCTGTATATGGGAGAGAGAGATCAGATGTGTGTATTTATGGGAGAGAGAGTGGGCATGTGTTTGTATATGTGGGAGAGTGTATGTGAGTGGGGGAGAGAGAGTGGACATGTGCAAGTATATGTGGGAGGGAGAGAAGTTTATGTGAGGGGAAGAGAAAAAGAGTGTGTGCGTATGTGGGCAAGAGAGAGACAGTGTTTGTATGTGATTGTGTTGGGGGGAGAGAGAGTATATATACATGTGTGTGTTGGAGAGAGTATATAGGTGAGAGAGAATGGAGAAAGTTTGTATGTCCCTCCCCCGAACTCATTAATCCATGACAATCGCAGGGGGACTGGAAATCAAAAGTTCCCAGGTATGGAGAACAAAAGATATATTTTTTTATCCTTATTATTTTTAATTAATGGATCTTTAGCATGACTGCTGGGAAGGGGGGGGGGGCAAGGCTGTAAGGCTCACCTAGGGCACCTAATACCCTTGCACCATCCTGAAGGGGGAAATTTCACATATGGCTGTTGCAACGTTTGCCCACGATCATTCAGTAGTGATGTTCTTACCTTTCTGAATCGTCGTCCATACATTTTAAAGGAATATACATCTTGTTTTACTAAAGAGGTGATATATGTAGTCTGGTGCCCTTGCAAATTATAATATATTGGGAAAACCATATTGGTGATTAAGACTTGGATTCAAGAAAATGTAAGCGGTATTCACTGGAGGGAGGGGGAAGGAACTGAAGCATCTCTAGAAGTAGTATACCAGATAGCAGCACAACATGCTGCAGAAGATGTGACTTGCAGTGCTAGAAAGACCACGATTCGATCACCACTGGTGAGTTTTTGCACTGGCTTTTACAAAAAAGAGCAGATGCATATCTTTGATCGGTACCATGACACTATCTGGCTTAAATAAAGAACTAGAATGGGCTGCATTTTACTGAATTTTGTTTTGTTTATCTTTGTTATGTGTGACGTGTTTCATGTAGGCAACAAATGATTGGTTAAAATTTATTTAAATTGAGATGGAGCAACAATGACATATGGGATTGCCATTTTTGAATTACAAAGTAAGATGGAAGTCTGTTTTGCAGTAAGTGAGCTAATTCTTACATGAATCTTATGTTCTCTTTCTTAACTAAAATGGTAATTAGAGATTTTGTTTTGCAGAGATTACAACAGTGTAAATTTGCCCCTGAGGCAGGCAGAGAATGACGAAACTCTGCAGTGTCGGGGCAGGGATTTAAAGCCAATATTTTACTGACATCATTTTGGCATTTCTACACCTATTAGGAACAAGATATCTTGTGCAGTGGTTAGGATACCAGCTGTGGCTTATTCCCTACCAGGACAACTGCATTCTTCAATGCTATGCAAGATAAGGACTGTTTGCATTTACAAGAACTGATGAGATTTAAATAGAAAGCACTGTCTTTAAACAGTGGACATTGGGCAGGGATTTAAAGCCAGAATTGGTGTATTTGTATCTATTAAACAGAAGTCAGAGACTATTTTGTTTTCCCAATGCCTTGCAAGACATTCACTACCCTCTCTGCAAAGAAATATTTCATGGATTATCCCTGAATGTACCCCCTTTCACTCTTAGCCCATGACCCCTTGTTCTAGAGCCTCCTTTCCTTTCAAAGAAGCCCACTTCTGTGCATGGAAACCTTGAAGATATTTAAATGTCTCTGTCATATCTCCCCTAACCTGCCCTTCCTTCAGGGTACAAATGTTTAGATCTGAAGCATGTGGGAACAGAATTAAAGGATAAAGACAATTGTTCATTTTAGTAACCACCCTTTGGATGGACAATATCCTTTTGAAGGTGTGGCCTTATCTACCTGTTTGGTCACCTTAAGATCATCAGATATGATCAGCCCCAGATCCTGCTCTTCTTTCATGCTTAGAAGAATTTCTCTTCCTACACTGTACCTTTTCCTTGGGGTTTTGCAGCCTGAATGTATAACACTGCATTTTGTTAGCATTAAATCTTATCTGCCATACCCTAGCCCTTTCCTCAAACATTGCTAAATCCTTCCTTGTGTTCTCCACACCTTCCTGGCTGTCTACTCTGTTGCAGAGTTTGATGTCATCAGTAAAACGACAAAGCTTTCCCAACAATCCTTTCTCAGCGTTGCTCACGAAAATGTTGAAAAGAACCAGTCCAAAGACCAATCCCTGCTGTACACCACAAGTAAAGCCTGTCTCCATTCAGTGAACCTCATTTACTTGTTGCCTTCCATTCAACCAGTTTCTAACCCAGTCATTTATTTTAGGGCCCATATATTTTCCCTGAATAGGTCCCTGGTGAGACCTCATTTGGGAAACTGTGTACAATTCTGGAGACCAAACAGGATGGAGTCAGTCCAGAGGGTGGCTACTAAAATGGTCAGTGGTCTTCATTCTAAAGCACATGTGAGACAGACTTAAAGATCTAAAGACATTTACCACAAAGGATAAGCAGCGAGTTAGGGGAGATATGATAGAGACATTCAAATATCTCAAAGGTTTCCATGCACAGGAGGTGAGCCTTTTTCAATGGAAAGGAGGCTCTAGAAAGAGACATCATGGGATGAGGGTGAAAGGGGGTAGACTCAGAAGTAATCCAAGGAAATATTTCTTTACAGAGAGGGTAGTGGATGCATGGAACAGCCTTCCTGTGGTGGTGGTGGAGACAGTATTTGAATTAAGAAAGCATGGGATAAATACAGAAGACCTCTGAGGGAGTGATGAGAACTGTAAAGCTAAATTAGGTGGATGGGCAGAATAGAAATGGTATTTTTCTATGTCATGTTTCTATATTTCTAATGTTCTTATACTTTCATTATTGCCCCCTTGAAAATTACTGCTGCCAAAATGCAAGTAGTTTTTGAATAACCAAAACTGCATGTGTTTAGATTAATACACCACTTCCTGGACTGCCTCTACAGCCTTTGTTCAAACACATGTGCACTTTTACCTGTAGACAGCTGAGGCAATTTTTAAATCCTCAGTTTCCACTGGTAAAGTGCTTTTTTTTTTTTTTACCTGTGGGAAGGATATTGACCTCATTGTCTTCTCCCCGGTTTAGTTTGCATATATCATTTACCTTGAAAACAAAATATGCCATCAGAGGTAGTCTGAGGCTCAGGCTGTGTTAAATCACAACTCCTGTGCTCATCCCATTATTCAGTCACAAAGGATGTGTGGGGAAGTGAATGCTAGTCTGGAATACAGATTGTCAGTAGTAGTTTTTAAGGTTACCGTCTTCCGCTGGCTTGTTTACCAAAAACCTTTTCTCTTGATCATCGGGTTTGGTGACAACCATTGATGTGAGAGGGGTGACAAAGCCGTACTTTAAGGACAGATGCAGAATTTGAGCTTGCATATTTTTCTTCTCCTCCTCTTGTGCTGAAACACTAAAGAAGGAAAGATCTGTGCTGCAGCCTCTGAACGCACATTTCATGCTTCCAACATTCTTTGACTATCATGGGTTGTCTTAAATGTATTCAGTGTGCCAAGTTTTCCATCCAAGCAGAACTTCAGTTGCAAACTGGGACTTTTTTTTATTTCTAAAAAATATGCAAAATGTGCCAAAATAATGGAGGGTGGAAGTGACATTCAAAATGTTTTCCCTTTTTTTTTTTTTAAACAGAATACCAAAACACATTTATGTAATAGTATGTAATAGTATTAAGGCATGAAGCTGCATTAACAAGTGCTATGTACTGTACCACAGGAAAAATACAATTGTGACTTTTCTAATATTGCACATCAGTTATGTAGAAAACCCTCCCGGTCTGGCCACTAGTATACACTTTCAGGCCGAGACTGTACAGTGCGCTCCAGAGCGCACTGTTAGCCTGCATTTGACCGTGCGTTTTCGACGCGCTATTTTTACCCATTATAGAGTAAGGGGCAATACGCATCGAAAACACACGGCCAACCCCCCCCCCCCCAAAAAAAAACTAATAGCGCCCGCAACATGCAAATGCATGTTGATGGCCCTATTAGTTATTCCCGCGCGATACAGAAAGTAAAATGTGTAGCCAAGCTGCACATTTTACTTTCAAAAATTAACGCCTACCCAAAGGCTGGCGTTAATTTCTGCCAGCACCGGGAAAGTGCACAGAAAAGCAGATAAAACTGCTTTTCTGTACACCTTCCGACTTAATATCATAGCGATATTAAGTTGGAGGCCCCAAAATTTTAAAAAATTCCAAAATTAAAAAAAAAATGTTAAATTGGCTGGTGGCCCGCAGGTTGGAAGATGGATGCTCAATTATGCCGGGTCCGTTTTCTGAACCCATGGCTGTCAGCGGGTTTGAGAACCGACGCCGGTAAAATTGAGCGTCAGCTGTCAAACCCGCTAACAGCTGCCGCTCCTGTCAAAAAGGAGGTGCTAGGGATGTGCTAGTGTCCCTAGTGCCTCCTTTTACTGCTGGCCCTCATTTGCCCAGGAGAGTGGCCTGGGCGCGCGTTGGGAGAGTGGGCGCTCGCCTCGGAGCACCTGCTCTCCCGCGAATTTTACTGTATCAGCCCGTTTGTAAGGAGCCATCCATACCCCTCAGACCTTCCCACCTGGAGAGTCTGAATTGAATACCTAAAGACTATTTAGCCCAGCCATTTTAATACACTTGGGGTTCAGTTTGAGGAAGCGGTCAAGGAGTAAAAATGTATATTTTTTACACTCTATTGAGGCCTCCCAGCTTCACCCAAAAAGAAGTTTCTTTGGAACTGCTACCTCTCAAAGACCCTGCCAGAGGGTCTTTCTCCTATTAATTTACAGAGAAATAGATTTTTAAACCTGATATCCTTTAGGGGCAAAAAGATTCTCACCAGCGGATCTAAGACCTGTGAGCCTACTCCAAACCCTAGGTGGGCCAGCACCAATGATGGATCCTGCTGTGAGAGACAGTGAAAGGCAGAAGATGAAGGCCGCCAATGAAGAGTGGGTGACTCGCCAGAATGTCAAGAGGCCGCCAATGAAGAGTGGGTGACTCGCCAGAATGATGGCTACTGCCTGGAGACAATACCCTTATTCAATAAACGTACACATGCTTACTGTGACTCCAACATCATTCTAGCTTCAACAGCAAGAGGAAATGTGGAATAAAGGATCTGCACTCACAAAGGGGGAGTAGCTGGCTTGTTACGGCGGTTACTACCCCAAACCAAATAAGCCTGTTACTTCAATTTCTATGCAAATACAGCAGAGCTCTCTGCTTCAACGGCAGGGGAGAAGAAAAAAGGGTTCACACTCACAAAGCGGGGAGTAGCTGGCTTGTTACGGTGGTTACTACCCCAAACCAAATGTGCCTGATACTTCACTTTCGATGCATATCCAGCATAGCTCCCTGCTTCAACGGCAGGGGAGAAGAAAAACAACCAATAAGGGCTGTATAACATAGTCTGGGTCAAACAAATAAGCATGGGTGTAGCTTGCTTATTGCGGCGGTTACTACCCCTACTACCCCTAACTTATCAGCTAGATATTCACTTGGATGCAGCTCCATCACTGCTCTCTACATTAATGGTGGGGGTGGAAGGGAAATAGAACCAAGAGCTAAGAGAAACAGATAAGTATGAGAGAAAAAAGTGTGTGAAGCTTGCTGGGCAGACTGGAAGGGCCATTTGGTCTTCTTCTGCCGTCATTTCTATGTTTCTATGTTTCTATGTATCCAGTTTAACTTTTAACACATTTTTTGGACTAAAGAAGAGCGGGCAGGCTTTTGGATCCCCCTTCACCCCTGGGATTGTAGAGCTGATAACTTGCCTGATCCCACTGACTTTTCCCTAAGAAAAGTCCCCCGAGAAATATTAGTAAATACAATATGAAAGAACCAGTAAGGAAGGAAGACCAAGAGCAGGAGACCCTAATCTGATCTCCATACACCAAGTAACCAGGACAGGCCTGAAAAAAGGACACCTACCTACCCAGAATTATAGCTGTGCCATCAGTCAGATGTAAATTCACACTTCTGGACAATGGACTTTAATTTATGAGTATTAATCAGTAAACCTTTTATGTAACACCCAGACCTGGTCCTGTCTGAGTTATTGCAGCCTCTCACCCTTTGAGAAGCACCTTAAGTTCATTCACACATTGGCAACCTTTTAACATCGTCTGGGCCATAAGCTAGAGCTGCCCCCCATAAAATGAGTTCTTCCCCAGGGATTAAGCATCAAGCATGGGAATTGTTAGCCGGAGCAGCCCCAGAAGATATAAATTAGTTATGTGCCCTAGGAGCAACTATCCTCCAAAAAAGGGATTACAGTTATAAGAGATTTTTATTTAACATCGCCTCTGAATTCTGATAAACAAAAATTTCTTCTGAGTTGTTTTAGACCAAGAGCTAGGTTAGGTTTTGGATTCTTTTAGTAATTGGATGCTAATAGAAAAACTTAGTGCAGTAAAGTTACTGTGAGGTCAATATTCAAAGGCCTTTAGCCAGATAACTCACAAGTTAGCCAGCTAAATGGCAAGTTTTTGAATACTGGGTTACTTATCTGGCTAGATTTTATCCAAATAACTCTTTCTCTGGCAAAAAAATGTAGCCAGATAAATGAGTTGTTCCAGGGCAGGCCTAAGTTATCCAGCTAGCTTAGCTGATTTTCATTTGTATCAGATTAAGGGGGTCATTTTCTAAAGCTATCGCACGCTTGCGCTACCAGCTAGAAAGCTTAGCGCACACATGCACTAGCTACATCGGGGCGGAGTCGGCCCCGGAAGAGGAGGAGTCGGGGCGTCATTGGGGCCGACTCTGTGAAGACGGCGCAGACAGCGAAACGCTATGGCGCCATATCGCTGCCGGCGTCGCGCCGAATAACTACACCATAAAAGGCGTAGTTATGCCGGCTAGCGCAGGACTGCCCTCTGCTTCGCCCCCTGCCCCCCGTTAGTGCCGGGATTCACTAAGCCTTGCGGCATTAGTGAATCCAGGCTTAAGTTAGCTGGATAACTTTAGGCCTGCCTGAGAGTAGGCTTAAAGTTAGCCGGAAAACTTAAGGCATAACTGGTTATATTCAAAGAATATAGCCAATTAAAGTGGCAGCTTGAAAAAAGAAAATAGCCGCACTGCGGGCCTGCGGCCTGATAACCACCCTAACTGCAATATTTCAACTTTGGTCCTACTGGGCCAAGTACCCAAATTTAAAGAGCAAATGTTGCAAGGTCCATGTATTGGCCCCTCCTCCCTCCTTTCCCTTTTTTGTTTATTTAGTACTAAGACTCCCTCCTGCCCCCCTCCCAACCCTCCACCCACCCACAACATCAGGTACAGGACACTCCCCACCCCCCTGAAAACCCTAGGCGGGAGCAAGAGATTCTCTTATTTGCTCCTGGCGCTTCCAGTGCTGCTCTGACACTGTTCCACGTGAATCAGTAGTTTAGCATACATGCATTTAAGAGAACAGAATACATTTACAATGATTGAAAGGGGAATAGTTATACGGTAATCTTACAGCTTTTCCAACTGCTGTTGAATGGTTAAGCAAGCCCACAGTCTTTCAATGAAGTTTCCAAAAATGTATTTTTGTTCTTTGAACGTGTCTTCTCTTTCTGTTACGTTAGCTTCAACTTGAAGAACCAAGTCACTGGCATGCTAAAAAAAATGGAGAATGGACAAATAAAATCTTCAAGGTTAAATTTAAGGATGGGCAAACTCAGCCTGCTGTTACTTGGTTTGCATCCTCTAGCTCTCTGCTGATCTTGCTTGGTGAATTTGGATGAATCTGACCAGCGCATTGTGGATTTGCACTGGCCCTTTCATGTTTGCTTACTATAAGATCTAGTCAAAAGTAAAAGGGTAATTTTCAAAGGCCTTTCATGGGTAAAACAGTGTTTCAGTGGCAGAAATGGTCTTTTATAAAACTGCCCTCTTGATATGCAGAGAAACATAAGCACGTACTGCCTGTTTATGCATACGTTTACCATGACTGAGTAGAGCGTTCCTGGGGACAGAGTTGGGGTTTGGATTTACGTACCTACTTCTGAATTTTCAAAAGTATGTACATACATTTTCCCGAAAGGTTTCTGCACACATAGCAGGTATAATTGTGTGCAGGTGAATTTGGTGGGATAATTTTTAAAGTGGACTTATGTATATGTTTAAGTCCACTCTGAAAACTGGTATAACTTACACAGGTATTTGTTGCACAATTTAGGCGGGCTGATATAAGATTACTTCCTAAATGATCACATTTCAGCTACCTTCCCTGTGAGCTTCATCAAACTTCCCAAAATATTTGTGTTCTTTGATTAGACACATGGAACAATTTGGTCAAGACTTGACCGTGAATCCTTATCACGATTACATCTGTGAGCATGGCCAGACTGATTGGTAAAGAATCAGCTCTTTCAAATCAAACCAAACCAACTCGAGGAAAGGAAGAGGCTTTTTTTTCAGTAAGAAGGGCAATCTTCAGAATCCATTTACATGGTTAAAATTGGCCATCTGAAAATTGCCACCTCGTACCCAGGAAAAAGTATGCAGAGAGATTAAGAACACCCATACTTTGAACCGGGTAAGCAGCGGGCATTCCTGGGGGTGTTTTTAGGTTGGGGTAAGAAAATAACACATGTAGATTACATTTTCAATTCTATGTACATTATTTCTCAGGGAAACAGTCCCCATGGCAAAAGCAGATGGGAATCTCTGCGGGTACTTTTCCCCGGGGCAATTTTCCCCAGACTAAATAAGCAAACTACCTACGGATTTTGCATCAGCATAGGCAGTTCTGCATATTGCTCCCATAATCTGAACCCTACTTTATTTAAGAATGGAGCAGCTATCTTATTTAAGAACATAGCAGCTTTTTTAGGCAGCTTTCATAGTCATTCTGAAGGGAAAATACTTAGGATATCTGTGTTGTCTGTCTCTGATCCATGTATCATGGGCATCAGTGGAGAGCGCAAGGAAATGCTACAGCTCTGCAACCTGTCCCTGTGACATCATCAATTAATACCAGGTATCTTCTTAATTTCTATCTGCATATTCAAAAGGAGGAGCAGGACAGATAAAAAGCTGTTGAAGGCCATAGTTTGCCTCCCCTTGGCTTTGGAATGCTGCCGCTTGTGAGGTTGAATGTTGTTTCAGCATCTTGACAAATACTAATGGTTCAGGTTATGGAATTTTGTCTTATTTCCACAACTGTGCTAGTTTCACAGTCCTGAAAAGTACTGGCTTTACAACGTTTACAAAGTAGCTCATTTAAAACAAATCAAAGAAAATTCTTTTTCACTCAGCGCATAGTTAAGCTCTGGAATTCAATGCCAGAGGATGTGGTTACAGCAGTTAGTATAACTGGGTTTAAAAAAGGTTTGGATAAGTTCCTTGAAGAAAAATCCATAAACCGCTATTAATTCATAAGCAATAGTAGCTTGAGATTTATTTAATGTTTGGGTACTTGCCAGGTACTTGTGACTTGGATTGGCCACTGTTGGAAACAGGATACTGGGCTTGATGGACCCTTGGTCTGACCCAGTATGGCAAATGTTATGTTCTTACATTCTAAGTTTACCAGCACTCACTCAAAAATAACTTTGCTGTAACAAGGAGTACAATTGCATAATACTGCCATCTTTTGTTTCACAACTATTATGCAAGCCTCTAGAAAACCGTTAAAATATTTAAAATTGTGAGCTCCATGGGTAACTTTTGAGTTACCTGGAAAAATCACTGAGGTTTAAATTTCTGGCCCCTCTAATCAGATACATTTTACCCAGGTAACTTTGAAACAGCCGCACAGGCATATATGTACTCGTGCATGCCAGCTCGTGTCCAGAGACGTGCTCGCATGTTATAAAATCGGCAGGGCATGCATACATCTATGCCCATGTGTGTGCGCAAATACTGGCTCTACCACATAAGGGGGAGGGATTTAATTAGATATGCCCGCTGACGCAATTACCAATTTCTCCAATCCATTCCCAGTTCACCTCGGTAAATGCTAGGACTTCCTAAACCCCCAAATTAAGCTGCCTTGCTTTTACCCTTTTAGCCCCAATCCTTCAAACCTCACTAACTAGCCTTGTTTTTTTTTTTTTATTATACTAGTTACATACCATCCATAGTAGAAGTAAAGATACGCTGACAAGGACCCTGGTGCACGCTTGTGCATGTAAATAGTTATGCTCTGTTTTAATGCTAAAATGTGGGGACACTCATGCCCCACCCAGATCACGCTCTCACCCTGCCCATGTTTCCCCAAAACGTTTTTGTGCGCATGCCAGGAGATACACGCATACATGTATGCTTTTTAAAATTCGTGCAGTGCACACTGGCACAAGAGACGCGCGTGAATTTCCCGGCTTTGGCTTAGGGGTAAATTTTAAAATTTTCCCCTAAGCTATTATCCAGATAAAATGTATCCAGATAATGTTGAGGTATTCTAGGGTGGAGTTAAATTAGCCAGAAAATGTATCCAGCTAATTCTGGACTTCCCTAAGAGCAGAGCAGATCAGTCCTAAATTTATCCAGGTACATGTATCCGGTTAACTTTAACCTTAACCAGATATATTCAAAATATAGCCGATTAAGTAGTAAAAATTCCCCAAACTTCTGGGCCAGCAGGACTGAACCCAGGACTGAACCCCTCCTCCCAAAAAAAACCCAAAACAAATGACAGTGACATTAGGCATAGCACTGGATCCTCCCCCAAGCTGCCCAAATGATGCCAAATATGTTGTGGACCCTGGCAGCCTTTGGAGCTTCCGCACTACCTTCCCCCCCCCGGTAGCATCCAGCGGTAGTATAAACTACCAGCATTGTTATCAGAGAACTATTTGGCAGCTTATGCTACCAGCATGATTGTCAAAGCAACACTGGACACTGCCCGGAGCAGTAGGAACATACCTTGCTCTCGGGGGCCCTGGAGCTTTTGGAGGGTTCTGAGTGGGGTGGGAGTGTTGAGTAGGGGTTGCAGGTGGGAGGGGGGCAGAGTAGAGGTTATGAGGGGGCCCAGAGCTCACCTGTTTGTTCTAAATCTTTGGGGGGGGGGGGGAGACAGGAAGCTCTTCGGGCTGCTATGTCCTACAGTGGATTTGACTTTGCTTGGGAGCTTGGAGGGTGGGTGGGTCGAGTATTAATGCCTGACATCATTGTCAATTATTTGGGGGAGGAGAGATAAGCTCTACTTGCCCAAAAAAGGTTTTGGTGGGTTTTTTTGCTACTTAACTGGCTGTATTTTAAATATTGCTGGTTATGGTTTAAATTATCTGTGCACCCGAATAATTTTAAGCCTATTACCCAGATAACCTTTGCTGAGTATATTCTGCAGCAGACTTGTCCCACTGAGTGTTCATGACAAGTTAGCCTGCTAAATTTAACCGGATAATTTGTCCACTCTCTGGCTTACTGAATATGGACCTCTGTGTTGGTGAAACAAAGGGAACTGTGCACTTTCCTCCAGGTAATTCTAAGGCTACAGTCTTCCTTATTATGTTAAATGATACTTACCAGTCGAGCTTTAATTTCTCCTGTGAAAATGTCAAGTTTATCTTCAGTAATGTGTCCAGCCACAACAATTTCAGAGCCATCAAAAAACTGTTTGAAGTTGTTCTTTGTTAATTCTGCAACGGTATTTTCAGGATACTGTAGTTCAATGTTCAGTAGTGTAGGATTTGCCACCTCTTGATAGAAGCCCTGAAAAAAATGAAGACCTGTGAGTGACATCATACCAGGCTGATGTGGTCTTCAATTTAGACCCCCACCAGCCGATGAGATGGCATACTGGACTTTTAACTTGGACTCTTGTAAACCGTATCATGCAGAACGGCAAGAAACATTCTGGTTGCAGGAATCTGAGAAACTGTATTTCCAATAATTAATTATACAGGACATGTACTGCTTATCACTATGTTGTCGTTGATGTTACATAGAAACATAATAGATCAGGAGTGGCCGACGTCCATCCTCAAATGGCACAAACAGGCCAGGTTTTCAGGGTATCCACAATGAATATGCATGAGATAGATTTGCATACAATGGAGGCAGTGAATGCAAATCTATCTCTTGCATATTCATCGTGGATATCCTGAAAACTTGGCCTATTTGTGGGTCTTGAGGTCCAGAGCTGGCCATCCCTATAATAGATGATGGTAGAAAAAGATCAAGTGGCCCATCCAGTCTGACCAGGTTCTCTGATCCACATTGCTAAGGATGTATCCCAGTCAAAATCTTCACTGCTTGTAGGATATTGCACCTTACCCAAGACAATTGTTGTTGTCTCCTGTTTGGTTCAGGATGGATGGATGGATTTCAGCCTTTGCTGCCCTTAGGCACTGTTGATGTCCTGGTTCGATGCTGCTCTCCCCCACCCCAACCTCTGACTCCCCGCCATAACAAAGGACTTTCAATATCCCACCTGTTCATCAGTGAACTTATGAATCCCCTTCAATCCCTGGACTTCCACCTCTAATGAACCTCCAATTCCCCTCTCCTTCCACCGCAGATCTAACACTAGATTCCCACCCTGGCCTAGACCCTGCCACCTCTCTGCAGACCTAAGGGCTAGGGATCCAGCTCTGGTGCCACTGCTTTAAAAAGGCAGTGAGTGCAGGGACTGAGTCAGGCCAGGCCATGCACTCTCATGCACCATGCCTTTCATGGAAGCTCAGAGGTTAAGGGTCATGGCCTGACTCAGTTCCCACACTCATTGCCTTTTTATAACAAAGAAGTCTGTGGAGGGCCAGTGGGAGGAAAGAGATTGTGGGTCTGGGCAGGAATTGGGTTGCATTGGGAGGGGGAGGAAGGATGGTGAGATTAGAAGCCTGTGCAGCAGGAACTTTGCCACCCCAGGCATAGACCTACTGTGCCTATTTGGGAAATCCAAGCCTAACTCCAGGCAGTTCTATACAAATTTCTACATCTAATCCAGCACCCATCAGCCTCCCCCCTCCAATCTCACACCTAAGCTTTTCAACAATCCAAGCATCCACCAAAACCAGTGATGCCACTGGCCAGACTTTCAGCCACTTAGGTCCCTGTGATCTTACTGGAACGTACCTGGCCTCCACTAACCTGCTGGCATTGAGTCATTTAGTTTCTGGGTCTGCTGGTATGCACCTGGCAATCCCATGGCCTAGTGTGTCATCAGGTTTACATGACCTCTCAACCTTGTTCCCACCACAGACTTCCATATCTGACCAAAGCATGTCCAGATTCCAATACAAGTGGTGGTATATCCCACCTCAGCGGGCAGGTTGTTCCAGGCTTTATTCTCTTACTCTTTGAGTCTTACAGTCCCATACTTAATTCATCATTTAAGCACTCTTCCATTTTTTACCATCATGTTTTGTAAGATACATACAGCTAAGACAAGGTCTCAATTTTTGCTCAAAAATGCAACAATACTCCTTTGATTCTTACAACTCTTCTTTTATTAATTTATCTATTTCTTCAACCATATAAATACCACATTAAACGATAATCATCAAATTTTCAAATATTTCAAAACTACCAACCATTCATTCATCCCGATTCATACTATCACCAATCACACACACCCCAGCCCTGTAAACCTTAAACATATAAGATCAATATTGCAAATCTATCCTTTTAAATAAACAGTTCAATCAATTTCTCAAACTGTATTTTCTCATCACTGTCAATCTCTTGCATTAGTCGAGAAGTACTCTGAGACATAGAACCACATAATCATTTATTGCCGTCGTGTCTGCACTTGCACAAAGTTATTGTCATTTCTGATGTTCACTCTGTTCGTATCACCTACATCAGCAATACCCCACTTTCTTGTAGATTATACACCAAGGTCCATTTCTTCCTCCTGTGCAGGGATTATAATCCTTCTTTTGTAAAAATCACATTTATTCTCATCGAAACATTTATCCTTGTCAAACCATACCCGACGCCATGGCATTTCGGTGGCTCTTTGCCACCTGCATCAGGGGACAGTTCATAAATGGGCTCACAACATTCCCAATAAATCCAAATTTCAAAGTGCCTCTCAGTTAAGCATTCAGTTCAATCTTATGGACGCTTGTTTTCATAGAAATCTGAAAACAAATCATCATCACATTACCTCTAATAAACAAATATTGCAAATATTCATTTACCTCCCCCTTAAAAGCTTCACCCTACAAACAATACACACAAATACCACATTCACGTCTTCACCCAACCACATTCAAATATTGCCTCTTCACTTTGCTATTCACAGCGACTTTGAAACCTCCCCGCCATACCTCGACTTGCAAAACATCCACCCCACCCCCCCTCCCTTCCCCTAAACTACACCTTCTCCACCTCCACCTCCAAATTTGTAACAATACTCTTCAGAATAAGATTAAACCCCACTCTCCTGTTCTTCAAGAGTTTAAGAGATTTTTATCCTTCGCTGATTCCCACAGCCAGACTTATTGCCCGTTTCAAATTTAAGCGTTCTGAATCATAAACATATAACTTCTATCGAACCAGTATTACTCCCCCATAACATCACACCACATGAAACCAAGATATATATCCCACACACTCACACTTACCCAATTGCATTCAGTTCTCATCTCCAAATCTCAAATGCTCTCTGTTAACAGCGGCTGTGAGCTTCACCGCCAAACCTTGATTTTAAAGAGCCAAATTCCATCCCCCTCCCTCCCCCTATGTAGTGACTTCACGGACGCCACATTCTCTTATCCCACCTTTAAAGTTTACCTTTAAATTTCAACATGACAAATAAAGGGCGTCTCCATGGGGGCGTCGATGGCATGTATGCCTCGATGCCCTTTAAATTGAATGTGAGATTATGGAACGCTTCATGGATGACATTTTGATCATATGGGAGGGATCCCTGGAAAGTCTAGAGGAATTTATTAAATGGTTGAATTTACAAAATGTCCATTTATAGTTTTCTGCGGATATTAACGATAGGGTGATACATTTCCTAGATATTGAGATTAAGAGGGAAGGAGATGGTTTTGGGTTTTCTATATATAGGAAGGACACAGACAGGAACACTATACTCCATTTTCAAAGTTGCCATCCGTTGAAACTTAGAGAAAATATCCCCATGGGTCAATTCCTTTGGTTAAGGAAATTGTGTTACTCTAACTCAGAATACCTTTCCAAAGCACAGGAGATGTATCAGAGATTTAGGGAAAGGGGATACCCGAATAGGGTGTTGAAAAGGGCCATGAAAAGGGGTAGGTGGGCAAATAGGGATTTATTATTGGCTCCAAAACAAAAAGAAAAACAATTTAATTTGATTTGGGTGCTTCCCTTTACTCCAGATCCCTGGAGAGTACGTAAGAGTATCATACAACATTGGGACATTTTGAGATTACATCACATATTTGAGGAAAAGCCATTGTTTGCTTTTTCCAGGGCATCCAATCTCAGGGACAATTTGGTACATGCCGAGGTTGTCAGTGATGAAAGAAGGGATAATGCATCAAATGGGCATAACCCATGTGGTCATTGTAAGGTCTGTCCACAGCCCTTTAGGGGAAATGAGATTGCATTAGTAAATAATAAGGTGTTTAAGTTACGAGCTTCCACCCCATGTAAATCGGAAAGGGTAATATATATGATTTGATGCCCCTGTGGGATGAAATATAATTATATAGGAAAATCAAAGAGGACATTAAAAGTCTGGATCTAGGAACATATGAGCTGATTACGCTGCAATCATTGGAGGCCCCCGCTGGTTGACCATTGGAGGGTGGCATAACATGAAATAGAAGATTTGAGATTCACTGTCCTTAAACAGGTGAAACTGAGAAAGAGAGGTGGGGACATCAATAAGATTCTTCTGATTAAAGAACAGATATATATTTACCAATGGGACACGGTAGTACCGAGGGGTCTCAATAAAGAAGCAGAGTGGCATGTTCTGTTTTGAGTGCAGACTTTTGGGATTTAGAGTGTTTTATATCTTTGAGATAATAAGAGGAGACTCTAGATATAAATAGGAGGAAATTTGATTGTAAAAAATAGGAGGATAAAAGCTCTTTGAGATGAGTTATTTGGAAATGTCATGTTGAAATTTAAAGGTAAAATTTAAAGGTGGTATAAGAGAATGCGGCGTCTGTGAAGTCACTACATAGGGGGAGGGAGGGGGTGGGGTTTGGTGGTGAAGCTCACAGCCATTGTTAACAGAGAGCATTTGAGTTGTGGAGATGAGAATTGAATGCAATTGGGTAAGTGTGAGTGTGTGGGATATATATCTTGGTTTCATGTGGTGTGATGTTATCGGGGAGTAATACTGGTTCGATAGGAGTTATATGTTTATGATTCAGAACGATTAAATTTGAAACAGGCGATAAGTCTGGCTGTGGGAATTAGCAGAGGATACAAATCTCTTAAAAACTCTTGAAGAAACAGGAGAGTGGGGTTTAATCTTATTCTGAAGAGTATTGTTACAAATTTGGAGGTGGAGAAGGGAGGGGGTGGGGTGGATGTTTTGGAAGTCGAGGTATGGCGGGGGATGTGCAGACCAAAAGTTTATGTTCATAAGTCCATAAGTCGAAAGGGGGGGGTCAATTTAATACAATTTAATTGTATATCCAAGTTCTGTATTTCCTGTTCCTTGTAAGACTCAAGTCAGTCATTTCAATAGTTACATGTAAACCGAAGTGCTTAGTGATTCTGTCTCTAGAACCTCGGTATATAAAAATGTTAAATAAATAAATAAATAAATAAATAAATAACTAAATAAATTTCGGTCAATATGGACATATGGAGAATTCCATAAGTTGAGTCTATGTCCATACGTGCACCGGTTCCCTAAATAAAAATTTAAACCCCTCACCCTCCTTAATCCCCCCCCCAAGACTTACCAAAGTTCCTTTTGGGTCCAACGAGGGTCCCGGAGCGAATGCGCGGGGAATCACGTGACGTCCGCGTCACTCCGACGTGACGCCGACGTCACGTGCTCCTCGCAAAGGAGTACAGAAATGGTGTCCTGACTCCTCGCTGGACCACCAGGGAGTTTTGGTAAGTCTTGGGGGGGGGGATTAAGGAGGGTGAGGGGTTTAAATTTTTATTTAGGATCAACAATCGCGATTTCCAACGTATTCAACATAGCTATGTGAATAAGTTGGAAATCCGATCGTTTTCACCTCATCACTTTTTAAGTTTAAAAAAAAAAAAGTTGCGTTTTACATATAAGTTCAAAACGAATGCACACCCCTAATGGCGGGGAGGTTTCAAAGTCGCTGTGAATAGCAAAGTGAAGAGGCAATATTTGAATGTGGTTGGGTGAAGACGTGAATATGGTATTTGTGTGTATTGTTTGTAGGGTGAAGTTTTTAAGGGGGAGGTAAATGAATATTTGCAATATTTGTTTATTAGAGGTAATGTGATGATGATTTGTTTTCAGATTTCTATGAAAACAAGCGTCCATAAGATTGAACTGAATGCTTAACTGAGAGGCACTTTAAAATTTGGATTTATAGGGAATGTTGTGAGCTAGGGATGTGCAGCCAAAATATTTTCATTGCATCCATGATACGTATTCGTCGGGGGTCATTTCCGTTGCATTCGGACGTATGGCGCCCCCCGATACATTGATATGTGAATTTGTTTTCCGGTTCCCATTAAAGTCAATGGGGGAAGGATTTCCAGCCTATTTTTGGCTGCAGAATTGGGGTTTTATTATCAATTTTGATGAAACTTCTGGGGAGCAATCACCACAACAACAAAAGAGTTGCAAGGTACTTAGACTGTGGCAAAGTGGCACCAAAATGTCAATAATAGCCTAAGGCACTGTAAAGGTGCAAAGGGGTACCAGAAGTGGCAAGAGTGCAGCAAGAGTGTCAAAAACACACCACAGCTTCAATAAAGAGCACCGATAACAGATGCATGAACCCTTGAAGGCAGCATGACAGGCAAAGCGGTAAAACAAGTGGCATTGACATCCTACAGCACAATGAAGGGGGAACATAGCAAGCAGAAAGACTAGCACCAACACACTGAGGAACCATGATAGTGGCAATAACACCACAAGGAGGTGAGTGAGTCATCTGGTGACTGGCAGCAAGGCAGAGTGGCAGAAAGTTGATAGGGGCAAGACAGGCTGACAGAGCAGAGGTAGTCAGTTCCCTGTGGTTTGATAAGGGAAAGACAAGGAGGCAAGACAAGACGAGGCTTAGCATGTGGTGGGACTGTCAACTGTGCATACTGTGCACCCAACCCATCTTGAAACAGGGACCAGGGAGTCTAACACGAGTGCTAGGACCTGAAACATGATGAACTATGCCTGGGTGGAGTGGAGCATCTGTGGGTGCCGATTTTGGTGGTAGTAGCAAATATTCAAACAAGAGCCCTGGGGAGAGTTCCCTTTCCTATGAGCAGGAAAGGGCTCCCTAGAATGGGTTCGCCCCTAGAGTGGGGTGTTTCCATTGGCGTCCAGTGAGCTCTCGCTGGTCTTTTAAAATCCAGTGGATGTAGCTGATATACAAACGAGAGTTTAAGGCCGAGACAGAGGAGGGTGAATGTGAACAGCGGTGCAACATGGGTCAGAGGGTAGAAACAGACAGGCTACACCCGGGGAGAGTTCCCTTTCCTATGAGCAGGAAAGGGCTCCCCCCCTAAAGTGGGGGGTTTCCATTGGGGTCTAGTGGGCTCTTGCTGGTCTTTTAAAATCAGGCTGGCTGCACCCGGCATTCCCAGGGACTCTAGTGTGAGAATATCCTTGACAAAAGACAGGTAAGAACATAAGAAAATGCCATACTGGGTCAGACCAAGGGTCCATCAAGCCCAGCATCCTGTTTCCAACAGTGGCCAATCCAGGCCATAAGAACCTGGCAAGTACCCAAAAACTAAGTCTATTCCATGTTACCATTGCTAATGTCAGTGGCTATTCTCTAAGTGAACTTAATAGCAGGTAATGGACTTCTATTAGTTTTAAATGTGCCCCATGCTAACTTCATGGAGTGCCCCCTAGTCTTTCTACTATCCGAAAGAGTAAATAACCGATTCACATCTACCCATTCTAGACCTCTCATGATTTTAAACACCTCTATCATATCCCCCCCTCAGTCGTCTCTTCTCCAAGCTGAAAAGTCCTAACCTCTTTAGTCTTTCCTCGTAGGGAAGTTGTTCCATTCCCCTTATCATTTTGGTAGCCCTTCTCTGTACCTTCTCCATCGCAATTATATCTTTTTTGAGATGCGGCGACTGTTGTGAACCCCGATCGCGTTTGCATGCGACCGGGCTCCCCTACCTTCTCCAGCCAGGCCGGCTCGGGTCCCCTTCCCCGCGGTCTGCGGCGCACGGGCCACGGCAGCAAGATGGCCACCATCCGGGGAGCAGCGTCGTCAAGCCCGCGATCAGCCCCGCCCCTTAAAGGGGCCGGAACACGGAAGAGGGGCCGGCCCCGGAAGAGGACGTCAGCAGGGAGGGATATTTAAGTCCCTTGCAGTGAAGGGCTGATTGCCTTTGCAATAGGTCTGGTGGTTTTGTTCCTGTGTGCGGTTCCCAGCTGTTTGACTCCTGCCTGCTTGACTTTGCCTTGCCCGCTGCCTGCCTGGACCTCGGATTGGACTCTGACCTTGCTTTGCCTGCTGCCTGCCTGGACCTTGGATTGGACTCTGACCTCACCTTGCCTGCTGCCCGCCTAGACCCGGATTGGACCTGACTTTGCCTTGCCCGCTGCCTGCCTGGACCTCAGATTGGACTCTGACCTTGCTTTGCCTGCTGCCTGCCTGGACCTCGGATTGGACTCTGACCTCACCTTGCCTGCTGCCCGCCTAGACCCGGATCGGACCTGACTTTGCCTTGCCGCTGCCTGCCTGGACCTCGGATTGGACTCTGACCTCACCTCGCATGCTGCCTGCCTGGACCTCGGATTGGACGTTGACCTTGCTTTGCCTGCTGCCTGCCTGGACCTCGGATTGGACTTTGACCTTGCTTTGCCTGCTGCCTGCCTGGACCTCAGATTGGACTTGACCTTGCCTTGCCTGCGGCCTACCCGGACCTTCGGATTGGACACTGACCCCTGCCTGGAACCAGGACGCTGTATCTGGTTGTCGTTGGCCTGTACCCAGTTCATGCTGAGGCCCAGCGTAGGGTACTGAGGGGTTCTAGTACCGGGACTTCCACCTTCCAGAGACGAAAGGCACCTAGATTCCTCAGGTGGGTGACTTTTACTCTGGGTCAAGGATCCACCTACATAACAGATTGCAAAGGCCATGGACCCGGTGGACCTGTCCGGTCTTCAGGCAATCCCAGGCCTCGCCCAGCAGCTGATGCAGCAACGTCAGCAGCAACAACAACAACTAAGCTTGGAAGCACTAACAGCCACGGTGGACCGGTTAGCTCGGCATCTGGAAAGACCCCATGGAGCCGAGGCCGCTGTTCCAGCACCACCTCCACCAACTATTCATGCTTCAGTATCTCACTTGCCCGCTCCTCCTCGCTTTTCCGGGGAGGCCAAGTTATGTCGAGGATTTCTTAACCAGTGTTTTATAAGGTTTTCGTTACAAGGACAACAATTCCCCAATGACCAGACGAAAACCTCCTTTATCATCTCTTTGCTCGACGGGAAGGCCATGGCCTGGGCATCCCCTCTCTGGGAAAAGACAGACCCCATATTGAATGACTTGTCTCGGTTCGTGACTACATTCCGCCAGGTGTTTGATGAACCCGGAAGACTGGCTACCGCTTCATCGGAACTACTAAATCTACGCCAAGGTTCCCGTACGTTGGCAGATTTTGCTATCGAATTTCGGACACTGGCCTCCGAGTTAGGATGGCAATCGGACTGTCTGAGGGGCATTTTTCTTGAAGGCTTATCTCCCCGCATCAAGGACGAACTTGCGGGTAGAGATCTTCCGGAGGATCTAGATTCCTTGATCGACTTGGCGGGCCGTATTGATCGACGAATCCAACAGAGGGCCAGAGAAACAAGATCATCTCGCCGACTATTTTCCTTGGCTCCCAATTTCTCCCGTCCATTGGTAACTCCCGGCACAGCAGTTAAACATGGGTCAACAGGTCCTAAGAGATAGGCTGCAACACTAGGGAGAGTTCCCTTTCCTAAGAGCAGGAAAGGGCTTCCTTGGAATGGATTGGCCACTAGAGTGTATAATGGTACAAATTGTTTGGATTAAATCATTTGCAAACAGATCATGACTTCATAAGCAAGACGAAGGAAGTCCTCTTCTCTGCCCTGAAACCAAAGAAAACTCTTTGTTTTATTTAAGGATCAATGCTGTGAAGGAGTACTAGTTTTAATTGCCAGAGACTGAGGTTTCCCTTTGCAACAAGGGTTCAGCCATTAGGACTGGACGGACAGGCAGAGCAATCGAGGTCAAACACTTGTAGGAACATAAGGCCTCGACTGACAGGCACAGCAATCGAGGTCAAACACTTGTAGGAACATAAGACCTGGACTAACATGCAAAGCAGTCGAGGACAGAAGTCAATCCCACCTAGGGACATAAGGCCTGGACTGACAGGCAGAGCAATCGAGGTCAAACACATGTAGGAACATAAGGCCTGGACAGTTGATGGTCAGGCACAGCGTTTGAGGTCAGGCCCTTGTAGGGATGTATGGACTGGGCAGTGTACGGTCAGGCAAAGCATTCGAGGTCAGGAACATGTGCTGAAGTGCTTATATTATCTGGAGCATAGGAGGCAGTTGGAGCTGCTGCAAGGCTTTGAATTGCTTTTATTCATCTTGCCATTCACAGGGAAAATTTGGAAACCCAAGCAAAGGCAGGTTTACTTTAAAAAACACTAGCATTTCCATCAACTCTGGTGCCAGCCTTGAGCGGTGAGGGCTCATGATATCCCCTGTCATTGAAAAGACACATTCACTGGGCACACTGGTTGGTGGACATGACAGATATCGCTGAGCCACTTTGGCTAGGTGTGGCCAGACAGTGGACTTGTGTGCCCAATATGCCAGTGGATCTGTCTGCATGTTCTCTATTGACTCTGAGAGATACCGTGTCACTGACAGCTGTGCTGGTGTCTCCTTTGCTTGGGCGGGCTTAGAGTCACTCATGCCAGCTGCTTTCTCTCTCGCCCGTTGCACAATTGATGAATTTTTATGGGCAACATGCCTTGGGCGTTCTGACGTGGAGGAAGAGGTACTATCTGTCGCTGACACAGTGCTGCTCCTGCTTGGGCTAGCAGCACAACTCTCTGAAGTGCCTGCTGTTTCCACCTCTGCTTCAAGCCTAATCTGTCTCTGCCTATGGCGCTCCTGTTCACGGACTTTTGCTAACAGCAGCTCCTTCAGAAATGACAGACAATTGGACTGTAGGGCGAGTTTCCCTTTCACATGGGGATCACAGACTGAGGCGAGCATGTATGTGCGGTCGTCTGTTAAAGGCCTTAATCTGTCTTTCACCTGCTGCTGCAAAACGTCCAGACACTGCAGCACCTCAACTGTCATTCCCTCTTCCCGTTTAAAGGCCTCCAAATGTTCATCCCTATAGTTAATTTCCTGGATGATGTCAGCCAAGGTGGCACTTCTGGAACTCAGCTCCTCCGTGACATCCTTGAAGGGCTGCAGGATTTTTACCAGCTGACTCATGACTAACCAATCATGATGCCCTAGGGGATTCTGCACACCTATGTCCATTGTACCAGAAAGTTCATGAAGGGGTGTCTGCAGCTCCAGTAACCTCTCCAGCATCATAAAGGTGGAATTCCACCGGGTGGCAACGTCTTGAATGAGACGCTTGTGAGGCATATCCAAATGGATTAGCATGTCAAAATGCAAATTATTATGACATGCTAATGGGCGAAAAACATAGAATTAACTATTCAGGTGCTATTCACCTGTGGTAAGCAGGTAAAGCACCACCACAGAAAAAAACACCAGCATCAGCCTAGTGTTTAAGGCCAGGAAGATCTTCATTTTTATGGAAAAGTATGCATTTTCTAGTCTTTAGTAGACTATACTTCTTTACTGTTTTTTTTCAGATTTTACGCAAAAATATACATTTTATTACTTGTTTATGTGGTGATCTTTTACATTATTCATTATGGGCTGGATTTTAAAGGCCCTGCGACGCGTGTAAAGCCCTGGGATGCATCTAAGTCCCAGGGCTTTACAAAAGGGGCAGTCCAGGGGCGGGGCAGTCCAGGGGCCTCCAGCACAGCGGCCATTTGCCGCTGTGTCAGAGGATCACGTGCTAGCAGGCTGCCGGCGCGTGCAACTTGTACCTGCCTGGAGGCAGTCACAAAAGGTAAGACAGAGGTCAGGGGGGGTTAGAGTAGGGCTAGGCAGAGGAAAGGTTAGGGGAAGGGGTGGGAAGGTTAAAATAGGGGAAAGGGAATGGGGGAAGGCCGCAGATGTCGACACGTGCAAGATGCACTAGTGTGCACCCCCTTGCATGCGCTGGGTAGCCCGTGTACATGTAGGCCCGTGCATATGTTTTAAAATGTACCCCTATGGTTCTAAACCCAAATTGCTAAATTATATTACTCTCGTGATAATCTATTGTTGATTCAATACGAAAGAAGCTAAACTCATTGAGCATGCTATTCTATTTTACATGTGTAAGAAAACATTTTGATCAAAATCATATGCTCATACAGTATTTCTCTGTATATAGGACTTCAATGCAGGTTTCACAAAATGTTACATCCTGTACTGGATAGCCTCCTCAAAGTGTTTGCAAATGAAATAGTTAAGAAATACTGTTCCTGAGGAGCTAATCCAGGGTGCATACTTTTACCCCGTTTCTCCATTATAGCTGTGCACCTTTACCTCGTTTCTCCATAATAGCTGTGCACCTTTACCCCGTTTCTCCATCATGGCATGTGCACTTTTACCCTTTTTCTCTTTGACAGGGCACGTACCCTTGCCCCATTTTCTATTACAGTGCAGCTCTTTCAGACCATTTGTTCATACCAGCGTGCATATGTTTACCTCGTTTCTCCATAAGAGCACATGCATTTTCACTCTGCAGACCCATGGCAAACATACAAAATGGCAAAATCTGGTTTAAAAGGATTTTTCCCTTAATTCAAATTCCTGAGGGACAATTTTGGGTGGGATACCGAGAGAAAAGTAGAGAAACCTGAAATCAGTTACCACGTGCCCCAAATTTTGATGGCAAATATGCAATTTTGAGTGTGACACTCAAAGTGACCCTCACTCATCCAGTCAGGGACAGCTCCAGAGGTTAGGCAGTAGGGTGGGGGCAAGAGCCACCCCAGACAGGAAGCTTGCCCTCCACCTGCTCCCCCAGTTTGGCTAGATCACTTTGATTGATTGGAGACAAAGGCACTTGCCTATCCTGAAATTCATTATGCCCTCTCTATGCCCGCTCGCATGCAAACATTTCTGGAACCACCATTGAATCTAGCAAATGATATAGATGGAGATAGCACAAATGTCAGGAATAGACTCAAAGCGTTGCAAAATAAAGCACATAATTACAGTCTGTCTATTCCAGAGAGCTTGCTGTGTGAGGTTAATTGGCCAGGGCTGGCTTTAGGGTTGTGTGACTAGTAATGGCTGCACAGAGGTGCTGCTGTGGTAGGGGCTCCTCAAAGATGTTCCAGGGGGCTCCTTCCCTAGATCTCTGGATCTTCTGAACCCCCACCCCACACACACACACCTCATCCCCTGGTACACGAGATGCCATTCCTCCCACCTGCACAGGACACCACAAGGTCTATGGCTGGCCCTGTAAGTAACTTGCTCAAAGCACCATCACTGCAGATGTATACATTATTGCATACCTGAAGTTGTAAGGCTGAATCAGAATCTTCATATATACGCCTTGCCACACCTCCATTTTCCAAAGCCATCTTCTCCAAGAATTTGTAGTCCACATCAAAGCCAAAGCCCAGGCAGTACAGTGTATACTTCTCCTTAATTGCTTTTTTTATATTTTGCTGTATAGATTTAACATCTGTAATACCTGTTTATTAAAATATAATCTACTTATTACATATTACAAGTGGGACATCCTAAGCACATTATATCCAGTACATTACAATATATGGAAGGAATTATCACATGGTAACACAGTAACATAGCAGATGATGGCAGAAAAAGACCAATTGGCCCATTCAGTCTGCCCAATTATTTCTGTCCACACTGCCAAGGAAATATTTCAGCTGCTAGACACAGAGTGTGACAGCTTATAAGATATCACTCCTTATCAGAAATAGTTTGGGGGCAGATTAGCATGCAAGATAAACTATTTAATTCACACCTAGCACTCCTCCCTTCCATGTTTAACCACAAGCCTCCACAATAAACCAAAATCGCCACCAACACAAGCATGGCTATTGCCCTAACCTCTGGCTTTCGAAGTCTCAATGGATTTTTCTGACAGTGCCCCACCATTACCAACTTGCTGCACTGACTCACTCAACACAAGGCATGCCTGGCCTGTCAGGCAGACCCAGTTCCATGAGGCCCTGTGATTCTGCTGGGACTCCTAGTTATTACTGTATTTTCAACCTGTTAGATACAACCATCTGCAAGCTGGTTTTGTTGGTACTGTCAGTCTACCTCTTTACTATAAAACAAAAGCAGACAAATTCATGGCAGATAGGTCTTGCCATTTTATCTAATCTGCTCATTTCTATACCTGGGAATTTTTTTATTTTTAGTCACTCTAACATGTCACCCGCCTAGCATGATCTCATTATAGGTGAGCTACAAATCTGGAAATAAATAAACATTCTCATAAAAACATAAAAATACGCAATGCTGGGTCAGACCAAGGTTCACCGAGTCCAGCAATCCTATCTCCAATAGTGCCAGCCCCAGTCACAAGTACCCAGCAGATCCCCAATAGCTGATCTATGTCTTGCATCTCACTCCCAGGGATAAGCGCTGACTATCCCAAAGTCTACCTGGCTAACAACTGTTTACAGACTTTTCTTTCAGAAACTTGCCCAGTCCTCTTTTGAACCCCACTGTGTTAGTGGCCTTGACCATGTCCTCTGCAACAGATTCCATAACTTGCTTGTGCGCTGAGTGAAAAAAAATACTTCCTATGATTTGTTTTAAATCTGCCAGTTACTAGTTTCTTGGAGTGTTCCCTAGTCCTAAGTTGCTTGAAATGGTAAATAACTATTCTTATTTAACTGTTCCACCCCACTCATGATTTTATAAATTTCAATTATATCCTCTCTCACTCATCTTTTTGCCAAGCTAAAGTGCCCTAATCTGTTTAGCCTTTCTCCATAAGGGAACTTTCCCACCCCCTTTATCAGTTTGGTTACCCTTCTCGGTACCTTTTCTGTCTGCTCTGTCTTTTTTGAGATGGGGTGACAAGGGCGGCACATAATACTCAGTCGTACCATACAAAGGCATTATGAAATTCTCACTTTTGTTCTCTATTCCTTTCCAACATTCTATTTGCCTTTTTGACCACCACCACCACCACAAACTGAGCCATAGATTTCAAGGTCAAGTCCACAAAGACTCTGAGGACCTTTTCCCGGGTGGTGACTGCTACATGGAAATAATCCAAAAAGCAAAGAAGGAGCGCTACTGCACGCAATCAATCAAATCAAACAAACGAATGTGCAGAAGAATTCAATGTCCACACATGATTTGAAATAAGAAGAATTATTATTTTAAAATGGCAAACTCCAGTGTTGTACAATGCAAAGGGGGACCCCTTCTTGAACCTTTCCATTGTACAACACTGTGGAGTTTGCCATTTTAAAATAATTCTTCTTATTTCAAATCATGTGTGGACATTGAATTCTTCTGCACATTCGTTTGTTTGATTTAACTGCTACATGGAACCAGCATCATATACCTGTACGTGGGATCATTTTTCCCTATGTGAATTACTTTGAACTAGTCCTCATTAAATTGCACTGCCATTTAAATACTCAGTCATAGTCTCACAAGGTCCCTCTGCAGTTCCTCATAATCTGCTGCTGTTTTAATTACTTGAAACAATTTTGTGTCATCTGCAAATCTGTTCACTTCACTCATTGTTCTTTTCTCCAGATCATTTATGAATATGGTAAATAATAGCACACATCCCAGTACAGACTCCTGGGGCGCTCCACTCACAACTTGTTTCCATTTAGTCCTACTCTGTGTTTCTTGTCCTTTATCCAGTTACCAATCTACAATAGGACATTACTTCTGATCCCATGACCTTCCAATTTCCTGAAGAGCGTCTCATGAGGGACTTTGTCAAATGCCTTCTGAAAAATCCAAATGCACTATAGTAACCCCTTTGCAAAAACCGTGCTGACTGTCCCCTGTTAAACCATGTCTATCTATGTACCATTCTGCCTGGCACCAATGTCAAGCTCACCAGTCTATAGTTTCCCGGATCACCCATGGGATCCTTTTTAAAAATTGACATCACATTAGCCACACTCCAGTCTTCAGGTAAAGTAACTGTTTTAAATGACATGGTGCAAATCACCAGATACAGGTCTACAATTTCAGGTTTGAGTTCTTTCTGAATTCTGGGGTGAGTACCATCCAGTCCCAGTGATTTGATGTTCTTTAGTCTGTCAGTCTAATTTATTATTTTTCCACCAATGATTTCATTTAGTCACTCAGAGTCGTCACCATCAAAAAATGTTTCCAATGTGGGTATGACCCTGACATCCTCCTCGGTAAAGGCAGAAGCAAAGATTTCATGTAGTTTTTCTGTTATTTCCTTGTATTCCTTGACCATGTCTTTTACCCCTTGGTCATCTAGTGGCCCGATTAATTCCCTCATATGCTTTTCACTTCAAATGTACTTGAAAAATATTTAATTACTTGTGTTTACCTCTGTGACAAGCTTCATTTCAAATTCTCTGAGCCTGCTTAATTACTTTTTTATTTCTAACTTACCAGTGCTTATGCTCTTCTCTATTATCCTCATTTGGGTCTGCTTTCCATTTTCTTTGGCTTTAATTGTCTTTCACCTCATTATTAAACCATGCAGGCTGTTTGGTTTTCCTTCAACTGTCTTAATGCATGAAATATATTTCTTCTGGGCCTCAAAGATTTATTTATTTATTTTTATTTAGCATTTTTTATATACCGAGGTATAGCAGGGTTGCCTTCACTCCGGTTTACATACAAAACAACTTGTTACATTGAACAATATTTGAAATTTAAAAATTAACAATAATGAGAGATGGCATAAACTAGGAGAATGAACAGAACAAGATAAACACAGGGTAAGTACACTGAATAGATGAACAGAGATATCTGAGTACATCGTAAAAAGGAGGCATCTGGTAATTTTAAACAATGTACATGTTTTCTGAACGTTTTTAAACTTGTGTGAATGGCTCATTTTCCTGGATGAAAAGTCCATAATTCATTATTAAGGTAGAGTTGCAGAAATCCACTGCTTATTCCTGGGATAAGCAGCTTGGAATCTATCTACCCCTTGGGATCCTGCCAGGTACTTGTGACCTGGCTTGGCCACTGTTGGAAACAGGATACTGGGCTTAATGGACCTTTGCTCTGACCAGTATGGTAAGTTTTATGTTTTTATGTTCTTAAATTTCCTCATTTTATAATAGTCTTCCTTTTTATAGTTAAATACTACTGCAGTAGTTTTCCTTAGTATTTAGCCTCCATTGATTATGTCTAATTTAATTACATTATGATCACTACTGCCAAGAGGATCCACCACCTTTATCTCTTGTACCAGGTCCTCTGTTATACTGAAAACTAGATTTAATAGAGTTCCCTTTGTCTTTGGCTCCTTGACCAATTACTGTGTGAACAGTCGTTGATGGCATCTAGGAACTTTACCTCCCTTGCAATCCTGATGTGACATTTACCCAATCAATATGCAGATAATTGAAGTCTCCTATTATTATTGCATTGTCCATTTTACTAGCCAGTCTGATCTAATAGCATTTTACAATTTGTTTCCTCATTCTGGACAGACGGGAGGTAAAATATCTCCACTGCTACAATCTTCCCTTTTATCCTTGGAATTTCTATCCTATCCATAATGATTCCAGAGTACAGTTTATTTCTTTTATCATGCTTGACTCTGCTGTCCTTAACATATAGAGCCACCCCCTCTACCAGTTTTATCTGTTCTGTCACATTGATATACTTTGTACCCTGGAATCACAGTATCACACTGCTTATCCTTCTTCCTCGAGGCTCTGAGATGATTATTATGTCTATATCTTCCTTTAGTGCCATATATTCTAACTCTTCTGTCTTATTTTACCTGCATTTCTAATTCTTCAGTCTTATTTTTCTGGCATTTGCATACAGACATTTTAAAGTAGGTTTGTTTGTGTTTGTTTATTTATGTACCCACAAACTGCTTATCAGATAACACAGGAAATTTGAAGTCATTGTTATCTGTGTTCTCTGTATTTAAATATATCTGGGCTTTTTCAATTTTTACAACCACTTTTCTGTTGGGACATTCTTACTTGGTTTGCCAGTATCCTTTGAAGATACCTCCCTCTGAACCGTGGGATGCTGAGTGACTTTTGATTTTCTCCATGTTCTAGTTTAATTTCCCCATGCTCTCCTTAAGAACATAAGAACATGCCATGCTGGGTCAGACCAAGGGTCCATCAAGCCCAGCATCCTGTTTCCAACAGTGGCCAATCCAGGCCATGAGAACCTGGCAAGTACCTTTTTTTTAAAAGCTAATGCCAGCAGCCAGGTTCCACTCTGGTTAAGGTTAAGGTGGAGCCCATCATGTCTTTATAGGCTCCCCCTTCCTCAGGATTTTCCCCCATTGCTAATAAATCTAATCATATGTTCACTGTCACACAGATACAGCCTTATTCTCCTACATACACTCTTGTTCACTCACACACCTGCTCACTTACACTCCTTTCATTCTTTCACACACACACACACACACACACACAATTGCACTCTCACAGACATGCTTATTCACTTCTCTCCCTCTTCCACACACACACACACACACACACACACACTCACTCACCACTCCCATACACATTCATGCCTGCTAAATTCTTTAAAATTTCCAGAGTCTCCAGCCTAGATTCAGAGAGTTCTCAGTTATGTCCATTTCTTTGCCAGCTCATTTGCCAGCTTTACTTTCCTGTTCCCACTAATAAGGATCTTTTGTGCTTGTCCCAGGCCATCTGAATTCCAACAGTTTTATACCTCTTAAGCTCTCGCTGGATTCAAAGCTACCTATAGATCGATATTCAAAGTTTTGTTTTTTGTTTTTTTTTGTGTGAAGCATGTGGCAGCATTTGGCAGTTTCAGTTTATTTGGGCAGTGCTGATGTTTTCAGCACTTCCTGGACAAAGTTAACCAGGGAAATATAGTCAGAAAAATACTCAGATAACTTTATCTGGATAATTTTACCAGGGTATATTCAGTGGAATGCTTATCTGGCTATGTTCTACTGAATATCCAGATAAAGTAATCCAGGTATCTTCATCTGGGTAACTTTCCTGCTCAGTGGCCTGCTGAATATTGAGCTTTTTGTCAATTGCTGAAGAACTCAGAGGCTAATACTCAAATGCCTGCTGAGAGGTAGGGAACCTGCTAATTTTAGGAAAACGTTCACCTGAAACTAACCAACTAGGATTCAGCTGAGCATTTGCATAAATCTAACTGGTCAAAAATTGCCAGCAATCTCAGGGTGATTGCAACACAAATGTTCCCAGGTATGAATTCTGCCCCCTTTTTATTTTTTAAAGAACTTTCCTGAGCTCCATGATCATGTTCATTAGTGATGGCAGAGCTTCTTTTTTAAAATCCACTAGTGAATTTAGGGCTTTTGGAAGATGCTGGGCTGACAAAGCTGGAAACTGACTTCCTCCATTTATTCATGCAACAGATGCAGAGAGGATTTGGACAGCCCCATTTTCTTGCTTTTGGGAATGCAGAATTTGAATGCTTCATGATAGTTGTCTGACAAGAGCTGCTGTACTGAAGCGATGTGACATAGGCTGGGTCGGGAATAAAAATGGCTCTTCTCTGTACAGCTTCATTTTTCTAAGGCTTGAGTGTGCAGTTAGAGAGGAAGGCAGTTCCCTCGCTTCAAGCAGAATTTCTAGTTCTACAGAACAGAAAACTGGTGCATTCCGCAGTAAAGGTTTACGAATATTCTGAGACATGAGGTAGGACTCCAGAATCCCCTTGAAATGTATCTGCTCACATCCCTCTTCTAAAATGTTGCAGGACTGCACTCAACACTGTCGGTCCCAAGAAAATGAGCAGATGTATTGCTATATATAGTTTTTTTTGTCCATCTGTCTATATATGTTGACCAGAAAATCCAGAAGAGACCAGCTCAGTTTCATACAAAGGTGCTCCATAAATCAAAATGACGTTGGCTGATGGATATTATGACATTGCCCAAAGGTTTAAAGTCATAGGTAAGTTTCAGACTTACTAAATAAGAATCTGAAATATTGAACTAAAATGTAGGATATCAGTAAAATGAATGCTAAGAAACTTACCACTGGTAGGCTGACCATCTGTTAACAAAATAATCATGGACACACTTCTTTCCGGTAGCTTTTCATCCTGATTGGCTTGATTTAGCATGCTTACTGCCATCTGTAATGCTTCATTGATATCTGTTCCTGCAAAAAACATTACAATATGGAGGGTAAATATTACAGTATACTGCAGTTATATAGTTTTACAGTGAAGATTGATGAAATTATTTCTGTGGGCAGCGTGGAAGCATCTCTATGTAAAGTAATGACGTTGCCTTAACCTGTTCACAGATTATCTCAACATATTAATAGCGACTGGCCTCTTGAATTCTGCTCACCCTGAAATTAGCAAAGGGAATGGGGAAAGGGAAGCCAGGGCTTGCAGACTTTCTCTCTTCTTCCTCCACCTCCTCTCCCCAGTAACCAGGCCTGGATTTGCCAATAGGCACACTAGGCCTGTGCCTAGGATGGAAAAAATCTTAGGGGGCAGCGGGCCAGCGGAAGATTTGCTGCCTCCTAGGTGTACCGAATCAGCAGAAAAAAAGTTCTTTTGTTTCCTGCTCCAGCCCCTTTCCTGGCCCTGCAGAGAGCAGGAGGGAGGGGGTGTGGCTGGAAGGGACAGAAGAAAGAAACTGCTGTACTCCCCCATTCCAACCCTGTCATTCAGGCCACATGAAGGAAGCCCCATGTGAGCCTGGAGCAGGCAGAGCACAGCAAAGAAGGCTATGCCTTAGACCTTTTGCTCTGTTGTCCTTGTCCCAGTAGTGGGCGCAAGGGGAGGGGGGAAGGTGAAGCATAACACCAATAGAGCCTAGGGGTGGTGAATCCTAAATCCGTCACTGCCAGTAACAACTTTCTTTTGCTGTCTCTGGTTGGATTATCTGGCTCACCGTCTTTCTGCCCTTGTCTCTGGTTCTTTTTTTGTTTTCTGCCTCTTTGATGTCTTCCTTCCTTTTTTATTTTGTTTCATTTCTCTCTTTTCCTTCTTTGTCTCTTTCCTTCAGCAGAAGATTCTTTAATACTATCTCTTTCTTCTTTTTCTGTTCCTTTCTCCTGTCTTTTTCTTTTTTTTGTCTCCTCTACCGATTCATCCTACCTCCCTCCTTTCACCGTTACTCCTCTTCTTTCTCCTGCACGCTTTCCTCCATTCCTCATCTCCTTCCTCCTACATTAGCTGCCTGGAATCCCCCCACCCAAAACCAAGGGTCCTCTGTTTCTCTATCTCCTGCTATCCCTTGACCTTGCTCTCTTACCCTTTTCTCTTTCTCCTCTCCATTCCCCCACCTTTTCAATCTTCTCCCTCTTGCTCTCATCTTCACCTAATTCAATCCTATCCCCTCCTTTCTCCCTCCCTCATTTTGATCTCCCATCTCTCTTCCAATTCTTGCCCCCATCTCTTCACATTTTTACTCTCGGCCAATGGTTAGACACAGGTTTTGGACTCGTATCCGCACCCCTTATTCTATGAGGCTTAGCGCATCCAAAACACGCATCCAACCCCCCAGAGCAGGCATTAATTTCTGAGAAGCCCAAAAACTGTACAGAAAAGCAGTACAGAAAAGCAGAAAATATTGATTTTCTGTACTTCCTCAGACTTAATATCATGGTGATATTAAGTCAGAGGAACAAAAAGGAGGACATCCTTTAAAAAAAACAAAACAAAACATTAAAATAAAGAAATATGTCGGTGGTCAGGCTAGGAAAATGGATGTTCAATTTTATGAGCGTCCCTTTTCCTAACCTGTGCACTCTTTAATTGAGCGTCCCTTTTCCTAACTGGCTGACAGCCGACCTCTCCTGGGTGCCCACTGCCGAGGAGGCACTAGGGGCGCACAATTTCCCCTAGCTCCTCCTTTTTATCGCGGCACCCAATTTAAATATTAAATTGGACACCCCGGAGAGGTTGATCGGCACGTGTTGGGAGAGCAGGCACTCAATCTTGAGCACCAGTTTTCCCCACCCTGATATTGCACCAGCCTAAACACACACTCTCTTACTCTCTCCTCTTACTATCCCTCCAAGCACTAATTCTGCTGTCTCCACTGACTGCCTCCCCACACTCACTCCTGCTTACTTCTCTTATTACCCCCACACAATCTCTTGCTTTCTCCTCTTTCTCATGCTCTTGATCTCTCTCACTCAAAGTCATGCACAACTTCTCTTGTTCTCTCCTCTCTATGCTTCCCTTCTCTCTCCTCACTTACACTCTTGCCGTCTCTTCTCCCTCTCCTTTACCCTGGTCCATTCAGGAGATGAGAAAGAACATCCCCATCTCTTGCTGCTGATTAGGTTTTAGCCATCAGAATCAACCAATAAGAGATGGGAGATGGAGACTTGGCTGCAGCAGCAAGCCGAGAACTTCTCTGTGGCTCCTGCCTTGGCCTCCATCTTTAGTGCCTGCCTCCTGCTCATCCTACATAGAGGCAGATGCTCCTAGGGTGAGAAGGGGAGATGATCTCTAGGACCCAGAGATCATGGCTGCTCTCCTGGAAACCCGGAGTCAGGTTTGTAAACCCAAAGTTTCCAAGTCATGCCTGGAGAGCTCCTAGTATGGGTATTAGCAGCATTTAAGCAACTTCAGTCATCTGCCACCCTCTTTGTCCCATCTTTTATGTTTTTCTCTTTTCCTTTTTGTGTGTCTCTTCTCTTCTACAGCTCTCTCCCCTTTTCCTAATAGAGACTGGAGTAGGGTGACGGGTGAGAGGCTGGTGACTACTGAAAGACTGATTGACTACTGAGAGAGATTGGTGTGGAGGGAGAGAGAGTGATTGGGGCATGACTGGTGAGAGAGAGAAACACATACACACAGGTTGGGGGTGACTGGTGAGATAGAGTCAGAGACTGGAGTGGGGGTGACTAGTGAGAGAGAGACTTGGGTTGTGTAACTGGGGAGAGAGAGAGAGAGAGAGAGTGAGAGCTGTATGATGGGGGACTGACCATACTGGTGAGAGAGAGAGGTGTAGGGATGACTGATGGTGAGAGAGGGTTACTGATGTAGGGGTGACGAGTGACAGGCTGGAGTGGGGGCTGAATGGTAAGCGAGAAAGATTGACTAGTTTGGGGATGACTAAAACAATTTACTCAATTTAACAAAAGGCTGAAGGGAGGTAGTGCTTCACTGTTTATTATAAGTATCAATGTATATGATCATAGTTAGTGTGCACTAAGTTCTGTTAGTGAGCATTAATGCAATTTAGTGCATACTGTATTACTAACCCCAAAATTAGGGAAAAAGCAAAAAGAACCTAAAGAATCATTTTAAAAATGAAATTGAGCAAAAACTGACACTAAACAAAAACACAAAAATAACCCACTGCACACCCTAGTTATCGAGATACGTTTGGTCATGCCACAAGGCAGTCTTGAAGTAATACAGATAAACTTATCTGGATAACTTTGATTTAGCCAGGTATATTCAGCAGCACAACCTTGCCATTGAAAATCATATCTAAGTTATCCAGTTAAGTTTATCTGTAATACTTAGCTTAGCCGGGTTGTCTGCCCCTAAATGTAGGAAAATTTCAGCTGAAAACATAGGGACCAAGCTCAGTTCAAAATATTCCTAAATTTAGGTATCTAAACTTAGGTTCCTAAATGAAGCACTGAACATTTTTTGGGAAATTCACCTCCTAAGTGTTTGTTTTTTTAAACAGACTACAGTATAAATAATGCTACAAACTGACACCATACAAGATTTGGACAAATTCCTAGAGGAGAGGTCCATTAATGATTGCTAAGCAGATAGGTTTGAGTGTCTCTTCCTCAGGTCTGGTGCCACCGGGTGTGCAAACCATGGAATTGCACAGGGTGGCACACCCGTGGGGTGGCATTGGAAGCAGGGAGAGGCCCATATTGCCACTAGTGGACCCGATCACACCAGTGGTGCAAGAATTGGAGGCCTGTGATTCTACCGGTGGGATCGTCTCCACCGGCAGCAGAAGAAGCAGGAGGCCCATAGTGCTACCGGTAGACACAATCCCACCAGCGGCGAAAAAGCAGGAGGCTCGTGGTGCTGCCAGTGGACTCAATCCCACCGTGGCAGAAGAAGCAGAAGGCCACAGTAGAAGAGGAAGCCCGTCCAGCAACTCCTCCTCATATGCTCACTCCACGGTATTCAACACTCGCGGTGCTACCACTTCCTGTATTCTCATCTTGCGATGCATGAGATGAGAATACAAGAAGTGCTAGCACCGCGAGTATTAAATAACCTCAGGGCCAGCACATGAAGAGGAGCAGCAGAATGGCTGCTCTCCACAAAGAAGAATGTACAGGCTAGCAGCAGCAGCAGCAGCAGCAGAGGAGGAATGACCCATGGACCCTGACTTCCTGGGTTGCACATATGTGTGTTTGTGAATGGGAGCCTGCCTGGGATCGGTGTGTGTGTGTGTGTGACTGGGAGCCTGCCTGGGATCGGTGTGTGTGTGACTGGGAGCATGCCTGGGATGGGTGGTGGTGTAAACGTTTGTGCGCACATGCATGCATGGGAGCCTTCTTGGGATGGGCAGGGAGTGTGTATGTGAGAATGGGAGCCTGAATGGGATTTGGGTGGATGTGAATGGGAGCCTGTCTAGGATGTGTGTGTATAAATGGGAGCTTGTCTGAGGTGTGGGTGTGTGAGAGAATTGGAGCATGCCTGGGTTGTGAGTGTGTGTGTGTGTGTGTGTTTGTGTGTATAAGAGAGAGAGAATGGGTGCTGCTGGTGGATTTCAACCTGCCAGCAGCTGAAATGAATATGAGGCCTGTCGCTGCTGGTAGATCCCAACCAAAGAAGAGCTGGAGATGCCTGCGGGTTTGTTTGAGAGGGAGCATATGTGTGTATGAACTTGTGTGTGTGTGTGTGTGTATATAGGAAAGAGAGGAGAAAATGTGTGCATTCCACTCCCATTAATCCATGACAATCTCAGGGTGACTGGAAATCAAACGTTCCCAGATATGGAGAGCATCAATTTTAAAATCCTTTTTAGTTTTATTTTTCAGGTGTTATTTGATGTGTCTGCTGTTTGAAATATTTTATTGGTCTGAAATATTTTATTGGTCTGGAACATTTGAAAAAAATTGTATATGAATTTTTAATTATTGATCTTTTATTCATCAGCTTTTTAAAAAAATAATATTATTACTATGTTTTTAGTATTATGATTATGTATTTATTTTCTTTCTTGAATTTATTGTTTGATGTTTGAAGAATGGTGTTGGTTCTGTTTTTTCATTGTTGCACTGCATAGAGTGTCTGGCTTCTTGCAGTTTCCAGTTCAATTTTTGTCTGCACGTTTATATTTCTACTTTATGGTTGCTCTAGTCTGTGTTTGGTGAGGGTCTGTTTATGTTCTGCATGTGTGAAGTGAGGCATTTTCCTAATTGGATGTGTATTACCGTGTTTCCCCGAAAATAAGACATCCCCCAAAAATAAGACCTAGTAGGGATTTAGCCGAATTCTTAAATATAAGACCTCCCCCGAAAGTAAGACATCCCTTGTAAACAGGGGCGGATTGACCTATCGGGGGATCAGGCTTCCCCCGGTGGGCCGGTCAATCCTGTGACGTCATTTTTTATTTATTTATTTATTTTTTTAAAATAAAGTTTCCAAAGTATTAGGGGCAGATGCGAGCAGTGGTATCCGGAGGGGAGCCGATGCGCCCGGGCGCAAGGAGGCTCATGCGGCCGCTGAGCCTCCTTGCCCGAAGAAAAAGATCGCGTTCAAATGCACTGATGCTCTTTCTCCTTCCTGCCTGTGCGGCCCCGGAAGTAAACGTTGCCAGAGCCGCATGGGCAGGAAGGAGAAAGAGCATCAGCGCGTGAAGAAGAGGAGCCGCCGCGGGCTGCTGCGAATCCCAAGTCGCAGCGGCCCAAGAAGAGGAAGAGGCCCGGTAGCGAGGAAGAGGCCCGAGAAGTTCAGGGCCGCTGCAGAGCCCATCCTGCAGCGACCCGCGAAGAGGAGGCCTGCAGTGGTATCCGGAGGGGAGCCGATGCGCCCGGGCGCAAGGAGGCTCATGCGGCCACTGAGCCTCCTTGCCTGAAGAAAAAGATTGCGTGCAAACGCACTGATGCTCTTCCTCCTTTCTGCCTGTGCGGCCCGGAAGTAAACGTTGCCGGAGCCGCATGGGCAGGAAGCAGAAAGAGCATCAGCGCGTGAAGAAGAGGAGCCGCCGCGGGCTGCTGCGAATCCCAAGTCGCAGCGGCCCAAGAAGAGGAAGAGGCCCGAGAAGTTCAGGGCCGCTGCAGAGCCGATCCTGCGGCGACCCGCGAAGAGGAGGCCCAGAGGTGAGAGAGAGGCTGAGGGTCTGTAGAGGGTGCGTGCGTGTATGAGATGAGTTGAGAGATTGTGTGTGAGAGTGAGGATCTGAATGTTTGCAGAGGCAGCATGTGAGAGCCTCTGTGTGTGTGTGTGAGAGAGACAGCGTGTGACGGTGAGAGCCTATGCTTGAGCAAGACAGCATGTGGGAGTGAGAGAGAGCCTGTGTGTGTGAGCGTCAGACAGCATGAGCCAGTGAGAGACTGTGTGTGTGTGAGAGAAATGCATGTGAGAATGAGAACCTGACTGTGTTTGAGGGAAGAAGACGGAGAGAAAAGAAATACGGAAGAAAAAAGGACAATATAAAAGGAATTGGCAAAAAAATAAGAAAGGGAAGGTGGAAAAAAAAAAAGCCTGTGACCAACCGATTAGAAAACTAACATCAGCCAGCAAAGGTAAAAAAAAAAATAAAAATTACTTTTTAGTGATTGGCACATGTGATCTTTGGGAATGTGCAAGAATAGCACTTTCTCTATGCAGATCTCACAATGTACGAGATCAGCATGGAGGAAGTGGAAGCCCACGGGGCCTGCACAGAGGAGGCAGCAGAATGGGCTTCAGTGTCAGTAGCAGCAATCGGCGCCTCCCCAATAGCCAAGTGGCAGCAGTGACAGTGGCAGCAAGATTACAGACATCTGGGGATGGTGGCAGTACCAGTCGGGGGACCCCTTCCAAGCAGTGTGCAGAGGTTCAAAAGCAGCAGAGTCAGCCCAAGCTGACTACCATGAATGCTGCACACTCTTACCTCTCTCTGACAGCACACTGGTGAGGCATGGCTGACGCAGGGGCAGCCAGCAGCTCAACGGTATTAGACATCCCCTGAAAATAAGGCCTAGTGCATCTTTGGTACCAAAAATTAATATAAGACACTGTCTTATTTTCGGGGAAACAGGGTAGTATATTTGGGCTTTCAGAGGGTCAAGCCCAAACCCAACACACATCACAATAGGCCTAATACCAAGTGTCTTTTTTGCAGGGATATCTGGTTGGCATCATAGCAGTGCATATCAATATAATGGAGGTGATATTTTTACTTCAGAATACTGTACTTTGATATTTTTAATGTAAAATATAAATGCATAAATCTTAACTGGGTGTTGGAATGGGGCGGGGGCGTTCTGCAAGGATATAAGTTTCGCCTAGGGCATCTAATACCCTTGCACCAGCCATGGGTTTGGTGGAGGGGGATGTGTGTCAGTTTTTAAAGTTTGCATCTCTGAAGGGAGCTGGGCATTTTTTTTGGGTGGGCCTGGGACAGAGAATGAATGAATGAGGGAGGGGGGCAGCACAGTAACTGTTCATACAGGGCAACAAAAATGCTAGCAACGGCCCTGCTCTTCCTTGTACTTCTAGGAGTGAGCAGCATGGAATGGCCTTTCCTATTAGGATCTGAAAGGCACTTCCTTGAGATCCAGACTGGCCACTGTCAGAGAAAGGACTCTGGGTTTGATGGACTGATTGGTCTGACCCAGCATGGCACTTCTTATGTTCTTAATTATGAGAATGCATTTCAAAACAATAGACTCTTCATCCAGCTAATATTAAAATGCTGCTTTAAAAGGCTAGAAGAGGCTAACTAAGCTTTCCTGCCCATCCCTTCTCTAGATGTCCTAAATGCATGCAATGCAGTTACGTAATATTTTGTTTTACCTCCCTGAGCAGGAATCGTTGCGACATAACCTTTTGCACTGTTCACATTTTCTTCAGTTGCTGGAAGCAACGATTCCTTCCATGCAGATGTTGAAGAACTAAAGATGACAAAATTGAACTGATCTTCTGGATTTATATCATCTAAAATCTTGATAAGGGCCTCTCTTGTCTGTTTGAAGAAAAAAAAAAAGTTAAGTTTCCCTCTTGTGCTTTAATGGTTGAATTAAAAAAAAAACACAAACAGTACTGTAGTCCATCTGGACATATCAAGGCAAATTGGGATAGGAATGGAAGTGAGGTGTGGTAAAAAAAAAAAAAACAACAGAAAAAAAAAACCCCTAAACTGGACTTGTATGTGAGACACAATAAAATGGGCACATACAGTAAGATGACAGCCTTGCTTTTGCTGTTTCCTCATTGGCAGCAGGGATGAGTTCCTGCCATGGTCTAGCAACAGAAGGATCTTTTATCATGGCCTGGAACAGTGGTCCCCAAACCTGTCCTGGAGGGCCACCAGCCAGTCGGGTTTTTTGGGATATCCTCAATAATATGTATGAGAGAAAATTTACATGTCATGGAGGCAGTGCAGGCAAATTTTCTCTCATGCATATTCATTGAGGATATCCCAAAAACCCGACTGGCTGGTGGCCCTCCAGGACAGGTTTGGGGACCACTGGCCTGGAAAATTGCATCTCTCGCTCTTTGACCGCCTGGCTCCCAAGTCTTCTTCCTGGGTAAGAACTGAAGCCCAGGACCAGTAAAATAATTACTAGGGATGTGCATCCATTTGAAATGAATGGGTAAAATGCAATGAATAAGAGCAGTTTTGTTTCATTTGTGGACCCCAAAGTGAATGGAGGAAGCCCATGAACTTAAAAAAAATTGTTTTCCTTCATTTGTTTCCCATTCAAGTATACGGCACATTGGAAACAGCCGCAGTGAGAACGCTGCAGTGAGACTGGCAAATATAGCAACCAACCATTGCCTGCATGAGGCATCTCCCGCCAAGCTAGAGCCGAGGCGGGAGATGTAAGCAAGAAGACAGGATGTGGTAGAGGGAGCAGAACCAAGTTCCACCCCAACTCCACGTCAAGCTCCACCCACATTCCCATTGCCAATTTTTTTTCTTTAAATTTAGGGGTCGACATTCAAAACTGGCCAGTTAAATAACTTGGCTGGCTAGAACTTATCCAGCAAAGTGATGATGTATGTTCAGAGGCACAGCTATGTCGCTGTCTATTCGCGTATAACTGAGTGCTTAGCTGGATAAGTCTGACAGGCTAAGGTTAGACCTGCACTGTGGCACGTCTAGCTTAGCTGTACAACTTTATGTGGCTAAGTTCGAATATCAGCAGCTAGCTGCATAAGTTGTACGGCTAACTTGCTCTGCCCACTGCCCGCCCACGACTTATGCGGCTTAACTTATAGGGTTTAAGTGGCGGCCATTGAACATGGGCGCACATTCAGCGACCGCTTCTTAACTGCATAAGTCCAGTTTATCTGGGCTGCATGTGCTTTGAAATTGACCTCTTATTTATTTATTTATTTATGTATTTATTTAGCCGTGCTTGTAACCCACTTCCTCCATACAGTTTTTTTACATTCATAATACATAGAACACCACACCATTAAATTATTTGATTTATATTCCACTGTTCAGTAATATTCTACCTTACATACATTCTTTGCATAATTCAGAGTATAACACATTCCCAGAACAATTAAATGCATGATGCTAGAAAAATCAGACCTAGTGGTAAAGGCGAAAATGACATAAACAGCATTCCTTGTAGCATTCCTAAATCAACTAGCCTGTATTGCATGGAGAGAAGATCATCAAGTACCAAGAGTGAGGGCGGTTACATTACAAGGCACCCTCCCCCGCAAGAAAAATGACAAAGGCTTGGCCGTTGAGCCTTTATCTTTTTTATTGTGGAAGGTGGGTAGGTGTGGAAGCAGAAGGGAGAGAGAACAACAGGAGGAGGCGTGGAAGCAAGGAGAAGAGAGCTAGAGGAGGGGTTAGCGGCAGGGAGAAGAGAGGAGGGAGGCCAAAGGAAAAGGAGGGGTGATGGGGCAAGAGGTGAGAGCAAAAGAGAATGGAGGTGGAGGAGAGCTACGGGATGCTGAAGGGGGAAGAGGGGATAAGAGGGTGATAGGGAGAGAGAAGGAGTGGGGCTAGGGAGAGAGGTGGCATACTGAAGGAGAAGGGACCTGAGGATATAGGTGGGATGCTGAAGAGGAGGCAGGAGAGAGAAGAGAGGTCTGCCTCCAAGAAGAAGAGAGGCTCTGGGGTCCCAACATAATACAATACTTTGTTGGGCCTGCCGAGCCTTTGCTGTTTTGTTTTGTTTTTTTTTGTGGGAGGTAAGGGTTGTAATCTGGGTACGGGTACAGGTGGGGCAGAGATAAGAGTGGGGGCAGGAGAGAGAAAAAGAGCAAGAGGAGGGGTGAGAACAGGAAAAGGAGAAGAAGGGAGGCTGAAGGGAGAAGATTGATAATGAGGCAGGCCAAAGCGAGCAAGGGTGGAGAGAGAGACAAGGGCTGATGGGAGGGGCTGAAGGGAGAAGTGGATGGAGGACAGAGGTGGGATGCTGGGGGTTGGGAGGGAGAGGTGGAATGGGAGAGGGAGAGAGAGGTGGAATGCTGGGTGGGGGGAGAGAGAGACCTGACCCTCTCTCCCCTTGGTTCTTTCTCCCCCCCCCCCAAACCCCAGTTTCTTCCCTCCCTCCCCTCCGAATAAATCCTAGGTTCTTCCTTCCCCACAAAACCTTCAATTTCCCCAGATCACTTCCTCTCCTTCCACAAACACCCTCACTATCCCCAGTTCACAACCTCCCCTCCCAGGGGCAGCTCAAGGCAATCTGCTGCCTGAGATGAGGGATGAGATGGTGTTCCTCCCCACCTGCCCCACCCAGTGTAAATATTACACTGGGTCCCAGAATACCAATACACCACCTATCGGGGAAACAAAACAAACCCAATTCCTCTAGATCCCTACACAGACACTACAAGCTAGCAGAATCTCTCATCTTGGTCACATGCACAGAGCAGAGACAGATTCTCACCAAATACAGAATAAAGGATCACAAATTAGACAAAAACTGAAATGGAAACCCTAAGAAGCCAGACTCTGTGTGTAACAATGGAGAAACAGAACCACTATTCCTCATAAAAGAAATAAAATCAAGAAACACAAAGCATTAATTATAATAATAAAGCCATACTAATAAAAGAATATTTTAAAACTATTGATAATATAATAACTTCTATTAATTAAAATCATATACCGGTACATTTTTTTTAAATTACCCAAGCACCAATAAAATATTTCAGAACAGCACATATATCAAATAACACCCAATAATTAAAACTAATAAGAATAAAAAAAACAAAACCCTGCTGTCCATACCTGGGAACTCTTGATTTCCAGTCACCCTGAAATTTTTGTGGATTGGGGGGAGCCGCACACACTTCATTCTCTCTCACACACACTTATCCATTTCATTCTTCCATACACTCCCTCACATGCTCTCAGACATGCACTCCCACTCTCTCCCTCATACACATAGTCTCACTCACACTAGCTCTGTCTTATACACATGCAAGCTCTCTCTCTCATATACACATACGGGCTCTCACACACACACACACACACACTCGTTCGCGCTCTCATATATAAATGCAGACTTTCACACAAACAGGTAGGCTTCGCTTTCGCTCATATACATATGCAGGCTCTCTATCTCTTTCTCTTACCAGTGAAGAAACCAGAACTGATTTTTTTTTGGTTGGCTCAAGATTAACATGGGTGGGCAGTACTAGTTGTGCTCTTATCGATAAAAATGCCTGTGCACCTGACAATGGATTTCTAAGTAGTCTGAAACAGCTGTTATGTATCATGAGTGAACTTAAAAATGTTTAACTCACTTACTTCAAGCCCTTACCAACAGTAAAAAATCCTTATTAACATATAAACTTATTTTATATTTATTGCAGTTTAAAAATACACAAGTAGAATATCATATAAAAAGCAAAGAACATATAACAGAAACATCAGATCTAATCATTTAATAAAACACATAACCATATATTCTTTCATGAATCCTCTCTCCAGAAAGGCAGAGATCATCATAACTACAATAAAACAGCCATAATTATAATCATAATCATAAGACTAGGTGCAGAGCAAAATTAGGATGGTTCACATTACAACTGAACATGCAATTGTTTTTTCAAATTCTGGTGTCATCTCAGCAAAACAAACTCCCTCCACTGCCAAATATTTTGTGAAGTAACACAAACACCTGCAAAAAAAAGATATCTAAAACCTTGCCATACCATACAATCACAGCAATATTTCTGTTATGAACTGGAGTAGTTGTCAACCCCTGGTCAAGGTGAGAGCTGACTCCGCCCACAGGGAGGAGCCCTGTGGGCCTCACCGTAGGCAGGCTCGGTTTGATCACACAGCACACCCTAGTGGACAGACTTTATTATGGAGAAAAGGCAGAACCCGCAGAGCGGGAAATAGAGAGACACAGGTCTGGGCAGTAAGGGAATACCCCAATGATGCTGTAGAAGATGGTATCCTGGTTGTTTTGGGATTCCGTGGAGGCGAAAGATGTGGCAAATGAACAATTTGGCTAGTTCTGGGGCTGAAGGAAGGCCAGGTAATGCCACAAAGTTAGCCATCTTTGAAAATATGTCCACGGTGACCCAAATGGTGTTGTTGCCACTGGAGGAAGGAAGATCCACAATGAAATCTATGGCTATGTGTGTCCACGGCTCACTGAGTGCAGGGAGCGGTTGTAGGTGACCCCAAAGGTGGCCCATTGACAGCTTATGACAAGAGCAAGTGGGGCATGATTTTACATATGCTTGAGCGTCCTTCTTCATGGTTGGCCACCAATAGAATTGCCTGAGAGAAGCAAAGGTTCTAGATTGTCCTTGGTGGGCTGCTAGTAAAGAATCGTGCGCCCAGCAGGCGATTTTCCTTCAGAGTTGTTGAGAAACTACCGACTTTCCTGAAGGCACAGTGGCCATGGTGGACAGAAGAACCTTAGTCGGATCTATGATGTGCCGAGGGGCATCTGGAACATCTTCGGTATTGAAGGATTGGGAGAGCGCGTCGGCTCGAGCATTCTTGTTGACTGGATGGTATTTTACCACAAAATTGAACCGAGTAAAAAAGAGGGACCAGCAGGCCTGTTGATGGTTAAACAATTGCGCCTGGTGCAAGTACTCAAGGTTCTTGTGATCAGTATATACTATGATTTGGAGTTGTGCCCCCTCGAGCCAGGGACGCCACTCTTCAAAAGCCAGCTTGATTGCCAGTAATTCCTTCTCCCCGATTGCAAAGTTATGCTCAGCAGGGGAGACGCGTCGGGAAAAGAACAAGCAGGGATACAAGGTGTGATTGGCTGAATGCTGGCTGAGTACTGCTCCAACACTGACGTCAGAGTCGTCAACTTCGACGATGAAGGGTCGTCAAGGATCAAGGTGGCATAAGCATGGTTCACGTAGAAATGCAGCCTTGAGATCCTGGAAGGTGGTCACGGCCTCGGGTGACCACTGAGAGGGGTTGGTTCCCTTACGGGTCATGGCCGTGAGTGGCACCATCAGCGTTGAGTGGTGGTGGATGAATGACCTGTAGTAATTAGTAAAGCCAAGGAATCTGCGAAGGACCTTGAGGCCAGTCGATTGAGGCCAATCATGGATACTTTTAGTTTTTTGTGGATCCATCTGGAACCTCAGCTTGAAAAGAACATTTCTCCAGCTTGGCGTATAACTGGTTCTCTCTAAGGCATTGTGGACGTCCTGGTGGTGACTCTGGAGGTCCTGCGAGAAAACCAGGATATCGTCTAAGTAGACAATGATGCAGTTATAGATCATGTCTCTGAAGACCTCATTCATCATATTCCGAAACACCGCTGGGGCATTGCAGAGGCCAAACGGCATTACCATATACTCAAAGTGGCCGTCACGTGTGTTAAATGCGGTTTTCCATTCGTCGCCCTGACGTTGTTGTGTTTGTGGCATTGTGGACCCTTGGTTGCAATGGAGATGACTCCGCCCATGGGGAGGAGCCCCATGGGGAACCACTCCGATAGGAGACACAGATAGCAGACACAGTATGGATAGAGTCTTTATTGTACTGTTGTGGATAGATGGTGAAGGCAGGAAGGTAAGGCACTGATCCACGAAGTGCCAGTACATTCAACAGGCTCAGATGTATAGTCTCACCCAGATGTTCACGATAGGCGGGAACCCGCAGTGCGGGTAACGCCGCGGCTGGTGGGTGGAGTTGGAGTGCCGGATCGTAGAGGTACTCACAGAATGAAGGCATCTTCCTGGTGGTAGAATGGTGGGACCGAAGGTCCGTGGTGCAGGATATAAAGGTAGATTGGGTACTCATTCCTCGAGGGCCTAAGTCCAAAATGCTGAAAGTAGAATAGAGAGAAAAGACTCCCGAGGAGCAGGTGTCTTAGTTAGTAGGGATGTGAATCGTTTTCTGACGATTTAAAATATCGTCCGATATATTTTAAATCATCAAAAATCGTTAGAGGCGATATACACTAGGAATTCCCCCGATTTATCATCAAAAATCGAAAACCGGGGGAAGGGGGAGGGGAAGGGGGAGGGCGGGAAAACCGGCACACTAAAACAACCCTAAAACCCACCCCGACCCTTTAAAATAAATCCCCACCCTCCCGAACCCCCCCCCCAAATGTCTTAAATTACCTGGGGTCCAGTGGGGGGGGGTCCCGCTGTGATCTTCCACTCTCGGGCCACGGGTGCGTTAAAAGAAATGGCGCCGGCGCTACCTTTGCCCTGTCATATGACAGGCGCCATTTTGGTTCCTGTCCCCCGACGTCACGAGCACAGGAGATCGCTCCCGGACCCCCGCTTGACCCCCAGGGACTTTTGGCCAGCTTGGGGGGGCCTCCTGACCCCCACAAGACTTGCCAAAAGTCCAGCGGGGGTCCGGAAGCGACCTCCTGCACTCGAATTGTATTTGCCGTATTGCAAAATGGCGCTGGCCGTACGGCCATACGGCCAGCGCCATTTTGCAATACGGCAATATGGCCATACGGCCGGCGCCATTTTGCATTTTGCAATACAAAATGGCGCCGGCCGTATGGCCATATTGCCGTATTGCAAAATGGCGCTGGCCGTATGGCCGTAGCCATTTTGCAATACGGCAAATACGATTCGAGTGCAGGAGGTCACTTCTGGACCCCCGCTGTGGCAGCGGAGGAGGAGGCTAGGTATACCTGGAGGTACTGACGTCATGTGGTGGGGCCGCCCCCGAGGTTCCCGCCATGACGTGTATTTGAGTGTAGGAGATGTGCGCGCTCGCGCCCTAGGAGGCCACGGGAGTGAGCATGGCAGATGGGGATGCAGCCGTCTGCAACCGATGGACGCAACAGACGTATCCTGATTAAATTGTAAGCTCCCCTGAGGTGCAATTTGGTAAATAACTTGGCCCCTTGAAGTCTGTCAAAAAGTTTGGCAATTAAAGGCAAAGGATAATGGTCCTTCTGGGTGATCTCATTGAGACCACGGTAATCAATGCACGGTTGGAGGGAGCCGTCCTTTTTCCCCCACAAAGAAGAATCCCGCTCCAGCGGGCGATTTGGAAGGGCAAATGAAGCCTTTTGGCACATTTTCTTGTATGTATTCTGACATAGTTTTAGTTTCAGTTAATGCGAGTGGGTAGACCCTTACTCAAGGAGGCTCTGTGTTAGGCAGCAAGTTTATTGCACAATCAAAAGAGCGATGAGGAGGAAGGGTGTCTGCAGCCTTCTTAGAAAACACATCCGCGTAGGAGTACTGTGGTGGAAGGAACATTGTAGTAGCAAGCAAGGTATGGGAGATACAATCTCAAAACATTTATTATGGCAGGAGCTGCCCCATTGAGTCAGTTGTAAGGTACTCCAATCAAATTGTGGGGAGTGTTGTTTTAACCAAGGTAGTCCAAGGACCACCGGATGCATAGCCTTGTCCAGTACCAGAAATGATATAGTCTCTGTGTGCAAAGATCCAGTACGGAGTCGAATGGGAACTGTGGAGTAAGTCACTGTTATGTTTTGTAAGGTTTGGGTGGACCCTTGGACACTGTGGCAGCTGACCACGCCCACGGGGGGAAGTCCCGTGAGGGGTCACAGGTCAGGCTCAGCTCTGGACACACAAAACATAAGAACATAAGAACATAAAAACATGCCATGCTGGGTCAGACCAAGGGTCCATCAAGCCCAGCATCCTGTTTCCAACAGTGGCCAATCCAGGCCACAAGAACCTGGCAAGTACCCAAAAACCAAGTCTATCCCATGTTACTGTTGCTAATAATAGCAGTGGCTATGCTCTAAGTCAACTTAATTAATAGCAGGTAATGGACGTCTCCTCTAAGAACTTATCCAATCCTTTTTTAAACACAGCTACACTAACTGAATTAACCTCATCCTCTGGCAACAAATTCCAGAGTTTAATTATGCGTTGAGTGAAAAAGAACTTACTCCAATTAGTTTTAAATGTGCTACATGTTAACTTCATGGTGTGCCCCCTAGTCCTTCTATTATCCAAAAGAGTAAATAACTGATTCACATTTACCCATTCCAGACTTCTCATGATTTTAAACACCTCTGTCATATCCCCCCTCAGCCATCTCTTATCCAAGCTGAACAGTCCTAATCTCTTTAGTTTTCCTCATAGGGGAGCTGTTTCATCCCCTTTATCATTTTGGTCGCCCTTCACTGTACATTCTCCATCGCAACTATATTTTTTTGAGATGCGGCGACCAGAATTGTACACAATATTCAAGATGTGGTCTCACCATGGAGCAATACAAAGGCATTATGACATTTTCCGTTTTACTCACCATTCCCTTTCTAATAATTCCCAACATTCTGTTTGCTTTTATGACTGCCGCAGCACACTGAACCGACAATTTCAATGTGTTATCCACTATGACGCCTAGATCTCTTTCTTGGTTTCTCTTTCAGATTATATCTTTATTTAGACAGTTTGTGAAGCCACCAGAGGTGGCGGTAGTGAGTAGAAGATGGAGCCTGGCTGGGCCAGTATTCCTCAGGGCGCTGGAACAGCGGTTCCTCTGGTAGCAGTGCTGTAGTGAAAAGAACTGAGAGAATGAGTACAATAAGACATTCACAGAGTCCCCAGTATGGAGAAGCCCCGAGAAGGGAAGAGCTGGCTGTTCAGTTCGGAGTTAACAGTCTCGAGGAGCGAGTACCTGGTTCCAGGGAAAGCTCTGAGAGAGCGATGGTAACCCACTGATGTAGTTGGCAGTGATGACTTCCAGGCAGAAGAGAGTACCGAGTAAGTCTGGGAATGAGGGCCCTCGAGGAGCGAGTACCGGTTCCAGACTGTCACCTGAAAAACAAAGGAGAGAGCGAGGCCCCCGAGAAGCGGGTACACCTGGTAAGTCCGAGGAGGCAGAGTAGCTTAGATAGAGTAACCCTTTCCCTTGCTAACTCGATGTGTTAGCAAATTCTAAGACCATATATATCCGTCACGGGTGACGTCATATTCGGGGGACCCCCCCGAGATTCGTGCCATCGCCGGTACTTCAGTTGGGGCCGCGCCGCGCGCGCGCTCCTAGCCCTCCAGGAAACATGGTGGTTTGCAGCATCCAGCCAGTCCGGGGACGCTGGAGGACTTCAGCAGAAAAACACCGCGGCAGCCAATCTTCCCGTGGACAAAGAGGGAGGCGCCAAAGAGGTAAGGAGGGCGGAGAGAAGGCGTTGAGAACCGCCGGACACAACACTGGCTCTCGAGGAGTGAGTTCCAGATCCCTAGGAGCAGAGACTTGTTGGCATGTACTCACGCAGCAGTTCCACATAGGAGATGGTACTGGTGCTGGAACAGAGGCAGGCACTCGAGGAGCGAGTACTTGGTTACAGGGAAACAGCTCTGACAAGTAGATGGTAGTAGTACTCACAGATGGTGTCTGTAGCGAATTCTTCCAAGTAGAAGAGGAGATGGACACGGGCAGCGAGTCAGGGAACATAGGCCCTCGAGGAGCGAATACTGGTTCCTGATAGCGACTTGAAAGAAGCAGAGAGGGCAGCGTGACGTCATCACAGGGGGATGCCCCTGAGGTTCGCGGCATAGAGGAAATAAGAATGAGGGCCACGCAGTGCATGCGCCCTAAGGTACCTGAGGAGCATGACGGGAGGCAGCGCCCAAGCCGGTACGGGGACGCCGGAGAGGACGGCGGGAAAGCGCCACGACACCCAGACGTCCACAAGGAGCAGGAGGAGTCACAGAAAAAGAAAGGTAGGTAGAGTGAAGCCGTCGGGCAGAGACGGTTGCAACAGTCACTTCACCTGGTAAAGGTTTGCCTTGAATGGTTGAGAGCAGCAATGGTGATGGGGTGCTGACGGTGGGGACCCGAAGGTGTTCCACTAGTTGTCTTAAAATGAAGTTTCCCCCAGCCCCAGAGTCCACCAATGCTAATGTATGAAATTCCTGATTGTCCGAAATAATGGAGGCAGGCAGAGTTAACGTAGGAGATGGTGAAGTCAGGCCTAGGAGTAGTCCTCCGGCAGAACCTAGGCCTGGGAGTTTCCGGGACAGAGCGGACAAGAGTTTACCGCATGTCCCAGTTGGCCACAATACATGCAAAGGCTGGACCGTTTGCGACGATGCCTCTCCTTTGAGGATAAATGGCTACAGCCCAATTGCATAGGTTCTTCTTCCTCGATGCGTTGCGTAGAAGCGCTCTGGGTTGATGGCATGGAACGACTGCCTAGTGTTCCTGGTGCCTTCTTCTTGGATCCTTTGGCCTCTTGCGAGCGTTCACGAAGACGGCAGTCAATGCAGCCAGTGAGGTCTATGAGAAAGTCCAGAACCTCCGGAAGTTCTCATGCTGCTAATTCGTCTTTGATACGCGGGCTTAATCCTTCAAGGATGATGGCCCGTAGGCAGCCCGAGTCCCAGTGCAGCTCGGATGACAAGAGTCCTAAATGATGACGTAGATGAAGAAGTGTAGCCCCAGAGATGGCCTTTCGCCCAGGATTGTCAAAGACGGAGCGGAAAAGGGCGAGGAAGCTGGACAGATCTTGGAGGATCGGGTCTACTCGTTCCCAGGCCAGCGCCCTCCCATCTAGAAGGGATAGAATATACATAGTCTTGGATACTACATCAGGGGAATATGAAGGTTGTAAGGAAAAGTGCATGTTGCACTGGTTCAAGAAACCCCTGCATTGCAAGGGATCACCTGCGAAGCGAAGAGGTACCGGGAAGGACACTGTAGGCAGGATTGGTGACTTGAGCGAAGTAGGACCTGGCTTGGCAGATGTCAAAGCAGAGTCCAACCGGCTGTTCAGTTGATTTATGACATTAGCCAAACTCTCCAGAATCTTTTGCTGTTCAGAAATTTGTTGGGCCTGGCCAGGGATGGCATGGAGAGCTGAGACCTGTGCAGGGTCATTGACTTTGCAATATGTTAGGTTTTGTGTGTGTTTGTGGGCCGTTGGCCCGAGGTGAGAGATGATACCGCCCACGGGGTGGAGCCCCATTGAGCCTCACCATTGGGAGGCAAGGTCTGGTAGCTGGATACGTAGCACAGCAGTAGCTGGAGAGAGAGAGAGAGAAGCAAGGCCCGGATGTAGCTGGTATGAAATCCCGGAGGGTGGAGCCACGGGAGCATCGGCAGGTAGCTGACATCAGTATTCCAGCACAGAGGGCCCTAGAGTCTCTTAAAGTACAAGTAGGTGCAGCCTGCAGAGCGGGGGTACACTGGCAAATCACACAGTCACAAAATGGTGCCAAGGCCAAAGAGCGGAGTGCACCAAGAAGGGTCCTCTGTAGAATTAACACAGCAATGGTCTGCAGAGTGGGGTACACCGTTGAGACGTTCTCTGTAGAATTATCATGGCAATGGTCCGCAGAGCAGGGTACACCCTTCCCCTGTTGTGACCATTGGGATGTTCTCTGTAGAGTTATCACGGCAATGGTCCGCAGAGCGGGGTACACTGACAAAGTCCTCTGTAGAATTATCACGGCAAAGATCTGCAGAGCGGGGTACTTCACTGCAGAAGAGTCTCCGACAGAACAGCTGATGTCCAAGGCGTAGGCCCTCCGAGGAGCGGATAGCTAGAGATGATGGAAGGGCCCCCGAGGAGTCTCACGCCAGTGAAGCAGGAACCGGAGGAGAAGTCCGAAGTGGTAGTAGCGGATTCAGCAATGAGGGAACTCGTTGCCAAGTCATTGAAGGTCAGGGCCAGTGGGCTTAAGAGGCTGAGATAGATGGCTTCATCCGAGGGGGACGTCCCCGAGGTTCCCGCCATGACGTGCTTAAGGCTGGCCCAGGAGCACACACACGCGCGCCTAAGGGACTCTGAGGGTAAGATGGCGATCGGCAGCGTCCTCGCTGCACAGGGAGGTCCGAGAACGGAGGCAGGAGGGTCGGAGGTAACTGGCGGATGCCCCAATTCTCTCCAAATGAGACAGAGCAGTGAAACAGGAGGTGAGCAACAGTTGTCGCAGCCGTCTGCGACCGACAGGCGTAGCAGGAAAATTGTGCAAAGTCTTATTACATAAGAACATAAGAACATGCCATACTGGGTCAGACCAAGGGTCCATCAAGCCAAGCATCCTGTTTCCAACAGTGGCCAATCCAGGCCATAAGAACCTGGCAAGTACCCAAAAACTAAGTCTATTCCATGTTACCGTTGCTAGTAATAGCAGTGGCTATTTTCTAAGTCAACTCAATTAATAGCAGGTAATGGACTTCTCCTCCAAGAACTTATCCAATCCTTTTTTAAATACAGCTATACTACTGCACTAACCACATCCTCTGGCAACACATTCCAGAGTTTAATTGTGCGTTAAGTGAAAAAGAACTTTCTCCGATTAGTTTTAAATGTGCCACATGCTAACTTCATGGAGTGCCCCTTAGTCTTTCTATTATCCGAAAGAGTAAATAACTGATTCACATCTACCCGTTCTAGACTTCTCATTATTTTATTTATTTATTTATTTATTTTAAATTTTTATTTATAAATCTTTACAATAATTAAACAAAGAATACACTTTGTATTAAGCATGGTTAAAGTAACAATAAGAAATTGTTTTTAAATACATTTTAAAACGTATTAAACAAAAAGTCCAATACAATCATACTTCAACATTGCTCTTTAACCTCAAAAAGAAAATTAGAGGGGAGAGTACTTTCTATCATTTAGAGAAGATTACAAATAATATTTTCAAGAATCAAAAGATGGGAATGCCGGTACATTTTTAACTTTAAATCCCAGCTATATTAACCTATGGCTGTGTTCTGTCTTCTACTACTCAGGAACTGTTTCAGATGTTCCGGAATAAATAAAATAAAAGTATTATTAGACAACTTTATTATACAATGACATGGGTAGCGGAACTGAAATTCCGCCCCAATTGCTGTTACTTCAGATTTAATAATAAAAAATTTTTTAGTCTTAACTGTGTAGGTCTTGCGAGATCCGGATACAGTCGTATAGTCTGACCATGAAACAGAACATTCATATTTTTAAAGTATGCCTTCATTATAAAGGAAAAATCTTGTTCTGAATAACAAGATATAAATAGTACAGCTCTGTCTACTATTTCCAGATCTGAATTTTCATGATATTGAGTCAGATTAAGGAAGTCTGGTTTTATCTCTCCCACTTTTTGCACATTCGTTGCTCTCTGTGCCAGAAAGCTTATCTTCTTAAGAGAAGGAATTTTTTCTTCTGGGAATTTTAAAACCTCTTTAAAGTATCTTTTCAAAGTTATCCAAGGTAATTCACCCAATATCTTAGGAAAGTTCAGAATTCTTATATTAAGATGTCTCAAGTAATTTTCAACTGCTTCCAGTCTGCGTGATATGATAGCATTTTCACGAGCAAGTCCTCCAGTGGACTCCTGTATATTTTTTATGTCCAGTTTGATTGATTCAGTGGTTTGTGTCTGCTGCTGCAGAACAAAACCATTATCTTGTATTACCAAGTCCATTTTTTTCCTCCAAACTACCCACCCGATTCGTTTGTTCCCTCAGCAGAGAATGTTCAAGATGGCGGCTGTTATGGATGAGAATGTGGACCCCTGTTCCGAGGTAGAGTCAGCGCTACCTAAAAGGGGACAATCCCCTTAGGTCTCTACCGTCGAAGGGCGAGGCCGAATACTGTAGCTGTTGAACGAGGACTTCACCCTGGAAGCTCGAGATCCCCCCAGGAGGAGCCTGTAGGGATCTGGCCGCTGGGAATTAGGAGACTCCTTTGAAAACTGAAGAAAGTCTGGATGCAGGCACCTCCTGCAGGTGGTGGGATCCAGACGGCTGGCGCCTCCAGCAGGTCGTAGTAGTCTAGGGAACGGAGTCACGAGTAGTCCAAAGCCGGTCCGAGGATTCGGTACACAAGAAGGGTCGAAGTCCAGTCCAAGGTCACAACAGGGGAAGGGTCCGAAGCCAGTCCAAGATCACAACAGGGGAAGGGTCCGAAACCAGTCCAGAGTCAAGCCAGGAAACCACGAATGCCGGTCCAGAGGTCAGGAACCAAGAAGCAATCCACGGAGCAGGGAAGCAGGGATGAAGAACCAAGAACACAAGCACAGGATCCAATCCAGCCAGGAACCTTGATACCAAGGCAAGGTCTGAGGACCAGACCTTGCCTTAAGTACAGGATGACGGGGGAGGAGTCTCAGTAGGAGCCATGACCATTTCCTGTCATGGCTCCTTTAAGAATAATCTTCAACCGCGCGCGCGGCCCTAGAAAAGACAGCGAGGGAGGAGCCAAACCCTCGAGGAGCCATGTTGCTGAGCCTGGACGCAGCAGCGGCTGCAGGAGATGGCAGAAGGGGCTGCCTGCAACCGCAGGAGCCCTCGACAGCTCCCGATGCCCGGGTAACTATTTTCTTCGCGACCACCGGCCCGGCCCTGCTTGCGGTCCGCGCGGCCGGCGGCCATGACACCTGGCCCCGGTTGCGGCTTGCTGCGGCCGGCGGTGCTAACAGCAGCTTGAACGGTGTGCTGCTCACTGCTCTTGTGGAGATTTCTTAGTAATACCCGGTTTTCTTGTTAGACCAGGCTATTTCCTCTACCAAAATGCCACATAAACGCAAAGGGAGAGTTCGAGTTTACCCAGCGGAACAGACTACTTTCCCTGAGCAGAGGTTGATATCGCATTACACTGTGCCGATACAGACAAGGACGGGGATAACCCCCTTGGACGGAGCGAGCAGAGGAGACTCACTGTCATCGGGGGATGTCATACTGTCCCCGCCCACCCCCAGACCACCTCTGAAGGCTTCCTCACCGAGTACCTCCATGGATGCAGAGGTGGGGGATGGTATTGCCGTCCCCATACGCCCTGAGTTAGCTGGGATCTATGGAACTAGCCCGGATGTGCTTGCTGTCTCAGGAGCCTTGGTATCTCAGTATCCTGGAAGTGAAGGGGCAGTAGGTGGTGTCAGATCACTTGCCGGAGAGGAGAGAGCTGCGAGAGGAGATCCTGGAACATTAAACCTGCAGCCGGAGGATTTATCCAAACCAGAGGTGGTTACAATGGACTCCTTATGGGAGATAATGGCAGGTATGTCGAAGCTGCTGAGGGAACAAACGAATCGGGTGGGTAGTTTGAGAAAAAAATGGACTCGGTAATTCATGATTTTAAACACCTCTATCATATCCCCCCCTCAGCCGTCTCTTCTCCAAGCTGAAAAGTCCTAACCTCTTTATTCTTTCCTCACAGGGGAGCTGTTCCATTCCCTTTATCATTTTGGTCGCCCTTCTCTGTACCTTCTCCATCGCAATTATATCTTTTTTGAGATTCGGCAACCAGAATTGTACACAGTATTCAAGGTGCGTTCTCACCATGGAGCGATACAGAGGCATTATGACATTTTCCATTTTATTCACCATTCCCAACATTCTGTTTGCTTTTTTGACTGCCACAGCACACTGAATCCACGATTTCAATGTGTTATCCACTATGACGCCTAGATCTCTTTTTTGGGTTGTAGCACCTATTATGGAACCTAACATTGTGTAACCATTAAATTTCATCTGCCATTTTGATGCCCAATTTTCCAGTCTCACAAGGTCTTCCTGCAATTTATCACAATCTATCACCGGGGTAAGGCCTAGCATTTATTTGCTCTCCTACCCCAAGCAGGTCCTCCCGCCGAACACGAGGCCAGCTGTACCGTCCCCCTTGAATCACCCCTGGTACCTAGCCTCTAATTCCTGCTCCCCTTTCCTACCCCTCCCTCTCCAAACACAATATCCCAACCTAACCCACTTCTCACTCTACCCCTCACCCACAATGGCCACCTCACGCCACATCCCCAAGATCCCGCATCGCCACCAACAACTCCCCTCCACACAACAAGCACGTCCTTTCAGACGCCTTTCCAACATCTCCCTCAACCCCAACATCATCTGGTCTGCTATCACAATGATCACACTTTTCCTACTGAACGCCCAATCCATCACCAAAAAAATCCCCATCATACACGACCTGCTCCTAGACTCCATACCCGACATCTTCTGCATTACTGAATCCTGGCTAAAAAACACCGATTCAGTACTCCTAAACCAACTACCCAGAAGTAACTACAACATCTTCTCAATACCCAGACCTAAGAAAAAAGGAGGCGGTCTCCTCTTCTTAGCACACAAAAAACATAAATTCACTTCACACGCTTTGAACCTACCACCCCCGTTTGAGACCAACCTATTCAAATCAAAAACCCTCCAAATACTCCTTCTCTACGCACCCCTCGGTCTACTCCAACACAACCTCTCCCCCTTAATCGAAGCCATAACCTCCCACATCAACCTACAGGAACCGGCCATTATACTGGGGGATTTCAATCTCCACATAGACACCACCCCCCTCTCCCACACCTGCAATCTCCTCCTCTCCACCATGTCAGCCATTGGATTCTCCCAAATCATCAACACCCCCACCCAAAAATACGGTCACACACTTGACCTACTATTCATTAACAGCAAAATAACCACAATAGGCACACCATCTACCACCCCAACCCCATGGTCTGACCACCACCTCATCAAAGCCAAGCTCCAGATTCAAGCACGCCCCACCAAAATGGAAAAGCAAATCATCGAATTTTCTAAGCCCTGCTCTAGCGACGATCTCGCCGAACAGCTACCTGAAGCCCTAAAGAACCTCAACAAAGATGACGCCAACACTGCCACAAACTCCTGGATATCCATCAACGACAACTTAGCCAAAACCCTATGCCCCACAGTAAGAAAAGAAATTAATACCTCTACAAAAAACAAATACCCATGGTATACACCAGACCTAAAAAAACTGAAACAAAACCTAAGACAAATCGAAAAAAAATGGAGAAGATCCCCAACACCAGAACTGAAAAACAAATATAGATCACACCTGCACAAATATACCACAGAGCTCAACACGGCAATGCGAAATTACTATGCAACAAAGATACACGAATACCAATTCAACCCCAGGACCCTCTTCTCCTACGTCAAAGACCTAACCAATTCAACACCAAATGACTCAGCCACCGACATCCCCTCCATCTCCAGTGAAGAGCTAGCACAATTCTTCAAAGACAAAGTAAACAACATCATATCCAAGATTCCACCAACCACCACAACTCACCCGGCAACAACGGAAACACCCCCACTCAACTCAACATGGTCACATTTTGCCCCAGTGGCCTCAACAGAAATAGAATCCATCATAAAAAGAACCAACCCCGCCTCTCACCCATTAGACCCCATCCCTATCAAAACCTTAAAACTTATCAGCAACATCATCACCAAACCCATAACAGAAATCATCAATCTGTCACTCGAACAAGGAATATTCCCAGACAAACTCAAAAACGCAGTAGTGAAACCCATCCTCAAGAAACCTCAACTCAGCAAATCTGACCCAGCCAATTACAGACCAGTCTCCAACCTTCCATTTATAGCAAAGATCCTGGAAAAAACTGTCAATAATCAACTCACGGAGCACCTTGACAACCATAACATCCTACTACCTGCACAGCACGGTTTCAGAAAACTATTTAGCACCGAAACCCTCCTCCTCACTCTCACAGACACCATCATCAGAGGACTAGACGGCGGTCAGTCATACCTTCTGATTCTCCTCGACGTATCCGCCGCCTTCGACACCATCAATCACAAAACACTCCTCTTAAGACTAACAGAGATAGGGCTACGAGATAACACAATCAAATGGTTCGAGTCATATCTTCAGAACAGAACATGCAACGTCAAGATAAAGGTATCCGAATCCCACAGAATAATGCTTACACATGGTGTACCACAAGGCTCATCACTCTTCTCCACCCTATTTAACATCTACCTCCTCCCCCTCTGCAAGCTCCTCTCAAATTTAGATGTCACCTATCTAGTATACGCCGACGATATACAAATCTTACTACCCATAAATAAATCCATCGAAGAATGCCTAAAGAAATGGCACCAACTCAGCATAGAGATCACTCAAATGCTATCCCACCTATCACTATGCCTCAACCAAAGCAAGACAGAAATCCTGCGTATCTCCAATGACTTCATCTCAGCCCCCATCAACCTCGGCACCTATACCAACGCAGAGGCACATCTCACACCAGCCACAAGAAACCTAGGAGTAACTATAGACGATGAACTCAACCTCAAACATCACATCTCTAACATCATCAAAGATGGATTCTTTAAACTGCAAACCCTAAAAAAGCTCAAACCCCTACTACACACACAAGATTTTCGGGCAGTACTTCAATCAATTATATTTGCCAAGCTGGATTACTGCAATGCCATACTCATTGGACTACCCGAAACTACAATCCGACCCCTCCAATTACTGCAAAACGCAGCTGCCAGGTCCATCACCAACTTAAAAAAATGCAACCACATCACACCCACACTAAAAGAACTCCACTGGCTGCCTATCGCCCAAAGGATACAATATAAAACCCTAACCCTCATACACAAAAAAATTAACAAAGAGATGAACTGGCTAAACACCGCCATCCGCCCATACTCCTCCCATAGAAACCTTAGATCCTCTGACACTGGCCTACTCATCGTTCCCAGCGCAAAAAATGCACACCTCTCCTCCACCCGAAAACGAGCCATATCTGTAGCCGGCCCCTCCCTCTGGAACTCCCTCCCACCCCTCCTCAGAAACGAACCCTCCACCCAAGCCTTCAAAAAACAACTCAAAACCTGGCTCTTCAGAAAAGCATTCCCCCCTGACACATAACCCTCATGGATCCACCTGGTCTCCTTCCCGATACCCTTCACTCGTCCTAACTATTATGATCTTCAACCGAAATGTTCCTGATACATCCGTTTGATAAAGTGCCTCATTTTAATTATTACTGTTTTTTACTAAATTGTCTCATCACGAACAAATGCATCTTCTCATGTATTTCCCGTAATGTATAATTTCTACCTACAACGTTTCCTCTCGTTATACACCCTATTCCCCAATCATTATGTAAGTCACCATGTACAATGTAAATTACCTAGATACCTAGTAAGTTACCTAGTTACCATGTAAGTTGCCATGTTATAATGTTGCCATGTTATAATGTACCATGTAAGTTGCCATGTTATAATGTAAGTTACCGAGTTTCAATGTAAAATAAGCAGTCCTCCTGCCTTATTAGTTTATTGTTCCATGTGAACCGATATGATATTTCGATCGAATGTCGGTATATAAAAACAGTTAAATAAATAAATAAATAAATAAATAAATAAATAAATAAATCTGCTTGTGATTTAACTACTCTGAACAATTTTGTATCATCTGCAAATTGTTGTTCCATATATTTACTGTATCTCAGCTGTTCCTCTCTCCTTACTCCGTTCCAACCTCCAAGTTCCTGTAACCCTCGTTCTTTGTAACTTACTACTTACCACTTCCCTTAACTCTATCAGTAGCTCTCTAGCTATGATTATTGTTAAGTTAAACTCCCATGTTTGATGTGAACCGATGTGATATGACATGTGTCATGAATGTCGGTATAGAAAATAAATAAATAAATAAATAAATACCAGAAGTGCAAAATTGTATTTAAATTAGCAGTTAGAGTCATGGCAATGCAAAATTATGCAAAGCAATTCATTTATAATGGCTGCATAATATACCTATGCATGAAATTAGTTTTACCTATGTGATTTCACAAAAACTTTAGCTACACATCAATGAGAAGTAGTTAAAGTTTTTGTGAAATGTTTCATGCAAAAGCTAACTGTGCTGTTTTTATCCAACTCATTTGAATGCCAGTCCCTGTAGAAAAATATTATGCATTATTTAGTAAAGTCTGCATGAAGTTTGGTGCACTTTAATACATTAGCCTCAAAATTAAAACACGAAAGATCAACAGCTATCTTGGTAAGACCCTGGATCTGGTCTGGCTATATAGTCAAGGCAAATCCTATTCATGTCATAATTCCATTATGCAACTATTGCTACAGGACAGAGTGCAACACAAGCAAAACATATTAATATCTACAATGAAAAGTTTATTACCTGCTCAATTTTTCTGCCACTCATAGAACCACTTTTATCAATAACAAAGATGACATTTTTGGGGAGTTTTGGCAAGTTGGGAGGTGCAAAGTAGTGCACAAAATATCCATTTACAATCTGAAAAAGACAGACAAATATGCTGTAAAAATTTCATATACTGTTTTATTTATTCATTTATTTAATTTGGCGAGTGTATAGGTTGCTTAATTTGTAAAACACCCTAAGTGGGATAGAAAGATAAACATAATCAATTAAAATACAAAACATACAATCATTATAATACATACAAAAAAAACCCCATAATACAACACAAAAGTTAAAAATAAAATACCAAAAACAAGTTCAAAAAATTAATTCATAAAATAAAAACCAGTAAATAACTAATAAATTCTAAAGCCCAATTCTTATAAAGGAAAAAAAGTTGTCCATCGTTACATATAGAGAGGCCAATATACTAAACTGTGCAATCTTTCACGCAAAATGACATTTTGTGTGAAAAATTTCTCAAAATGAAAAATGTGTGAAAATACAAAAAACTGGTTATTTTGTGCAGAATTTTTCACAAAAATCCCTTGTGCAAAAAATGTTACAAAAGTTATCTTCACAGTGGTCAACATTCATGAGTAGTCTGCTACGCACAAAAGTTTATTTAAATCCCTCCCTGAGCTGCTACAATGTAAAATCAGCTCATTGGGGGCAACTTTCCAAAAATGATCATGCAAATAGGGCTTCATGGCACTTCCATGAAGAGCTGCATGATCTTAAATGGTTTGCATGACCAAGATGAGAGCCTCCCAAAAGTGAATTAAAGTCCATGGTGAACCAGTAGCACTACCTCCTCCTTCTGAGGCCTGAGCCTGAAACCCCTAAACCCTCATGGAGCAAAAACATGCCTTAGCAATGGGGTTGGTTAAATCCCTCCCCAAGCCCCACCTCTTATCCCTTTAATACATCCAGAAAGTAAAAAGGGGCCCCCCACATCCCCCCCCCTTTTCTATGCACTTTACATCTTCTACATCTTCCAGAGGCAGGATTGATGCCCACTAGCTGCTATTTTCCAAAATAGGATTGCCAACTGGCTCTAGATTCTCATTGAAAACTATAATAAGCCAAAGCCTCTGTAGTGAATCCCCCTATAATAAACACAAAATAACAGAATGGGGAATCAATAATACTTCGCCAAACTCTGGTGTCCATTACCTCTTCTCCAGGTGATAACCACTCTTAGGTTATAACTCAAATTGTGAACAAGTACCGTTTTGCTTTATGAAACTACTAAATTTTTAATAATTTTTGTTGAAATTTTTTTTATGCAAATAAAATCTTGTTGAATAATCATTCAAATTACTTGTTAGGTAAACGTTCAGGTTCTGCAAATCTCCTGCGCGGGCATGAGTCTCAACTATAAATTAAGAAATCTGTGATTAAAACAGTAGCAACTTACAGCATTAAGCAAGATAAGTCTTATGAGTTTCCGCATTTTTATAAATTGAACAGATTCACATTGGGAGAGTTGCATAACCCAAACATTTACCTAATTTGAATGATTATTCAACAAGATTTTATTTGCATTAAAAAATGTCAACAAAAATTATTAAAAATTTAGTAGTTGCATAGAAAGCAAAATGGTACATGTTCACAATTTGAGTTATAACCTAAGGGGTAGATTTTAAAAGGTTGCGCGTGGGCGTATATGTGTGCACGCTAACCGGTGCACGCACATGTACGTCCAATTTTATAACATGCACGCACATGTTATAAAATCCTGGGTCGGCGCACGCAAGGGGGTGCCTTCCCCCGTTCCCTCCCCCCCTAACCTGACCTTCCCACCCCTTCCCCTAACCTTTCCCCCCTAGCCCTACTCTAACCCCCACCATGATTTGTATCTTACCTTTTGCGCCTGCAGGCATGCGATCCTCCAACACAGCAGCAATGGCTGCTGTGTCGGAGGCCTCTGGCCCCGCCCACGCCCCACCCCCGGACCTCCCCTTTAGTAAAGTCCCAGGACTTTCATGCGTCCCGGGGCTTTATGCTCCTCACCAGGCCTTTTTAAAATAGGCCCAGCGTGCGTAACCTTTTGAAAATCCAGCCCTAAGTGTGGTTATCACCAGGAGAAGAGGTACTGGACACCAGAGTTTGACAAAGTATTATTGATTCCCTGTTCTGTTGTTTTGTGTCTAGATTCTCAAGACAGATTGCTCTATTGCATGCATGGATGTTTAGTTCTACTTTCCCTATTGACTTCCCTAAGAAAGGCAAGACTACAAGTCCCTGCATGCAGTGCGGTAAAACCAGAACTGGATCAGCCTGTTCTGAAAATACGGAGTGGGTTGGCAATCCTATTCCAAAATGGCACCAGCTGATCCCATTCATTCCCTTGCATTTGTATGATGCTTTTCATGTACTTAAGGAAAGGACTAGTGATGTGCCTTCATTTGAAACGAATGGGTAATCCAGAACAAAACAGGACATGTTTTGTTTTGTTTCATTTAAACTAATGGACAGTGCCCCTGAAAATAATTGTTGGCGTTCATTTTCAGATCCAATTCAGGTCTTTATGGCAAATAAAACTACAGTTTATTTTCTACTCAAGGCAAGCCACTGAAGCCAGACAGAACATATCCAGGGTAGGTAGGAAGAAGGAAGGAACAGGCAGGGCCAGTGGAAACACTAGGTGGACTAGGCAGCCTGCTTAGAGCACCACAGGTTTGATGCGACCGTCTAATGCTTGAACTGGCCGTGCTCAGATGTGGCCTTCAAGCAGCAGAGCAACACTCCATGGACTCTCCCTGTTATCAGGACCAAGGCAATTGCACCTCCTTTTTCACAATCATGCAGATAAAATTTGCATTGAATCCTATGGATAGTTTGTGATATAACTCCAAGTTTATAGTTTTGATTTGTTTGTTCTTGTATTGCATTATCACTGATACCCCAGGACATTCTAATCCTAAAGATCAGCCTTTTATGGAAGTGCTGAAAAAGAGCAAAAAGCAGAATATAAATCTAAATAAATAAATAAAAACCTGCTTGTTTTTCCAAAGCAACAAAATATACCCATGGGACTTTCATACACTTCTATCGATACAACTCAGATTATTAATGCTGTCAGTTGTACTCATGGTATAATATCACTGGCATCCCTATGTACAAAATATGCCCTCAAGTCAAACAGCTCCCTAAACAAATTTCTTTCTATGGATGACAGTCTGCTTGTTATTCCATACAGAAAATTGTAGGTTGACTAGATACTCCATGATACCACATGGAGATGATAATGGATGATATGAGGGTTAAAAGACGTGCATATTTTAAACTAAATACATCTTTTGATAAAAATAAATCCACACAAAGTACATTAATGATGTATGCCTGAATTATACAGTCTGTTAGTATTTGTACAGTATGTGGAAGTGCAGAAATACAGTATACTTATGATAAATGCCCCGGAAAAAATCCCAGCTCACATTCCAGCACAGAAAGTGTTGTTTTTTTGTTAATAGCAGACCCAATAAAACAACATAACACAAATTAGACCTCAAATATTTCTGCTATTTACAGAGCCTACTGTAACACTTACTGTATAAATCTAAATAACTAAGTAAGAATTCTATTATAATTGTGGAATTCAATTATAGTGCGATGATTGCTTCTGATGGATATTAAAAAAAAAAAAAAAGCAAAGGCCAGAGAGTTAAAAGGAGTCTTTAAAACAGTGCTTCATAAATTTTGGATATGTAATCCGCTTTGAGTGATCTTTTTGAACTGGGAAAGCAAATGAAAATATACATACCTGTATATAACATTAAAATGCAAATACCTGTATGTCACTGGTTGACGTGCCACTTCTTTTCACATCATAGCTAACAATCAAGTCTCCATCAATAAGGGTATCTTCCTTATCAGGGCTTTTACGCTGCTGATCTATTGTTGGTTTAAATAAAACGTGAGCCTAAAAAAAGTAAATGAAATAAACCAAATTGTAATCTCAAGGTAACCTGGAGGAGACCAGCCCAATGCCTCGGTGCTATGCAGGGGAGCAGGGTCCGATTCCTGAGCCTAGCAGCTGCTCTCTGGGCCAGTCGTGGCCGGAGCTTCTGCAAGACAACGTTCACAGTCCTGGCAGGAAAAGAGAATCTCAGCCATCTTGCAGTGACAGCACTTAGTGGCCAGACTCTGGGTATACCAAGTTCCAAAGGGAGGCGTGATTTGCGGCCTTGGGCAGAAGGCTGTTGTAATAGCCTGTGATATGACAGGGAAAGAGATATAATAGTGAAAAACTCTGGATAGCCATGAATAAGGATGCGTGGTGCGACTGCCCTAGTGGAGGCCCAGTTCCAATTCAGCTGAAAACCCAAATGAGCAGGAGGAAATATTTGGACCAACCAAATGTAATCATGAAAAACTTCCTAGGTGTGAAAACGTGGGTTTGCTAGAAACACACACGGTACCTTGTCTTCTTTCACTGTCTTCGTGACAACTTCAGATAATTCGTTTGTCATGAATGTACTGCTAGTATCCACAAAGCTGATGCCCTGTGGCTCAAAAATATGTACGTCGATCTGAAACAAATAAAGAAATAGAAGGCAGAAGCTATAGCAATAGTAATAATAATTAATCCTAAAAGTATACGGTAAGGAAAAGTAGAAAAACTTCAATTAGGTGCTGAACTGGGGGATGAGTCGGGAAACTATTTTGGCTATTGATGACCAAAATTTGTCTGAACTTGTTTGCTACTTCCACTACATAGAGTTAGGATTTTACTAAAATTGAGGGGGGTTGGAGAGTTTAAGTTAAGCTGGGTGTTTCTGGTTTTGGAAAAGAGAAGGAATTTAGGTCCCAGTTTGTTTAAAACAAAGTGCCAGCAAGATTTTCTTTGTCCTATGACAGTTTAAGAACATTGGGGATCTATTTGTTTCACCGCATTAAAATCGAGAGTGTATGCGGGTTAACACATCCATTGTAAAGCACATGTTAGCAGCATATCCAACACCCAATTGATTAAAGGGAGTAATGCTTTTAGTAAATCATGTGTTAAATTCGGGTTTCTGGGATAGTGATCAAATGGCCTGATTTTCTAAGGCTTTTCTCCCATTCTGTCTCTATGGGAAAAATGCTTAGTCACAGGACGATGCAATAAATTGCATTCAGCTGAACACAGTTTTATCTGCATTTGAATGCACATTTTGCAAATGTAAATATGACTAGCGATGCAGGCAAGAGTTTCACTTGCACAAAATATGCATTTAAAGCTCTGCGTCTGCTTAGTGTCCTCGCATGGAAATTCCATGCAAATGAAGGTATTAAGCAGCACTCCTCGATGCAGAGAGGTCCGCTTGGCCTATCCCAGGTTTTCTGAGCACTCAAAAATGTATCCCTGGTCAGAGATGGAGTTAGGTTTCCATTGCTGATCCTGCCTGAAGGAGAGTGAAGGACTGCCATGAGCAGTGATTGCACAATAGCCGGGCCAGGGATAATGAGAGATGTGTCATGCACAAATTAGTCAAATCTGCACATCCAGGATGCGCCGTGTCTCCCTTAGCAAGATTTAAGGTCAGGGGATGCTGACACTTCTGATGGACAGATATGCTACTTCTCCTCAACATGGAAGGGGGCTCTGTACAGAAAGACAGCAGAGCACTCTCATGGAGAGGCACTTTTAGCCACAGTATGCTATGACTCTGTTTTGCAAGACATGCCACGAATCCATGGGAATGTCTCGATCTTATGACGTGCATTCAAAGCTTCCCTTGCTTCTAGATAAGATGGCTGCCCCTTCCAGGCACTTCCACATTTACCCCACCTCCACCCTGTCCGAACCGAGTCACTTGTCCGCCATGCATCACTCAGCGTCAAGCTGCTTTAGGCATTTGCCACACAATAAGTTCCTTGCAATAGGAATAACATGCTGTATTTTAAATACTATACCTTATTTTCCCCCCAATAACATCAAAACGGTAATGAGCTGCTTTGCATGCAAATGCTTTCCAAATCCATGCAAAGCAGCTCATTACTAGGCAATTTCATGGTTATAAAATAACACCAAACGATTGAAAACCATATTATCTTCATGAAAGTTAGCTACAACTCTGGAGTTGTAGCTAACTTTCCCCAGGAGCATAAAGATGCTAGCACACATCCCAATGCTTCTGGTACAGTGTGTTAAAGGGCTGGAAGTTCCCTGTCCCAAAGTGTAAAAAACCCTGATGGTCTTGTAAGACCCCCCTCACCCCCACTATCCTATCTCCCTGCTGCCTCTGGAGGTGGCCCCAATGCAATACATTTTTTAAAAAAGCTTCAGTTGCATGACGTAGGCCTCTCCGTTCCTTTCTGAACATCGCCTCTATGTCCAAATTTCCCCCCATGCCTCCTGACTCCTCCCCAGGCCTTCGGACCCCCTCCCCTCACCCTAACCATCCCCAAACCATCCCCTAACCTCCCAGCATTTCTGTTAAGCCCTGGTGGCCTAGCGGGACCAAGAGTTCCCCCTAGGCTCTGGACCCTGCACCATCTCTGAAAAAATGGCACAGGCTGGTTATTATCTTACACCTCTATCACATGGTTTCAGCCACTTCTTGTATTTTTATTTTTTTCTAAAGATAAGTTTACCTGGAAGTGCTTGACAAGCTGTTTGGGTTTGACCTTGATCTGCAGTTCATACTTCCCCAGCACTCTCTTTAATAACTCTTCATAGATCAGTACAAATTCAACCTTGCTGGCCGCTGCTATGTTTACTGACACTTCAAACTTTTCCATTTTCCTTCCAGTAGCTCTGAAAATATGTGCAATATTATTTGATTTTTAATTCTTTTATATTTTTTTTTTACTCTAAAAGAAAATGCTTCCAACTGAAGAGAGAAAAAACTGTTTAAATAAAGTGCAATTGTCTTAACAGTGATCATTTTCTGCTGGAAATAGTGAATGGTGAGAATTCACATTGTTCACTGCAATTAATGGGCCATTTAAAGTGAAATCAGGCCATGGGTTAGGAAAATGGACGCTCGTAAACTGAGCGCCCGTTTTCCTAACCTGACCACTGTCAATACTTTTTTTTTTAAGTTGCTGCTTTCTGTGGTTCTTCCAACTTAATATTGTGATGACATTAAGTTAGAAGAACCACAGAAAAGTAGTATTTTCTGCTTTTCTGTTCAGGTTTTGGGGCACCTCAAAACTTAACGCGGGGCTGGCCTTCATTTTTGAGAGTTCAAATGTGCGTGTCAGGAGAACGGTTATTTTTTTCATTGGGGGTAATAGCTAATACCCTCATTAACATGGCATTTACATGGTACTGATGGGTCTTCCTAAAAAGAGTTTACAACGCTTACAGGTGGTACAGAATATTGCAGCAAGTTTGATCTTTGGTCTCCCACATAGGGCGAGTGAAACACCTTTGTTAAGACGTCTTCGTTGGCTACCTATTGAAAAGCGAGTTAATTTTAAACTTGTAACTTTATTGTATAAGGCATTGAATGGAGAGGTGCAGGTTATCTACAAGATAAGATTAAGGTATTGCGCCCATCGGTCACAGGTGGCTGCGACCTCTCCTGCTTACCTCTTTTCTATATGCAGCTCCAAATCTGGGAAAGAGGGTGGCCTGTGCATCCCCACGACGACCCTCATGGCGTGCCCAGGACGGCGTGGGCACTCCCGGCAGCCATCTTACATCCGGGGTTTCCTAGGCACGCGTGCGCGCGCGCCCTGCCCCATTCTTAAAGACGTCATGGCGGGAACCTCAGGGGTGTCCCCCACCACATGACGTCATCCACATACCATATTTAAGCTCAGCTGAATTCTTGCTATTCGAGTTAGCAAGGATTCCCATCCTGCTATTTCCGCCATTCTGGGACTTCACTTCGCTGTCCTTCGGAATGACTCAGGTACCCGCTCCTCGGGGGCCTTTCTGCACTCTAGGCTATCTGCTCCTCGGAGGGCCATTCCACTGCCTCACTTCCTACCAGTGAGTTCCTGCATCGTATTGGAGGACCTTGCCGTTCCTGCCTTGGGCCTCCTTGATGCCGTCTTCTATCTACATTCAGAGTCAGCGTGAGTACAGTACCTGCACCTCTACCTTTGTGGCACAGATCCACGGGTTATCCCGCTTGCGGGCTACCACCGGAACCCACCTGTCTTGTGCTCCTGTTTCTCCATCTTCCAGCCATCCTGCACCATGGGGCACTTCTGGAGCTACCTGCACAAGCCACACCTAGAGAAGGTATCCACTGGTCTACTCCGCTCCGCGGACTCCATCATACGGACCAGACTACGGGTCATACTTGCTGGACTGACTCCTTAACCTATTCCAAGACTCATCATTGGCTGTATAATAAAGTTGTATCCTCTGTTGTCTTTCACTGCTGAGACTTCACCTGTTGTGGCAAGAGCCCACAGGGCTCCTCCCTGTGGGCAGAGCCTATGCTTGCCACGACCCAAGGGCCCACTATAGTTCAAGACCCACAGAACGAAACATAAAGGTTATGCTCCTACCCGCAATCTTCATTCAAAATCAACAGTGTTGGTGTTAGTTCCATCAAGACAAGATGTATATAAAGTTTCATTTAGGAAACGGATGTTCTCAGTTAGTGGCCCAGAGTTGTGGAATTCGTCTCCACTGGGGGTGAGACTGGTGCAGAATTTCCTCAATTTCAGAAAAAAGGTAAAGACGTGGCCTTTTCCATCTTAGCCCAGGGTTGATTTAAATTGCATACAGTACAGATAGCTAGTGTTGAAGTATTTTGTTCTGCCTTATTTGAGTATTATGCATTTTTACTTGTTTTTATTTGTTAGAATTTGTATTCACTGATTGTATTTTTATTGGATTTTGTTGTGAACTGCTCTGGCCAGATTCGGTATCTATTAAGTGGTATATAAGAAATGAGAAACAAATAAATAAATAAACACATTTACATGTGATGAGTGCTATTAGCCTCATGCTGGTTTCAGTGCGCATTTTGGACTCACTGATCCCCTTATTGCATCAGGAGTTAAAATGTGGGTCCAACTGAGGGTTAACCTGTGTGCTAGCCTAAGCACACGATATTGCATCAGAATATACATTTGTTTTGTTTGTTGTGCAATTGAACCATGGCACTTGTTGGATTGGTTATGTTGTAAAAAATCTTTAATAAAAAGTTAAATTTAAAAAAGAAATATATAATCTCACAAACTACATTTGAGTAACTTGTCTAAAGCCCATTATCTTTATGAAGGTCTCAGTAATAAAATCAGGCTCTTTACGTCTACTGAGTGTGATTTTCTTTTTGTGACACGAATTATCTCCACAACTGACAAGGGTTCTATTATTATTTGGTCACTATAATTTGCCACCATTCCTCCCTGTTCATACAAATAATACAGTCACGGAGAGCACGGATCCTTCTCATGTGCGTACCTTGCACTTATTTATTTATTTAATTTATTTAAAATTATTTATATGCCGTTTTTATAAGTAGATGTAATCAAAGTGGTTTACAATAAAACATACATAATAAAATACCAAAATTCAACAAATTAAAAAGGTATAAATCTAAAAGACAATATATAACATATAAGCAGAATAAACAAAATCAAGATAAGGGGTAACAGGCAGAGGGTAAGCTGGGAGGAAGAAGCGTATAGTTAAGCAGTATGGATGGGATTAAAAGCGCATTTAAAAAGAAAAGCTTTCAAATTCTTTTTAAACTCTTCACATTATCAATATGTCTCAAATTTTCTGGGATGGAATTCCAGAGTTGGGGACCAGCAACCGAGAATGCACGATGTCTAATAATATCAAGAAAGACAATTTTGAAGGTAGGCACTTGTAAAAGACTTTTTTGAGCAGAGTGTAGACTTCTGTTAGGTTTGTAAATACGAAGTTGTGAGTTGAGTCAGGTCAATGAATCGTCAAATAATAAGTTTCAAAGAAAACCAATGTGGACAGTTTCTCGTACCAAATTTTCAGAAAAGTATCTGCATCTGCATTGTTTCCAAGTACACGGGCTATTGGAAAACAGCACACATAACATCTCTGAACTAACACAACTAATAGTATTAATCAAAAACTGAAACTTGGTGGCAATAATTATGCATTATTTATCAATAACATTTCCAAACAATGCATTACAATGTGTAGGGGGTATTTACTGCTCACATAAGTGCCAAGTTGAAAGCTACTTTTTCCAGCAGAATTTACACTAATTTTTAAAGTGAAAGTATAAGTCAATGTACAAATAGTTTTCTGGTGAAAAATGTATATCATACTTTTGAAAATGCAGATGTATGCATGTAATTCCATACCTTTCCCCAGCCTCTTCCATGGGAATGCCTCTTCCCACTGCAGGTAAAGTATGCACATACTTTCACCCTCATATAGAGAGGGCAATTTTAAAAAGGCCTTTTCTGTGGATAAAACACTGTTTTTCCTTTGGAGCTGGCTTTTAAATTTTACCCTCCCTAAGTCATGCACTGTTCTAGATGACTCGATACAGTGGTGCATGTTATCATATAGAATCTTTCACATCTAGGCTAATGGCTCACATTTAGCTCAAATGATTGATATTTGGGTCATTACCATCCAGCACTGGCTGTTCAACAGTTCATATGAAATGAGTTTATGAACTCAGTTTAGTCCCCAATGGTAGGTCTATATCCAAAACCTAGGATCTCTTCATTTCCACTCACCCAAAGATTGTCATAGATTAGATGGAGGGCTGACAGCAACCTGCACATAAATGTTCTCTCACACACACACAGTAACATTCATATATTCACTCTCATACGCTTCACACACATGTATCATCATTCTCACACATGCGCTCACTCTTATGACTCAATCACCCACATACACAAACTCATTCACATTTCTCCCTCTTCTACTTGCACACTCACACCATGCCCATTCACACTGGTATGCCAGCATACACTCTCTTCTCTGCCTCTCATATCCATACTCATTCTCTCTCCTTACTTTGAACCCACCTGCCAAACCAGCATCCTCTTTCCCCAGACTAGCGAGACCAACACTTTTTCTCTTCCTCCTTCTGCAATGCAGGTACGATGCTGCCGCTATTTCATCATCTCTAGGCAGTCCATTGCTGCTGCTCTTCCTCCTTCTGCTCGAAGGGCCAATGCTGCTGTTATGCTGGAGATAGACCCTTGGTCCGAGGTAGGGTTGACACTACCCGCTGGGCAAGTCCTATGGGTCCCCACTGTCAGGAGGCGGAGCTGACTAGGAGACGGAGGCCGACTGGAGCTTCGCCAATACCAGCCCTCGTTCCCCGCAGGTTGAGCCCTTGGGTGCCGGAGCCAGCTGATCTTAGGCAGGTCTCCATATGATGACTCCCAGTACAGACATGGAAGGAAGCCAGGAACCAGTGGAAGTATCAAGGGACCGAGGCAGGTCTGGACAAGGCAGGGATCCAGAGACCCAGAAGCCAAAGGAACAGGAGCAGGAACAGGTGGGCGCCCAGGTAGTAGAGGCCGAAACCTAAAGGCCAAGTCCAGGGCGTAGTTCAATGTAGCAAGGGTCAAAGCCAGAGAGGCAATCCAGAGCGAAGTCCAACGAAGCAAGGGTCAAACCAGAGGATCAGTCCAGAGCGTAGTCCAACGAAGCAAGGGTCAAAGCCAGAGAGTCAATCCAGAGCAAAGTCCAACGAAGCAAGGGTCAAAGCTGGAGGATCAGTCCAACGAGACAAGGAAGGGACCAAGGTACAGGTCAGGAACAGGAACCAGGAATAGAGTCAGGATCAGGAACCAGGAACAATGGGCGAGCATACAAGCAATGTGGAAACCTGTTGCCAAGGAGAGCTCTGACTGTCAGAACTCGCCTAATATAGTCCCAGGCCGATGACATTACTGGAAAGGGCTGGCAGCCCTAGCATGTCATGGGCTCTTTAAATAAACTAGAGGGGGCCGGATGCGAGGAGAGGACGGTTGTGGTGTCTCTGCCACGTTTCAAGGCCTGCCAGCAGCAAGCAGAGCCACAAAGAGGAGGGCAGCACTGGAGGCGCTCCCTCTGCATCACCGGGGAGCCAGAGCCTGCCCCAGGCAGGGCGGCAGGACTGGGTAAGGAAGGCCGGTCGCGAGCTCCGCGGCCGGCCGACACAACAGCTGCTCATTTATTATTCCCTGCAAGGGGGGCCAGTGCTCCTGCTCGTCTTGTCCTCCTCCTGCTGCACTTGGCCCAACACTCTTCATCTTTCTCCTCTGGTCATGCGGGCTGATGTTCCTCCTCCTTTGGGCCTGGACTGCTCCAGCAGCTTTTTTGTACAGGGCCTGCTTCTACAGCAGCACCCAGAGTTTTGGGATATTGGCCTGGAGTCCTAGAAATTCATTCAGAATTCTTGAGTCTCCAGGCCAAATTTGTAGAGTTCCCAGGTATATTCTTATCTCTAAAATCACCATCAAAGTTGGCAAATAAATGACTAGGCATAGAAACCTTTTATCCCTTCAGGAAGCTCCTTCAAAGAGTATATCAGTAGAGTGCTATGGGGAAGTTAATGCTCTATGAATAAAGGCCTTCTATTAGCCAGTGATATTAATTTGCCATTTATTTTGATAAAACTAAATCCACTAAATAAATCCTTAAATAGTTTTAGCAATTAAAGTTGTGACATGCCTATACATTCGGGAAACTGAGATTGCCACTTACTTAATTAGACTGGCACTTTGTCCCTGGGAAACTGCAGTGTCGTATTGTTTCTGGGCATCCTCTTTTTCCTTTATTATTCCAGGGTATACAACTCCATCAATGGTCCTGAAATCAGAATATGGGAGTGTAATGACCAGTCATTGATGCTTAAGAGAACTAGGAATCTAGAAGTTACAAAGATTTTACATATGGCCATTGGCCAAGTAATAGCCAACCAACATCCTCTGATTTACCTCAGTTACCCATACCAGAGAGTCTTGAATCATTTTTTCAACTACTGCCAGTGTCTGCAACAACTAAGAATTCCAGTAAAGAGGTTACAAATTTATCAGCTTAGCTGAATTTCTTGTTTAGGTGACTCCTCAGTACTCCTTTGCTCTTCTCATAGCCTTGAATGAAAGGCAGGGTAGAAATAAGGCAACAATTAAAGAAGAACATACAAGAAAATGAAACCAGACTAGAGGAGCAGCTTAGTGGTTAGCACAGCAGGCCGCAAGCCAGGGTTCAAATCCCACTGCTGCTCCTTGTGACTTTGGACACACTTTACTCTCCATTGCCTTAGGGGTAGATTTTCAAAGAAGGCGCGTTGGCGTACTTTTGTTGGCGCTCCAGGCGCAAACAAAAGTACGTGGGATTTTAGTAGATACGCGCGGAGCCGCGCGTATCCGCTAAAATCCTGGATCGGCGCGCGCAAGGCTATCAATTATGTATAGCCGGCGCGCGCCGAGCCGCGCAGCCTACCCCCGTTCCCTCCAAGGCCGCTCCGAAATCGGAGCGGCCTCGGAGGGAATCCTCTAATGCCCTCCCCTCACCTTCCCCTCCCTTCCTCTACCTAACCCACCCCCCCGGCCCTGTCTAAACCCCCCCCTTACCTTTGTCGGGGGATTTACGCCTCCTGGAGGGAGACGTAAATCCCCGCACGCCAGCGGGCCGCTAGCGCACCGGGACACGACCTGGGGGCGGGTACGGAGGGCGTGGCCACGCCCCCGGACCGGCCCGGGCTGTAACCACGCCCCCGGACCCGCCCCCATAACGCTGCTGACACGCCCCCTAAATGCCGCGACGACCGGGCCCGCCCCCGACATGCCCCCCTCGGAGAACCCCGGGACTTACGCGAGTCCCGGGGTCTGCGCGCGCCGGTGAGCCTATGTAAAATAGGTTCACCGGCGCGCAGGGCCCTGCTCGCCTAAATCCGCCCGGATTTGGGCGGATTTAGGCGAGCAGGGCTCTTAAAATCCGCCCCTTAGTATAAACTTGGAAGTGAATTTTAAAAGCCCAGCAAGTGCCCAAATCAGGAAATATGTCAACAAGTCAGGCTCACACCTGCCCATTGAATTTTAAAAGCCGCCCAGATGCACGCGTATCTCCCGCTCTGCGCACATCTCAAAAGTTTTCAAAAAGGGGCGGAGCATGGACGTGGTCTGGCTGGGACATAGGTATTTTGTGTCATGACCAAGAGATGTGCACATAAATACTTATGCGCTTGGCCACGCGCCCAGATCCACTACCGGGTAAGTTTACTTCTGTTAAGGACGAGGTGTAAGTTCAAGAAATAAAAAGAGAGAGAGCCATTTCTCAGGGGTTTAAAAGGTCTAGGGCAACTGGGGGGAGTGCAGACAATCAAACCGGGGAGGTTTGGAGGACCTAGCTGCTAACTGGGCAAACTGATGGATGAACTGGTGAAACTGGCAATGGCTTGCACGTGCGCCCCTCTTAAAATTCCCCAACTTATGTGGTAGAAGCAGGATTTACATGCATCATGGGCGCACATATACATGCGATCAGGCTATTTTATAATGTGTGCAAGTTATAAAATGGCCACGTATCTGGGTGTGCACCGATGCATACACACCAAAGATTGCCAATGCACCGTTTGAAAGTCTCCATCCCTGGGCCTGATTTACTTTTCTTCCATTCTATGTCTAGGGAAAAAATGCTAATAAATGAGTCCCTTAAATTGTAATCCTTTTAGAGAAAAGGAAATACCATTTTGAAATACCTGAAAGTTGGATTATACATCTAATGGTCCATATTTCCATAGCCATTTAGACAGATAACGTAATATTTACCTGTCTAATGGCTTACCCGGCTATATTCAGCCTTTATCCAGCTAAATTCTAGCCCCCTAATAAATTAGGCAGCTAGAATTTAACTGGATAAGTTAGGGGCAGTCCAGGAGCATAAATGGGAGGAGTTGAGTTAGCCAACTAAGTTAACCATCTAACTCGGATATTCAGAGTTAACCGGATAACTTAGCTGACTAAGGCCTGGATTCTCTATGGTCGCAGGCCTTAGAGAATCCGGCGGTAATGGTGGGCGAAGCGGGGGGGGTGGGCCTGCGATAGCCGGCAGCGATCGAACCTCCGCGGTGCTATCGCTGCCGGCTTTCGCACCTAATAGCGCCATCGTAAAAGGTGGTGCTATTGGGCACGAAATTGGCAGCAAAAAGGGTTCTTACCTTTTTGCCGTCCGCAATGTCTTTGCAGTGTCCGCCCCGGTGCCGCCCCAACTCCTCCCCTTCCAGTTGTGACTCCTCCCCGACTCCTCCCGATCTAGCTATCGTGTGCGATAGCTTTAGAGAATGACCCCCTAAGACTGCTCAAGTCAAAGAGCTGTCCTAAAGTTAGCCCGCTATAGTTAGCCATCTAACTAATTAAGATGGCTGGCTATATTCAGTAGTGTGGCTGCACTATTGAATCTGCCTCCAAAGTTATCAGGATAAGTTTATCCGGCTAACTTTGCTATCCAGACTGTGTCTGAATAAAGATCTCCTAATAAATAAAGTGCTAGCCTTAAAGTGTGTCTACTGGGAATTGTCTAGGAGCATGATCACAAGTAAACAAAAGTGAAATCAGAATGAAAAGAAACTGTGATTGTGCTGAAGAGGTGCATGGATTTTGTGAATGCAATGGATATGGCAAATTGTTGCCTCTTTCACCTGTCATCTAAAAAATACCATATTAAATTCTACGAGAAAGAGCTTTGGTGGAAATTAGAAATCTTTTATGGATTTCTTCCACATAGGCGACAAGCTTAGCATCTGCTGCAAATTTGTTTTGCAAGTATCTACAATGATGACAACTTTAAACAAATGTGAATGAGAGAATAAAAGATGGCCTTACATGCTGTAGTTAGTAATGAAGGCTGTCTTTGGCAAGTCAACTTCAAACAGCGCCTCCCTGGATTCATTGGCTCTGTTGACCACTTTGCTGGTTACAACAGTGTGAGCAAAGCGGGAAGAAACATGGCAGTCCACATGCACACTGTAGATATCAATGCTGTTCTGAAAAAAGAAATGAACACATTTAAACTGACTGAGAGATGCATGCATGCATGCATCTTTACATATGCAAGTGGACTAAGAACGCATGCATCTTTACCTATGCACGTGGACTATGAACACATGCATCTTTACCTATGCACGTGGACTATACTACATGAAACGTTTTCAACTATATTAAAATGCTTTGCTATTAATGCATTGCTCATCAGTCTGACTACTAATTATCAGTAGTCAGCATTGAAACAAACCAGCTCAAAATTATTGTAAAGTGACAGGTTTACAAACAGAAATATGTTTTATACAAAGGAGACATCAATCTATAGAACTCAGTCTACTTCACACTAACCTTGTTTGAGCAATTCTATGTGAGGAATGTAAAATCTCAATAAGGGCATCGATGTCTCCACATAGTAACATAGTAAATGAATGCAGATAAAGACCAAAAAGGCCCATCTAGTCTGCTCAGCAGTGACTTTATGCATATATACTCAATGTAGATCACATTCCACATGGAATTCAACCTCCAATCCTATGTGTCCCCCTTTAGGATTGCAACTTCTGCTCTGTGCAGGTTTCTCCATGCCTTCCAGGAAACACAATGCAGCCATATCACTGCTGTCCTGAGCTGCAACTGTTGCTCAGTGAAGGTTGCCCAGGCCACTATGAATCTTCTGTATTTACCCATGCTTTTTTTGAAACCTATCACTGTCTTTGCCATCACCACCTCCTCTGGGAGGGCATTCCAGGCAATCATCCACTCTCTTTATGATAAAATACCGCCTGTCATTGTTCCTGATTCTATCTCCTTGGAGCTTCATATTGTGACCCTAGCTCTAGTGCTTCCTTTCCATTGAAAAAGCTTGGCTTACTGTGCTTGAATACCTTCCAAATATTTAAATGTCTGTATCATATACCCTCCTCCCCCTGTCTCACCTCTCTTCTAGGGTCAACATATTAAGTTCCTTCAGCCTCATCTCATAGGGCTGTTGATACAAACCATACACCTGCAACATTTTCATTGCTCTTTTCTGGATCGTCTCTAGCCTCTCTATAACCTTTGAGAGATACGGCCTCCAGAAATGAACACAGTACTCTAGAGAGGCCTCAGTAAATGACCTAATAAAGAGGCATTATTACCTCTCTTTTTTCTACAGGGTATGTATCTTCCTATGCATTGAGCATACTCCTGGCTCTGGCCATCACCTTATCACACTGTTTTGTTACCTTGAGATAATCCTGATACTATCACACCAAGGTCTCCTCTCCTGATCTGTGCACAACAGCTCATTATCACCTGCTGCATACAGCTCCTATTGATTTCTGCATACAAGTGCATGACTCTGCACTATTTGGTATTGAATCTTAAGTAAAGGCAAACAAAAAATTGGCAGTCAAAGCAATAAAAAAAAGGATCATTCAAAAAATAAATATAAAAACTAAAATGGAATTACCTCTATTCAAGGAAGAACAATTATTATGAAAATTATTCATTCAAAATAAAATGTTAGGAAAAATGAGTAAAAAAGACTCATTCATACCAAAAATTAGTTCCATAACCTATAATCATAACAAGTTAGAAAAGAATACTCCAAACAAGATTTCAAATAATTTTTTTCTTTTCCTCTTTTAGCACCCTTCCCAGTAGATTTGCTTTTTAAAGTCTTCAAAATTTTTTCACCAGAAAGTGCAATTTTATATCCAATAATAATATCCATAGATTCACCAGGGGAAGATCCTGTCAGACAAATCTGATTGACTTTTTTGACTGGGTAACCAAGGAATTGGATCAAGGAAGAGCACTCGATGTCATCTACTTGGATTTCAGCAAAGCTTTTGATACGGTCCCACACAGGAAACTGGTGAATAAAATTGAGAAGCTTAGAAGTGAGTGCCGAGGTGGTGGCCCCTGGATTGCAAACTGGTTGATGGACAGAAGACAATGTGTGATGGTAAATGGAACTCTCTCTGAAGAGAGAGCGGTTTAAGCGGTGTACCACAAGGATCAGTGTTGGGACCGGGTCCTGTTCAATATCTTTGTGAGCGACATTGCGGACCGGGATAGAAGGTTAAGGTTTGTCTTTTTTGCAGATGACACTAAGATCTACAACAGAGTGGACATGCCGAAAGGAGTGGAGAGAATGAGATGGGATTTAAGGAAGCTGGAAGAGTGGTCGAAGATATGGCAGCTGAGATTCAATGCCAAGAAATGCAGAGTCATGCATATGGGGAGTGAAAATCTGAATGAACGTATTCAATGTGGGGAGAAAAGGCTGATGTGCACGGAGCTGGAGGAGAGACCTTGGGGTGATAGTGTCTAATGATCTGAAGTCGGCAAAACAATGTGACAAGGCGATAGCTAAAGTCAGAAGAATGCTGGGCTGCATAGAGAGAGGAATATCAAGTAAGAAAAGGGAAGTGATTATTCCCTTGTACAGGTCCTTGGTGAGGCCTCACCTGGAGTACTGTGTTCAGTTCTGGAGACCGTATCTCCGAAAAGACAGAGACAAGATGGAGGTGGTCCAGAGAAGGGTGACCAAAAAGGTGGATGGTCTTCATCAAATGACTTATGAGGAGAGATTGAAGAATCTAAATATGTACACCCTGGAGGAAAGGAGGAGCAGAGGTGATATGATACAGACTTTCAGATACATGAAAGGTTTTAATGATCCAAAGACAACGACAAACCTTTTTCGTGAGAAAAAAATCAGCAGAATCAGGGGTCACGATTTGAAGCTCCAGGGAGGAAGACTCAGAACCAATATCAGGAAGTATTTCTTCACGGAGACAGTGGTGGATGCCTGGAATGCCCTTCCAAAGGAAGTGGTGAAGACCAGAACTGTGAAAGACTTCAAAGGGGTGTGGGATAAACACTGTGGATCCATAAAGTCTAGAGGACATGAATGAAGAGTGGGTGGCTCGCGGGAATGACGGCTACTACCTGGAGATAATACCCTTATTCAATAAACATACACAAGGTTAATGTGACTCCAACATTGCTCTAAACTTCAACGGCAAGAGGAAATGTGGAAAAAAGGATTTGCATTCACAAAAAAGCGGGGAGTAGCTTGCTTGTTACGGCGGTTACTACTCCAAACCAAATAAGCCTGATACTTCACTTTCAATGCATATCCAGCATAACTCTCTGCTTCAGCAGCAGGGGGAATGAAGTAAAGTGGATCTATATACAGACAACAACCAACAAGGACTGAATTACATAGTCTGGGTAAACAAATAAGCATGGGTGTAGCTTGCTTATTGCGGCGGTTACTACCCCTAACTAATTAAGCTAGATATTTCACTTAGATGCAGTTCCAACACTGCTCTCTACATTAATGGTGGGGGTGGAAGGGAAATAGAACCAAAAGGTTACTAAGAGCCAAGAGTAACAGATAAGTATGAGAAAAAAGAAAAAAAAAGTGTAAAACTTGCTGGGCAGACTGGATGGGCCGTTTGGTCTTCTTCTGCCATCATTTCTATGTTTCTATGTTTCTATAATAATTTCTATCCTCTCTGATCTATGGACTGAGGTACAATATGTAAATAGATGTTTCCAACAGAACAAATACAATAAAATGTTGAATGTCTAATTAATTATTTCCCCAATTACTTTACCCAAGGGAAATAACTATTTACCTTTATCCATTGGGAAATCTGATCATTTAGTCTTAATCTTTGTTTCTTATATTTTAACCAGTTTCCAGTCCACAGTAATGCATTATCTCCTATTCCATGATTTTTTAGTTTTCTGAGGAGGCTCTTATGAGGGACATTATCAAATGCCTTCTAAAAATGCAAATTCACTATATTGATCAGCTCACTATAATCCATATGCTTATTCACACTTTCAAATAATTCTAATAGGTTAGTAAGGAGTGACTCCCTTTTCTAAATCCATTCCAGCTCTTCCCATTAAGTCATATTTATCTATATGACCAGTACATTTGTTCTTAATAATATCTTCTATTATTTTACCTGTATCGATGTCAGGCTCATCGATTTGTAGTTGTTAAGCAAAACTGGCACCCTTTTGGAAAATTTGCATTACATTTGCTACCTTCCAATCCTCAAGTATAGAGGCAGATTTGAATGATAGGTTACAGATTGCCAGTAGCAGGTTGCCATTTCATATTTGAATTCCCTGAAACTCTTGGATGAATATCATCAGGTCCAGATGATTTGCCTACTTTTACGTTTCTCAGTTTTATTCTAGGTTCTCTTCCAGATTCACACTGATATGATTCAGTTCCTCTGAAACATCAACCGCAAAGAATGGTTTCAAGCATAGTTATCTTCCCAATATCCTCCTCAATAAGGAAAGAATTAGTTTTTCTGCTATGGCGTTATCTTCCTGAGCTGTCCTTTTACTTCCCTTCATCTAATGCCGCAGCTGACTCCCTTATAGGATTTCTTGTTTTGAATGTACTTGAAAACGTTTTTATTATTAGCTTTTGTATCTTTGGCAAGTTCACTTTTCAAATTCTCTCTTGTCCTGCTTTATTAATGTTTAACATCTAATTTGGCAGGTGTCTATGGGTCTTCTTACTTTCTTATTAGGTTCTGCTTTCCATTTTTTAAAAGATGCCTTTTTAGGTTTAGATAACCTCTTTCATAGGACTATTAGCCCACACTTGTTCTACTTTTAACCTTTTTTAATTTGTGGAATACATTTTATCTGGAATTCCAATGTGATGCTTTTAAATAGTCTCCATGCCTCATGCAGACTTTTAACCCTTGTAACAGCTCCTTTTTTGTTTTTTTCTAACTAGTTTCCTCATCTTATCGTAGTCTTCCCTTCTTAGAGTTGTATGTTATTTCATTAGATTTATTTATTTTCCCTCCAGTGATTATTTCAAATTTGATGCATTGTGGAAACATAGAAACCTAGATATGTGAGAGCAGAAAAAAATCATATGGCCTATCAAATCTGCACATCCACACCTACTATTCAACTCTATAATCCCTACTTTTTTCTTAGAGATCCCCTGTGTTGGTTCCATGCTTTCTTGAAATACTGTCCTTGTCTCCACCACCTCTACTAGGAAGATGTTCCATACCTCCACCACCTTTTCTGTAATGAAATATTTCCTTATATTACTCCTGACTCTACTATCTTTCACCCTTATCACATACCCCTTTTTCCAGAGCTTCATTTCCATTTGAAAGAGATCTGCCTCCTATGCATTGATACCTTTCAGGTATTTAAATGTCTCTATCATTTCTCCCCATCCTGCCCTTTCTCAGAGAAATACATGTTATGATTTTTAATTCTGCCCCGTATGCTTTATAACAAAGACTATTATGATCACTCTTGCCAAGTGGCTCCACCACCGTCATCTATAACTATTCACTAAGATTGCCCAGTTTCATCTACTGGACTACAAAAGTCTGCAAATTATCAAGATGGGAACATCTCTAAAGACGACACTGTCAGGGAGTTTTGAAGGAAAAGATTCCTTAGTACAAAGAAATTCTACAACTGACTGTGAACTGTGCAGTTTTGTATTTCTGTATGGATTTTAAATGAAAGTGTACAGATGGTCAAATCTTTCATCTGTATCAAATATTTCACTAAAATGATTTTTTTTTTTTTTTTTTTAACAATACCAGGCTATGTTATTCCTACTGGAAGGGAGCAGAGGGACATTCTACAAGGCCAGGGCTCTGAAAGATTTTTTCCCTTCCTCCTCTGTCAGAATAGATCACAAGCTAGTTATGAACTTCTAAAGAAACCCTACATCCAACTAGAGGGTGATGCAAGGGATACACTCAAAGTTAATTTCAAAAGTGTATAGTACCGATACAGACATTCATACAACAACTTCCAGAAGATTTACAGCAGTGATTTAAAGTGCCATCTGCTGTTCCTTTTTGAACTATGGGTTAAGTCCAGATGGGGAGCTGACTGTTTTGAACTTCATGCACAGGATATTCTCTCTTGCAAAATGCTACTTTAGTAGTCTATGTCCTTCACTGTTGGTTTGATAGTTGTATTATTTAAATGGGTTAATGATAGTATGGAAAATATTGGCTTTGTTATGATACTTGCCCAATTATGTATGTGCTGACTATTAAGCCAATAAAAATTGTTAAATCTAAAATTGAAACATCTACTACCATCCTGAGGAAAGTGATGTTAATGAATGTGTCTCTGCTTAAATCATACACACGCACTGTACGGATGTGAATGGATAAAAATGTTGTTTTATGTTTCCATTTTTTTGTGTTTTCAGGGTTTTGTTTTCCATTTTCTGTTTATAGATGTTTCAATTTTTAGTTTTTTCATTCTCATTAGTTTTCAGCAAAATATTGCAAGTAGTGCACATTATTTGCAATGCTTTGCATAACAACAAATGAGATCCAAAATTTTTGGTTTTTGGGGGATCAATTTGATTTAATTTCATATGAAACAAAAATGGACATGTCCCCTTTTCCATTTTTGTTTAAAACAAATGCATATCCCTAATGTGCTGCATCTATTCCATATTGTCTTTGATGCTACAAATGACATTACACAGACGACATGAACCAATCAGATTTCATTGCATATGTTGCAATATGGGCTCAATGATGCTACGAAATTGCAAGGTGCATCTTGCAGATATGTAAAAATAATAACTTATGTTCAACTTGTAATGGAAAAAAGGTGAACATTGCTAGTTTCCATGTGTGCCTTTGGCATCTACATGAAAAATTAATTGTTGCTTTAAATTGTGCTTCTTAACATTTTCTTCTAGTCCATCTGGTAGAAGAATCTCATCCAGACTGAATACATTATAAAACCGCTGATCTCTAGGAACTCATTGAAGTTAATTAAAAAAAAAAAATTAGTGAACTGTCTAGAAAATATTTTTTGGCAATTTCCACAGTGTAACCATAATTTTTTAAAACAAAAATTGACTTTTTAAAAAAGATTAATTTATAATCATTTCATATTCTGTCTTTTCCTAAAGGTAGACTCCAGGCAAATTATATAAAACAACAAGGCACTGAATATATAAGTAAGGCTACATTCAGATATTTTTGACTGTATAAAAAATAAGAGGTGAACTTTTACAAAGGGGTCAGTAAAATGCAGAAGTCAATGTTGCTTAATTAATTCAAAGAGGTATGTTGACCTTATTTGAAAACTAACATAGCAACAACCCACTCTAATGAAGTTGGTAGACTGAAAGAAAAACTACTAGATAAACCAGATTATGAACAATACAGTAATTTAAACTGTAGCACTGCACTCATACAGCAGTCTGCAGTGCAAACATGGGAAATAACAGGTATATTGGCAGAGATTTTTTTTAAACTACACCTTTTTCAATTGTGTTAAGCTATGTGTTATGCCCATAATGCAATTTGCAATTTTTTTGCAAATTTCAATTTGGATGTTTTTAGGGTGGGGAAGGGCCTGAGAGGAGAGGGATGGAGAAAGAAAGAGTGCCTCTGGGGGTGGCACCATAGTAAATAGCTATTTATGCTACTATAGGAGGCCCACCTAGTAACTCAAGGTGAGGTTTAAGTAGTAGTGTAGAGGTTAGGTGCCACTTTTACATGCAGAGTGAGACGTATGAACAGAACAGTACACTCTTGTGAAGATTTGATGTCCTTCGGCGTGAGGAAACTCACACAAAGATGAGACTTGTACAACGTTCTCTCAACCTAGCTTGATGTTACCCAGGTAGAGAGTCCATCAAGCTAGGTTGAAGGAACATTGTAAAAATCTCATCATTGTGTGAGTTTCTTCTTCTTGTGTTGCCACACTACCAGACTGCCGCAAACCGTGATGCTTTCGAATGGTCATCACTCCCAGAAGTGGAGCCAAGTGGGAAGACCAGGTTACAATGAGGCCATCCTGGTTCAGCAATCTGAACTGACCTTCGGTCCAGAAATGGAAACAGGGCCTACCAAGCAATTTACACCTTCTGGCCTCTAGAAGACTGTCCAATATTTAGAAAATTGCTCCTGTTCATTTTAATTTTGGATCCCCTCTTGGTCCCACCTATGCTGCTACTCACTTCAGGTCAATATTCAAAGCTGGCCATTTAAGTAACTTAGCCAGATATAACTTATCTGGCTAAGCTACAAGGTATATTCAATGGCATGGCTAAGCTGATGATATCCACGCTTAGCCCTCATAGCACCACGGGAAAAGATGATGTTATTTCCTGCGGTGCTGCCAGCAATAATGTGGAAAACATTATTGCCCTCAGCGCTGCCAGGAGATAACTCCACCCAAACCCTTCCCACACTCCTCCCCTTCCCCTAATTAGAATAATACCACCACGATACTGGGACATTGCAGAATAAAGAATGACCCTGTAAATTAGACTGCTCTATGATAGGTCTAACTTAGCCACATAAGTTATGCAGCTAAGAATGAATATTGGTAGTTAGCCACAAAACATTATGGCTAACTTGTTCCGTCTTGATTCGCCCGCTACACGCCCACAAGTTATGCAGCTAATTTTTTAGCCACATAAGTTGCACTTATCCAGCTAAATAGTACTGAATGCACTTTATTGGTCTTTGTAAGTACTGATGTAACTCCTTGTCATGTTAAATACTGGATTCCTTTTTTCCGGTGCAGTTACCAATTGTGCCTTATATGCAAATGTAACCCCCAAATGTGCATTCTAAATGTACACAGACCCGTTTGATTAAATGCATGTGCTCTGATATTGATCCTAACCTGCTGTAATATGCTTTGTGCTCTGATAGGGAAGAAAGTGTGAAAAAAATAAATGATGATGATATTTTGTGCGGAATTCCCCTAGAAGCACTGTAAAATTATACCGTAAGATTCGGCCTCACTACGCCAGGCTAAAAATTCCCCCAGGTTCACTCTCTTTCCTCCCTTCCCCAGGCTTGAGAACCATTCCCAGATCACTTTTTTCCTTCTGTTCAGGCTTGATCTCTCCCTCCCTCCTCCCAGACTCAACTCCTACCCCCACAAACTCTCACTCTCCTTCTCCACCCTAGACTCAAATCCTCCCAGCTCTCTCTCTCTCCCTGCCTTTCCTGTGGCTCACCTGTCCTCCGCTCTTTATCTCCCTCTTCCCCTCTCCTAAGCCTCTCTCTCTCTCTCTTCCCCTCTGATCAGGCTCAGCTCCCTTCATCACTCTCTTGGTTAACTCCCCAGCAATCTCCCCAGCCTCCCAGAATTGACCCCCTGCTTCAGCTCTTTTTCCCCCTCCCCCACAGCCCAGGCTTGACTCTACTGCTCCCTGCTCCATCTCATCCCGTGTGGTACAATGCAGCTGCAGCAGCCTGTGCTGGCCACAGCTTTCTCTTCTGGCACCGCAGAGCCATGCAGCTCACCATTTTCTTCTAATTCACATGGGCCAGAAGAGTAAGCCTCCCTCCTCTTTTGGCCACACAGGCCAATTCTACCGCCTCTCTCTCCTCTGCTGGTTCGCTCTAATTTGGGGGCTGATCTCACTGCCTGCTGGGTCCCCGTGCCAGATTCTTCATGGTACGTACAAAATTCTGCACGGGAGGGGAATTCTAGAAGTCCTCCAGGGCTATCTCCTATGTATCTTAATTATTGACAAATGGAAAGGTAATATTGCATAAGTGGCACTTTAGTATTTCTGAATCAAGAGAATGATTTATCATAAATAAAATGACTATAGCTTTTTTTTGCTCCAGTTCAACAAATGAAGCTCATAGAGTTGATTAATTTGGATGCCTTTAAATCTATTTTTCAATGCTACAGTATTATGAAATAGGTGGTATTGTTTCTGAGACTATAATCCCCATTGTATTTTTCAGTATTTTCATTGTTACATATTTTGCTCTTCCTAGAAGAGGCATTGGAAAAACGTGAGACATCTACTAGCATAAAGAGTTATCCAGCAATATTACCATTTCTAGTCTACTCCAGAGGATTCATCCTGTAAAAGTATCTACTGCAGGATACATCTTTTCATAGTGCCTTATTCCTTTTAATAATTCCTTTTATAAAAAACGATTATACGTTCCCAAAATTCCATATATTAAAGAAATCCATTATTTTAACGTCTTTCTATAATTTGGATTTGTACATGAACGTTCTGAAAACCCCACATGTGTTGAGGTGTGCTTTATTAGCTTTTTCAATCTCCGTAAAATGCAACTCAAACTGTTCATGATGGGACAATTCCAAACATCTCGCGTTGTTTGCAACGTACACAGGAACCTTTAGTCCACATACAATGCAGCCACTTTTCAAAGGGAAAGCGCACTCATCGATTCCCTTTCAAAATTTGCAGCCGTAAAATACGTGCACCAAAAGTAACCCCCGGGCTTCGCATCTGCTATTTATATGAGCAGCCGAAAGGGCAGAAAATCATGCACGCCTATGTAAAAGCAACGAGTGCATGCGCTGTTCTCTGCCCCCCCCCCCCCCCCCCCGAGCTCGACATGCCCCTCAGGAAAGCCCCTTTCTAAGCCGGCTAAAAGTCGAAACCCATGCATACTTAAGAGGTCATGTTTTACCGGAACAAATCACTTTTCCCATCAGGGAAATGGTTTGGAGAGCTGTCCTCCCTATCACATAATTTAGCATCTAAAACATAGATAAAAAAAAACCCCCCAAAAAAAGCAAGTACCTTGTGGGGAACAGAATTTGATGGAAGTGCGATTGACAAAATTACCAGAAACAGACTTAACGCTTGTCCATCCATTTTGGAATTGCAGTCTGCCCTGAACTATTTGTTTGGGAAAGGCAGAATATAAATATTTTAGATAAATCAATAAATGCGGGTACTGGAAGGAGAAACCTCTTTCTGGTTCTCATTTCTCAATTAATCAGTAACTAGCCTGTAGGTGGTGTGTAGAAATGTTTAAATATTAAACTTCAGTTTTATAAGCTACTCATTGCACTCTGCACGCCAACTATATTCCTTAAGCTCAGTGCTTTGAAAACAGGTTTTCTTCATTCCCACATTACCTTAAAGTTTCCCCTGTCGCCTCCCACCACCATTGGTTTTATTTCTGTTGGAAATACTGCTCTTTTCTTCTCTAACTGCACCAGAAAGTTTGGCATCCTTCTCTCTCTTTCTTCTCATATTTTGTCATAGGTGTCGGAATGGGGTGGGCCACAGGGGCCATAGTCTGACCAAAATTTGGTGCTTCCCACAGAATCGCTGCAGGAGATCCAGGGCCGGATTGGCCAGGCAGCAGCTAATGGCAGGAGAAGCAAGAGCAGCGGTACGGTCGGCCGCAACCTCTGCAGCTCTAGCCCTGTCTGCTGCTTTTAACTGCACAAGACTCGCGTTACAGCCCTGCAGTCAGGCCAGGTGGCAGTGGAGGAGGAGAACACAGCCTGAGGCACTGCTGCTCTTCCTCCTCCTAGTGCTTATCAGTGAGGGAGGAGGGAATGGGGATGGTAAGGGTAGAAAGGAAGCGAGAGTTAGAGGGGGTGGCTAGAGGAAGAGAGAGGAATAGGGTGGGAGAGAGAGGGAGTGGGGCAGAAGAAAGAGAGAAGTGGAAGAGTGGGAGGGGGAATGGGGAAAGGGAAAAAGAGAGAGCAGGACTGGTGAGAGTTGGGGGGTGCAGTTTGGTTGGTTGTCCCCTTCTTAACCAAAAAGGCATCAGCTGCCACTGTACTTTTGAGTTGTGTTCTCTCAGATTTCAGCTCTGCAGTATTTATAGTATCTATTCCTCTCTGTCTTTTGACTCATACTGTTTACTTCTTCAAGTCTTGTTTACCTCATGAGTGCAGTACCAAATTTTCTCTTCAGCCTCTCCAAATCTTGCAGAACTCTGCAGCTTGTCTATTCTTTCAGTTATCTTGCTGTTCCCGTGCCTCCTCTCTTCATTGGCTCACTGTTGAGTTTTCTTGCAAAATTTAAAATTCGACTGTTTACCTTCATTCAAGGTCTTGCTCCTCTTTATCTCTTGCTATTCTCCTCCTCAGTTACTGTACCCTTCTAATAGTACTCTCCTTGTCTCTCCACACACTCTCAAGCTTTCTTCTGCTTCTAGGTCTTTTACCTCCTTGTTTCTTTCCGTAGGAATAAACTACCCACTGACACATGGGACACCTTGGCACAGTCTACCTTCAAATCCAAACTGAAAACCTACTTCTTCTGATTTGCTTGCTCATAACTCTCCTTTTTAATACTCTACTCTGCTATTTGTCTTTGTGCTGTTCTCTACCTTCTACTGTAGACCATTATTGTAAAATATTCTCCATGGGCAATAGGAAACCCGGCATCTCACATTGCCAAAATAAAACTACTTCAAACCTGCTCTGGATGGCTAAGGGACAGAAGGTAATCAAGTCTCTTGGTACCTTCAACCCTTGGCCTTCTTGCTAAGACTGCTAACAAGGGAGTCAGTACCAGTTAAAATGGTACTTTTTAGTGATGCTGTCCAGTTGGAATGCTTTTTAGATAGGACAGCAGTTGCGGTTCAGATGGTAGTGATTTTTAGATGCTACCAAATGGAACTGTATTTGAATAGGTAGCCTAAAAAAGAAAGGATTTGTATCAATTCCATGAGCCATCCTGTCCTGAAGATCAAGAACTGTGCTGTAAACTGTCCCTTTGCAGATAACTTATTATGTAGATGATGACAGACAAAGACTAGTTGGCCCATCCAGCCTGCCCAGTTATTCCTGTCCACACTACCAAGGATATATCTCATATATCCCAGCTGCTAGCTATAGAGTGTGACCTCTTATAAAATATCTCTTCTTTACATCAAGTCCTCTGTGTAGCCTGACAGAGAGACCCAGCTATGTAAACGCCTGTATTTCTGCAAAGAATTCTAATTATTACTATATTTTCAGCCTGCCAGACAGACTCAGTTGCTGGTTTAATTCTATCATCACAGCCTAAATAGCTAACCACACTAGTGAGGCAGATGCCTGAACATCCAGCCTCCTAGGTCTACTGTGTAGCCTGCCAGACACACCAGGCTGTGTGAACATCTGCGATTCTGCTAGGAGCTCTAAACATTTCATATTTTCTACTTTGCATTTATTCTGGCAACCTCAAAACTAGTTGAATAATTATTTGAACAGACTTAAACGTATGGCATTGTGCTCATCTCATGCCCAATCTTACCATTGTAGGAATGCTTGCAGAGGTCTGAGAAGGTTAACTGTAAATTAAATGTGAAAAATAACTAAAATACAGAAAATGAAATTGCAAGGGTAAATTATGCTGATAGAACAAAATCCTTCAGCAAAGTATAAATACTATATCTTACATGCTAGGGGTGTGCAGAGCAAAGTTTGTCATTTAGTTTCTCATGTCATTTCATGAGAACGCATTTTTTTAAAGTTTCATGTTTTGTTTTTTTTCATTTTGGAAAATAGTGCAAGCTATTGTAAATAGCATGAACTACTATCAAAAACAAGAAATAAAACCAGAGTGTCAAAACCAGGGGTCTCCTAAGACTCCCACCCCAACCAATCCTGGAGGTGGCCAGAGTTCCCTCAAAATGATATTATTAGTGGAAAAAAAAAAACAAACCATACCCATTGTCCTGCCCAACCTCTCCCTTTTCTTTGAAAAATAACCTCCTGGTAGCTATCCCCACATTACCCATGCTAGCCCACCCTCCTAACCCCTCCAAGACTTACCAAAATCATCCTGGTGGTCTAGTGGAGGCCCAGGAGCTACCTTTCCACTCCAGGACATAGTAGCTATCATTTTAAAAAATGGCAGGGAGTAGCCCCTGTCACATGATAATGGACACTATTTGCTACCATTAGTTCAACAGGATGATTTTGGCGAGTCTGAGGGGGTTGGGAGAGTGGGCTAGGGGCTGGCAGTCGAGAGGGATATTTTTTAAACAAAAGGGAGGGGTTGGCGAATGGGAGCAGGACATGGGAACTTTTTTTCCCCCCAATACTACCATTTTAGGGGAACTTTGGCTGCCTCCAAGGGTCGTGGGGGGTGGGACAGAGTATCACCGGATACCCCTAGCTTACTCTGTTTGTCTGGGAAACACAATTTACAAGCAATATGCATAAAAAACCAATAGACATTAAAATATAAATGTTCATACTTGAGAATGTCATTGACATTGGTTGTGTCATTTCAAGCGACAGCACACCCCTATTACTTGTTAGAGGACACTGAGATGTCTCTGGTCACTGTAACATATTCATTTTAGTCCCTGAGACTTGTGACCTGGATTGGCCATGGTTAGAAACAAGATACTGGGCTTGATGGACCCTTGGTTTTACCCAGTATGGCAAGTCTTATGTCCTTATGACAGATAAAGTCGACATCATTGGTCTTAATTAGAGATGCTTTTCTCGCTTGGCACAAAATGGTAGAAAACCCTATATAAATCTGGCCTCAAGCAAAATTTGTTGGTGGAGGCAGTTGGCATTTGGTGATTCTAGATCACAGTTAAGTTAAAAATTGCTAAATGGAGATATTATGTACAGCAAAATAACTGATCTCAGCTAGGTTTTGTATGACTTTGCTTATACTACTTACGGTAGAAACATAGAATAAGACAGCAAATACAAACTTACGATCCATCTATTCTGCCCAGTTTCATTCCTGCTACAGTGCCATAGACCCCAATTGATTTTTTTTTCTTTTCTATTTTCTTTCCCTTCTATTCTTGGCATCCATGAATACTCTGTGCTTATCTCATACTTTCTTGAATTCTGTCATTGCTTCTGTTTCCACCACCATGTCTCCTGGGACACCATGCCCTGTATTCACCACCTTTTCTGTGAAGAAATATTTCCTGTGGTTTCTCCTGAATCAATCTACCCCCATGGATCCTTATACTGTGACCTTTGGTTCTAGAGTAATTTATTTTCCTGAAAAAGTAATGTATTTATTGATATATTTGAGGTATTTGAATGCTCTAGCCCATCTGTCTGTCCTTTCCTCTATGGTATACGTATTTAAAGTCCTTAAGTCTCATTACATAAGACTTTTGGAGTAGACTTTGAACCATTTTGGTAACTTTTCTCTGAACTGCCTCTACCCTTTCTCTATCCAGAATTGGCCACGTCAGGAAGCATTCTATCTACAAACCAAGGGACAAGTCAATGACCAAACCACATGACCAATTTTGTTTGCCTTCCTGTTTGCTTATGACTATGTGTGGGCTTTTGGTAAACTAGTTTATGTGTATTTAGCTAACTATGACAAGTACAAATTGAGGATTCGTGTTTGAATTTTCTCTGTCTCAAGGTTATATCCAGAGTGATGTTCATCACAAACTAGCAATAGAAATTATTTATTTATTCAAAGTTACTTAGTTGCTGCTTATACAAAGCTCTAAGTAGCATGCAGAGTTAACATACATAATCAAATAAAACATAAAACCAAGAACAGACACACATAGAATAAAAAATGTACATCAACGTAAGTCAATTGAAATAAAAATAGCAGAATAAAAACCAACATTCAGTGCTCAAAAGGAGAAAAATCTAACAAATGCCAAACAAAACAGGTGAGTTTTGAGGAGTTTTTAAAATTCCTTAGTGTAGGTGGCTAATCGTAATGCAACAGGGAGAGAGTTCCACAAAGTTGGACCAATCATTGAGAAGACTCTTTCACAAGTGTTTCTGTAAAACATTCAAAAAAAATATTGCCTATGCCCTAATAGGATATAAATTAGGAAGAGGTTTGTCTATTTGTGGATGATACCAAAATCTGCAATAGGATAGACAGCCAGCAAGGTGTGGAAACTATGAGGAGGGATTTAGCGAATCTTGAGGAATAGTCCTGGATATGGTCTACAAAAACCTCTGTCCCCTAGTGCTGGTCAAAAAAGGGAAAAACTCACTAGTAAGGGAGGGATATGTACTGTATATCCCTTACAGAAGAAATCTGGAAGATGTTGACTTGTTGGGCACTGTCTGGTTCAGCTCACATAGCCTTTAGGGATGTACATTCATTTTTAAATAAAATGAAAAATGTAATAAAACACACGCATTTCATTTTGTTTAAAAAAGAAATAAAAATACCCCTCTGATTTTTTTTTTTCATTGACACTTACCCCCTTCCTGGGGTCAGTAAAGTAGAAAGGGGCAGGATTGACACCTAATCACTCTTGTCCCACTGGTTCCCACTTTGAAAATGGCACCAGCTGGTGCCATTTTACTGTACAACCAACCACATACCATATGGCCATACAATAAAACGGCGCTGGTCTTAGGGTCAGCCGGTATCAGTTCAAAGTGGGACCTGGAGGGACAGGAGTAACTGGGGATCACTCCTGCCTCTTTCTACTTTGCAGACCCCAAGAAAGGGATACAAGACCTCTGGAGGGAGCTTATGGGCAAGGCCTAGGTAAGGGAGTACTTTTTTTCTGTTTTTTTTAGGGGGGGTTCTTTTTGGGTTTTTTGTCTTTCAGGTTTTTTTATTTAACATTTATTTCAGTTTAGTAAATTAAATAAACCAAATTAAATATTAAATAATCTGACACATTAATTTAAAAGAACACACCAAAAAAAAAATCTTTTCCCTGCACACCCCTAATATACTTTATTGATAAAAAAAAAAAAAAAAAAAGGATTGGATAACTTCTTGGAGGAGAAGTCCATTACCTGCTATTAAGTTCACTTAGGGGTAGATTTTCAAACTATGCGAATAGGCCTACTTTTGCTGGCGCATCAGGCGCAAGCAAAAGTATGCTGGATTTTAGTAGATACGCGCGGAGCCGTGCGTATCCACTAAAATCCTGGATCAGCGCGCGCAAGGCTATCAATTCTGTATAGCCAGCGCGCGCCGAGCCGCGCAGCCTACCCCCGTTCCCTCCAAGGCCGCTCCGAAATCGGAGCGGCCTTGGAGGGAACGGGGGTAGGCTGCGCGGCTCGGGGGATTTACGCCTCCCGGAGGGAGGCGTAAATCCCCATGCGTCAGCGGGCCTCCTGCGCGCCGGGACGCGACCTGGGGGCGGGTCCGGAGGGCGCGGCCACGCCCCCGGGCCGCCCCGGGCCATAACCACGCCTCCAGGCCCGCCCCCGAAACGCTCCCAGCACGCCCCCTAAATGCCGTGCAGTTCGGGCCCGCCCCCCGACACGCCCCCGACACGCCCCCCTCGGAGAACCCCGGGACTTACGCGAGTCCCGGGGCTCTGCACGCGCCAGTAGGCCTATGTAAAATAGGCTTACCGGCGCGCAGGGCCCTGCTCGCCTAAATCCGCCCGGTTTTGGGCGGATTTAGGCGAGCAGGGCCTACCCAGTATGGGTAGGCCCTGCTCGCCCTGGTCCTACCCAGTATGGCATTTTCTTATGTTCTTATGTTCTTATGATAAATTTACAATTCAGTTTGAAATTGCTTTTTTCTAAGCCCTTCCAGAAATAACAGTGGGTCACCTTCAGCTGCTGCAGAGGTTGAGAAAAGTCGGGTTGCAGCTCCAGATGCAAATGGATATAGTTCCAAAACAAAGTAGCTTTTACTGAAGATGAAAGTACAAGTTTTTGGCAACACAAAAATAAGGATAGACAATTGGTAGGATATCAATTGTTTATAGCACAAAACACAAATTCAGCTTCTCATGCTTTTTGAGTGAATTAGTTGGAAAACTTGGTCCTCTTTGTGTTCCCAATGGGGTAATTTCTCACATTAAACTCCTCAGGAACTTGAACATCTTCTTCTCCCATTTTGAATGTTTGGCAAGACCTGGTTGATGTCTTCAGCCTCCAAAACAAACTGTCCTGTCCCTGAGATCTAATAACAAATGCCTTCCAGTGCACTGAAGACTATGAGACCCTTCCTGGATTCCCTCCGACCACTTTGAGAGAGAGAATATCTCTCCCAATGGAAAAGAAAGGTTTAGTGATAATCCTTTCCCCTCCTGGAGCTAAGGAGAGCCACAGTCTTTGCTGCCTCTCCCTTGCTCCCTTCATCAATGAACGTTTCCCAGTGATTCGTGGAGTCACCTTTATTGATGTGGCCCAATGACGCACCTTGTAGGAGATGAATCCTTACTGTCACTCAAAATTGTATATGTACCCTTGGGAACATACTTCACATTTTAAGGACTAGCAAGGTGTAGCCAGCCTTACAAGTTTAAATCTCAGATGAAGGCTCAAGAAGAAAATTTGAAGGACACAATCTCTAGTGTTCAGGGCTTGGAGAACCAAATGGTGGCAGTAAGGAGCCTGACTAAAACTTTCATTAAATAAGACAGTGTCCTCCTTAGACAGGGGGAAAATTTGGAAAATGTAATTAAAAAGAATGATTTAAGGTTGATCAACTTCCCATGCTTGCCCAATATAGCTTGCTTTATTCTGTTTAAGCATTTTCTTAGTAAGGAATTAACTTTTCTCAGTGACATTATGCTTCCAGTATTTACATAGAGTCAAATGGGTACAGCACTTGGAGAAGTTGGCCAATTATCATTTATCTTCCTTGACCTCATAACAGGCCTTTATTGTTAAAACCAAAAACCATATAAAAAACAAAGACAATTTTAAAAAATGCCCGTCATGACCATGTTTCCTCTAATGCCTGCATCAGGGTCTGTACTTTTAATCTAGAAAAATACAGTAGAAAGAACAATCAAATAACAGGTGCATAAACATAAGGATAAAACATGACAAATAATAACATACAAATTAGCCAATTAAAACATTAGAAATCCTGTGAATATGTATTGCCAAAAGAAGAGGAGCTAAAAATAATTAAGTAAAATAGTCCAATTGTATCTTTGTAAAATACAAACCATTACAAATTAAAAAATTTAAATATAAAGTAAAAAGAAAAATTAATTAAAAAACTAAAAATAATGTTAAAAAATTAAAGAATATAAACCCAAAAGATAAACTAAAACTTACCTGTGCCATTGCTGAGACTTTTGTTTTCCCACTTTTTAGAAATTTAGAGACACTAATTCCTTTTCCTTTATTCTTCATGTGCCCTTCTTCCCCTCCCCTCCCCCTTTTCCCCTTCCTTTATTCCGTTCCTTCACTTTCCCTTTTCCTCCCTTTTTTCCTCCTATTTCTCTGGTTTACTCTTCCCTTCCCTCCCTTCCCTTCCCCTCCCTCCTCCTCCCCGCTTCATTTGTTTCTTCCTTAGATATTGGTACCCTCCACTTCTAGAAATATAGTGCTCCTGTTTTGATTGACGTGACAGATTTTTTTGAGCCTGCTCATGGATGGACCCACCTACTGCAGGCCCTAAATTGCCAGTAGAGCTGCTGATATTTGAGGAGAGAAATTGGGGGTGGGGAAGAGCCTCCATTCCTGTGGCTCTCAGCTCCCAGGTAGTGGCAGTGGGGAAAGCTTTAGCCATATGCGGGCTGCTGAAAATTACCCTCCTTGTGACTTTCATAAAAACTTAAACTGTTGATTTGTCACTTCTAGTTACATCTGAAGTAAGTGTGAGTCTGGTAGTACAGCATGATTCTAGGGAATGTGCATGTCAATTTTGATTGCTCACAGGGACGAAAACTTTAAAATAAGTGCACACGCGCTCATATCTGCATGTGTATGGCACAAGTGCATATGCACATGAATTTTATACCAACCATGCAAACTGCACGCTCATTATATAAAATGCGCCCATTCACCTGTATGTGCGCTCCTAATTTTAAACATTTACATAATCTGTCCCAACCCACACCTTTTTAACACAAGCAAGTTTATTTGCGCACTTGCGCATGTATATGTGAGGTTTATAAAATAACACTTGCGCGAATATGCATTATTGGGTAGATTTTAAAAGAAGCGACATGGCCTACACGTGCTCGTGCTACCCGGCCCGATTTTATAACATGCGCGCAGTCACGCGCATGTTATAAAATCCGGGGTTGGCGCTCGCAAGGGGGGTGCACAATTGTGCACCTTGTGCGTATCAAGCTGCGCTGCCTTCCTCCGTTCTCTCCCCCTAACCTAACCTTCCCACCCCTTCCCCTAACCTTTCCCCCCCCTAACCCTACTCTAACTGCCCCCAAAATTTTTGTTTTACCTTTTGTGTCTGCCTCCAGGCAGGCACAAGTTGTGCGCGCCAGCCAACTGCCGGCACGCAATCCCCAACATAGCGGCAAATATGGCCACTGTGCCAAGAGCCTGACCCCGCCCCCCACCCTGCCCCTGGAGCGTCCACATCCCGCTCCGCTCCTTTTTGTAAGCCCTGGGACTTTCACGTGTCCCGGGGCTTTACGCGCGCCACCGGGCCTTTTTAAAGTAAGCCCGGTGCGCGTAAGGCCATTTATGCATTTAACCTTTTGAAAATCTGGCCCTATTTGCATGCGCATCTGCTATTTTATGCTTATGCATCTCTTTTAAAATTCACCTTTAAATTTAGGAATAGTCTCGCTAGTATTCCTTTTTCCTTTTTTTGCATACATATTTTTGTACGCATTTAAAATATACATGTGTATGTTTGTAAAATAAGTAGGAAAAGTATATCCTTTCATTGCATTGGAAAAATATACACATTCTGAAACATACACCTGTACTTTCGGAGCATAAGTACACAATATCTTATAAACTGTGCAGCTTCTGTTGCGCCCGTCAGTCGCTCCGCCCTCTGTTGCTCACCTCTCTTCTTCCTAATCCATCAACTCTGGGTAAGATGGCTGCCTCCGCCTCCGAACACCGACCTCCCTGGCGTCCCTAGGACAGTGTGGGTGATTGTGTTCGCCATTTTGATCCTGGAATCACCTAGGGCGCTCGTGCCAGCCCTCCTCTTATGCGCATCACGGCGGGAACCTCGGGGGCGTCATTGCCTACGTGTATATAATCTCTCTTCTCATTTCCTCCTACGAGTTAGCAAGGATTCCCTTCCTGCTGATTTTGCCTCGATACAGATGCTCGTGGCTCTGTATTCCTGTCTCGGACGACTCAGGTACCCGCTCCTCAGGGGCCTTGCCACACTCCAAATCTACCCTTCGGGATTACCTTGTTTCCAGCTCAGACGCCTGCTCCTCGGAGGCCTTGTCACGTCCCGGACCTCCGCTCCACGGAGGTTCCTCTCTACAACTGCCTTCTGTTATCAGAGTGAGTACCTCTGCTCTCCAGCCTGTCTCTCTCTCTCTATCACCATCTACAGTGTGGATTCACGGCATACCCCGCTCTGCGGACCACTACCGGATCTATCTTTCTCTGGCCTACCATCTACAGTGTGGATTCATGGCGTACCCTGCTCTGCGGACCACTACCGGATCTACCTTCTACCTCAACTTGGTGAGAGTACATCTCCGCGTTACCCACGCTGCGTAGTACTGACGAGACTATATCATCTGGGACACTCCTCCTCTGTGCAGAGACTCTCCGATCGCTCCTCGGGTCTTATTCATCACTTGCTGTACAATAAAGACTCTCTATACTCTGTGGGGCGGATTTTCAGACTCCGCGAATAGGCCTACTTTTGTTTGCGCTCCAGGCGCAAACAAAAGTACGCTGGATTTTAGTAGATACGCGCGGAGCCGCGCGTATCTGCTAAAAACCTGGATCGGCGCGCGCAAGGCTATCGATTTTGTATAGCCGGCGCGCGCCGAGCCGCGCAGCCTACCCCTGTTCCCTCCAAGGCCGCTCCGAAATCGGAGCGGCCTTGGAGGGAATCCTCTAACGCCCTCCCCTCACCTTCCCCTCCCTTCCTCTACCTAACCCACCCGCCCGGCCCTGTCTACACCCCCCCCCCCTTACCTTTCTCCGGGGATTTACGCCTCCCGGAGGGAGAAGTAAATCCCCGCGCGCGAGCGGGCCTCCTGCGCGCCGGGCCGCGACCTGGGGGCGGGTACGGAGGGCGCGGCCATGCCCCCGGACCGCCCTGGGCCGTAGCCATGCCCCCGGGCCCGCCCCCAACACGCCCCCCTCGGAGAACCCCGGGACTTACGCGAGTCCCGGAGCTCTGCGCGCGCCGGTAGGCCTATGTAAAATAGGCTCACCGGCGCGCAGGGCCCTGCTCGCCTAAATCCGCCCGGTTTTGGGCGGATTTAGGCAAGCAGGGCTCTGAA